>NC_041231.1:79973350-79982338 GCF_002837175.3 Physeter macrocephalus | reverse complement strand
GCCGCATAGCACAGGGAGATCAGCCCTGTGCTTTGTGACCACCTAGAGGGGTGGGATAGGGAGGGTGGGAGGGAGACGCAAGAGGGAGGGGATATGGGGATATACGTATATGATAGCTGATTCACTTTGTTATACAGTAGAAACTAACATAATATTGTAAAGCAATTATACTACAAAAAAGATGTTAAAAAAAAAACTAGTCATTACCAACTGGGGGGCAATATAAGGGTGAGAAATGGGAGGTACAAACTATTGGGTGTACGATAGGCTCAAGGATGCATTGCACAATATGGGGAATATAGCCAATATTTTGTAGCAACAGTAAATGAAAAGTAACCTCTCAAAAAAAGAAAAAAAAAGAAAAGAAAACATACACACACATCCCCCAAAACACAAAAACAGGGAATCATCCCTCAAGATGCTGGCAGTTTTATAGGAGGGATGTGTATGTGAGCCAAACTTTAGAATACATTCTGTGAGACTGCCTCAGAGAGGACTTGCAGTGGGCTTTTCTTTTTTTCCTGAGACACAGTGTCTCAACATTCAGAAAAGTCTGCGTCTATCAGTTGATGACATTTTCTACCCCTTTAATCCACACCCTCATTGGCTTTCTCAAAATGTGCATTGGAGGGAAATCAGAATCAATATTGTGAAAAGAAGCTTATTTTCTCAATCAACTACCAGTGCTGGATATCATATTTTCTGTTTATTTTAAAGCCAAAACTTATATTCAGATGAAGCTTAATACCTTTCAGTTTTGGCCTAGCTTCTCCACCCTATGTTTGTGAGACGGTCTGTTCATCTGTTATAACCCAAGTTCCAAAAGTACGTACACTTACTGATAAGGAATTGTATTTCAGTCAGCAGTAGGTTTTATGGTACACTAGTTAATTTCAACGTTTTAATCGCTTATTCCTCACCAGTTCCTTAGGAGAGACAGCTGTCACTACTGAATTCCTCATTAATTTTTTTTTTTTTTTACAGAAGGAACTTCAATTTATCCACAGTTGGGCTGAGTCAGGGGGCAGGCTGGAATGACCAACCATTACATTGGCTTAAGGAAAAAAGTACTAGGGAAAAAGATGGAGGAAATTTTTTATTTTTATAATCACAACAATAAGTAAGGCTCTTCTGAGAATGATATAAAACACAGAAGCCATACAAGAAAGATTCAACTACTTAACAATATATATACAAACCAGAAAACACCATATGTAAATCAAAGACAAAATAATAACTGGGAAAGTTGTTTGCAATATAGGGTTAATTTCCTTTAATAATGAAGAGGTTTTGCAAATTAATTAAGAAACCAACCATCCAAAACCAAAATGGGCAGTCTGTGAGCAAGCCAGTGCACAGAAAAGAAATATTGAAGGTTCTTTAAGGTATACAGATTTTTTTTTTTTTTTACCTTGCTCAAATAACAAAAATTCAAATTGAAACCTACACTGAGATACAACTTTAACCTTTTAGACTGGCAAAGAGGGAAAGGTATGACACCATTCTTGTACTGTGAAGGGAATAAGGAAAGAGGAACAGCATCCATTGCCAATGGGTGTGTACATCAGCCCTGCCCCTTCAGAGAGCCATCTGGCATCATCTACCTAAGGACATGTCCATTGACCACGGACATTCCACTCTTAGGAATACGTCCTACATATATTCTTTTTTTAAAATATATTTTATTTATTTTTATTTTTGGCTGCGTTGGGTCTTCGTTGCTGCACGCGGGCTTTCTCTAGTTGCAGCGAGCGGCGGCTATTCTTCGTTGCGGTGCGCGGGCTTCTCATTGCGGTGGCTTCTCTTGTTGTGGAGCACGGGCTCTAGGCGTGCGGGCTCAGTAGTTGTGACTCACAGGCTCTAGAGCCCACGCTCAGTAGTTGTGGCACACAGGCTTAGTTGCTTCATGGCATGTGGGATCTTCCCGGACCAGGGATCGAACCCGTGTTCCCTGCATTGGCAGGCAGATTCTTAACCACTGGGCCACCAGGGAAGCCCTACATATATTCTTTTAAAAAAAATTTATTTTATTGAAGTATAGCTGATTTACAATGTTGTGTTAATTTCTACTGTACAGCAAAGTAATTCAATTATACATATATATATATACACACATTATTTTTCATATTCTTTTCCATTATGGTTTATCACAGGATATTGAATACAGTTCTCTGTGCTATACAGTAGAACCTTGTTGTTTATCCATTCTCTATATAATAGCTTGCATCTGCTAATCCCGAACTCCCAATCCATCCCTTCCTGACCCCATCCTACATATTTCCTTATATACATCCCACATATATGCAGAATGATGCAGGTATAAGTATTCATTGTAGTATCCCTCAATAACAAAAGAGTGGAAGCAACACAAATGCCCTTCAATAGAATACTGGTTATGTAAGCTATGAAACATCTACACAGTGTAACAGTATGCACTTATCAAAAACAGTGAGTCAGCTCTTTATGTGCTAACCTCAAGAAGCGTTTTTAAACAAAAACGGGCAAGGTAGAGGACAGTGTATATGTATACCTTGCCACCATATTGTAAAAAAAAATTGTAAAAAATGAAAGAGAAGGTCTGGAGTGGGGTGGAGAATATATGTACCTACCAATAGGTATAAGTATAGACAATGTCTGGAAGAATACACGGGGAATTGGTAACAGTTAACACTGGGGGGTGGGTACAGAGAAGCTAAAGTCAGGGTTTAGTGAGGGGGAAGTATTTTCAGGGTCCCCTTTTGTACCTGTGGCTTTGTGTACCACATATAATCTAATTCTAATGACATGAATTCAATTAACGATTTTATTAAACAACACTAATTTAATCAAATTTGGGACGTTCAGAAAACTTGAGTCACAAAGATCGGCTTGAGCCTTCTTATTTTAAGGTCATGCATTTCCTATGAAATTATTTTCTATACTCCACACTTTTTTTTTTTTTTTTTTTTTTGCGGTACGCGGGCCTCTCACTGTTGTGGCCTCTCCCATTGCGGAGCACAGGCTCCGGGCGCACAGGCTCAGTGGCCATGGCTCACGGGCCTAGCTGCTCCGTGGCATGTGGGATCTTCCCGGACTGGGGCACGAACCTGTATCCCCTGCATTAGCAGGCAGACTCTCAACCACTGCGCCACCAGGGAAGCCCTATCCTCCACACTTTTTAAAAAAAACATTCTAAAGGCTTTATTTAGCACCAGGTAGACTATTTCATTATAACAGTTGTTAACTTCAAGACAGCCATTAAAATAGCTTACTGGCAGCTACTGAAGGCCACTTGGAGCAGTATCTCAGTCTGGGGTTGGGTGGATAAATACTGTAAGATTAATATACCCCAAATAAAGGGTCAAAGCTGCTGTACAGTAAGTGTCTGTACGAAGCTTAAGTACACAGGTGCCTTGCAAACTTGAAATGCACAAGACCTCCTTGTGTATAGTTGGATACTTCTATCTTGTCTTAAGGCAAGCTTATGATTCATGCAACTTTTTTCATGATTAGAATTGTCCAAAGGCTTTTTTGTGGGAAAGGCTTTCTAATAGGTCTCATTGAGTGAAGTTTACGAAAACCCAAGGCGTTTCCAACAGCACAATCTCCTCCTATAATGATGGGGCCCCCTGACTTACTCTCCTCACTTCCTTTTTTTGAGAAAGCTAGTCGGTGAGTCAGCTCAGGGCTGCAACATTACGGTTGATGTCAGCAGCCTGGACTGCTTGGCAGACACATGTGCCAGCAGCTGGTGGCCACGCCCTCCTCTCCTCCCTCCGGAGCCAGCTGGTTCTTACCAGTTTTGGCAGCTTTGCACAGCACTGCTTGTGGCTTCCTGTGGCTGCCCCCTCGCCCAACCGTGCACCTAGTTCTCCTAAGTTCTCTTGCTAGTCAAGGATTGGCCACCAACTACACCTTGGCTTAAACGTGGGTCGATTTGAAATGAACTGTTAGACATGATCAGAATTAGCAGATGACAGGTATACACAAGACTCTGACAACTGCCTTGACTGGGGCTTGAGATACTTAAAGGAGAAACCAGCCATGGCCAGCTCGCCTGGGCTAATGTTAAAATGGAATCTTAAGTAAGGTTGCAGTGGAAACAAAATTCTTTAATTATCCTGTGCTTGGACAGATGTAGGGGGCATGCAGGGTGTCTCTTAAAATAATTCCCTAGTGGTTTGGGCAGTTTTTGGTCATGTGAATCCTGTGAGCTTCCTGAGGGTGGGTGACTTTGTTCTGCAGGTGCTGCTGTTGGCTTGCAGCTTGCCTGGGCAGTGCATAGCTCAGTGTTCACTCAGCTCTGCTGCCTCTGTGGTCTAGCGCAGGGGTTCCCAGGGAAGCTGAACAGGGCATCTTGGCATTGTACTCCTGTTCCTGCTTCCATCCCGTGACCTGCAGTGAACCCAGGGAGATCTAGACAGCATAACGCTGCAGTGTCCGCTTACCAGCTGATGATTTACGTTTAAGTGTTAGCACTGTTCCCTACTTATGCAATGGAAGCCCCTCTGTGCTTCCCTTTCCTATGTTCTGGGCTGGGCCGGAGAAGAAAGAAGGAAGGTCAACAAAAGACTAAATAATCAGAAGCCTAGGAAAAGTTTGGGGAATTTCTGTCTTCAGGTTATTTGGCCCTTAGCCCTTCTTTTTTATTTATTTATTGTCCTAACTTTTAAAAATAAGACTTAGGAAACAAAGAAAAGTTAAAACACAGTACAACAAACACCCAGAACCTACCATCTAGATTCAACAATTGTATTTTGACATCTTTGCTTTATCTATATATGTGTGTATATATTTCCAGTCCATATTCCTCTTTCTGAGATTTCCCTCCAAATTTCTTATAACTGGTAACCCTTCTTTTAAAGGTTTAGGAGTCAGCGTCTTCTCAATTTCCTCTTAATTTTTTTCTTTTTGTTTGCAAAAAATTTTGCTGAGTAAATTTGGGTTATCCTTCTTAAGACCCCTTTCTCTGGGTTGGATTGAATAAGAATTCACACTCGGACGAATAATTAAAGTCTGTCCCCTATCAGCTGGAACTTTAAAGAAACCTACCTATTTTCCCCCTTTTCTGTTGGAGGCGGTGTATTTGTTTTATTTTTTTTAGGGAGAAATCATCGTATACAGGTATTCTTTAGTATCTGAACTTAGGAATTGAATAGATTCAGGTACATGTTTTGTGATAGGGCTGGTAACCATCATTATCTGAACCCTCATGTAGATCTGAAGTCCTGGAACCACATAGCTTTGGATGACAGTGTTTCTTATGATCCGAATTCCTGTTCTCTCAAGGTAGGAACCACATAGATTCAGATATCAGGAGATATTTGTATAGCAAGAGGAAAGTGCTTGTTTTTATCAGAGCCCAATCTTACATACCTACCTGGACCTATGGGAGGTCATGAAATCTAATTTGATCTTGATTACATGGGCAGCTGGGAGAATGGGGGAAACAAGCTTCAGATAATATCATCATCCTTAAATAGTTGTAGTCATGTCTTTATTTGTGACTGTAATTCCTTTGAGATAAACCTTTAGTGGAAATTGAATTTGTGTATTTTTAAATAGTCACTGTTCTGTTGGGATCGGAAATATTTTCTAATAGAAAACAGTTATTGGCCACAGTTGAAGTGTCTGGTTATTTACATAGTGTCTCATCTTTATCTATTTTTTAAATTTTAATACCTTTATTGGAGTATAATTGCTTTACAGTGTTGTGTTAGTTTCTGCTGTACAACAAAGTGAATCAGCTATACATATACATATATCCCCATATCCCCTCCCTCTTGCGTCTCCCTCCCTCCCACCCTATCCCACCACCTAGGTGGTCACAAAGCACCGAGCTGATCTCCCTGTGCCATGCGACTGCTTCCCACTAGCTATCTGTTTTATATTTAGTAGTGTATATATGTCAATGCTACCTTCTCACTTCGTCCCAGCTTCCTCTTCCCCCCACCCATGTCCTCAAGTCCATTCTCTACATCTGTGTCTTTATTCCTGTCCTGCCACTAGGTTCATCAGTACCGTTTTTTTAGATTCCATGTATGTGAATTAGCATACGGTATTTGTTTTTCTCTTTCTGACTTACTTCACTGTGTATGACAGACTCTAGGTCCATCTACCTCATTACAAATATCTCAATTTTGTTCCATTTTATGGCTGAGTAATATTCCATTGTATATATGTGCCCCATATTCTTTATCCATTCGTCTGTCGATGGACATTTAGGTTGCTTCCATGTCCTGGCTATTGTAAATAGTGCTGCAGTGAACGCTGTGGTACATAAGTCTTTCTGAATTATGGTTTTCTCAGGGTATATGCCCAGTAGTGGGATTGCTGGGTCATATGGTAATTCTATTTTTAGTCTTTTAAGAAATCTCCATACTTTTCTCCATAGTGGCTGTGTCCATTTACATTCGATACCTCATTGTGGTTTTGATTTGCATTTCTTTAATGATTAGTGATGTTGAGCATCTTTTTTTTTTTTTTTTTTTTTGCACGGTACGCGGTCCTCTCAGTGTTGTGGCCTCTCCCGTTGCGGAGCACAGGCTCCGGACGCGCAGGCTCAGCAGCCATGTCTCACGGGCCCAGCCGCTCCGTGGCATGTGGGATCTTCCCAGACCGGGGCACGAACCCGTGTCCCCTGCATCGGCAGGCGGACTCTCAACCACTGCGCCACCAGGGAAGCCCTGTTGAGCATCTTTTCATGTGTTTGTTGGCAATCTGTATGTCTTAGAAATGTCTATTTAGGTATTCCACCCATTTTTGGATTGGTTTGTTTGTTTTTTTGATATTGAGCTGCATGAGCTGCTTGTATATTTTGGAGACTAATCCTTTGTCAGTTGCTTTGTTTTCAAATGTTTTCTCCCATTCTGAGGACTGTCCTTTCATCTGGTTTATGGTTTCCTTTGCTGTGCAAAAGCCTTTAAGTTTCATTACATTATCTCTCATCTTTATCTCAGGGCAGTCATCCAGCTGGGGTTCAAGATCTGCCATTGAGTTACAGGTCCTTGCAGATCCTGGCTCTGGCCCCTTCACCCTGTCTGATGGGCCAGGGCAGCCCCTTGTGGTCATGTGATGTCTTTGTATTGAGTTTACAGGGTTTTTCAATACTGCAGTGGGTCCAGACAGGGAAATGACATGACTCAGCAAAGAGGATTACTTGGAAACTAGACCAGACCTGATCTTGAGTCCTAGCTTCTGTGATCTTGGGCAGGTTACTTAAACCTCTTAAAGCCACAGTTTTCTCATCTGTAAAATGGAGCTAATAAGAGCTACCTTAACATCAAATGGATTCCATATATTTCATGCTGAGTTGTTTAGCAGAGTATTGATGATGGCTTATTTTTTAAAGTCCCTTTTTGTTTACTGGATCTGAGTAACAAGCTGGTCAACTCAGATGGAATAGCAATTAGTTTCCATTGAATTTAGCAAATGTTTGTTTTTTGTGTTTTGTTTTGTTTTTTTTTTTTTTTGCGGTTCGCGGGCCTCTCACTGCTGTGGCCTCTCCCGTTGCGGAGCACAGTCTCCGGACACGCAGGCTCAGCGGCCATGGCTCACGGGCCTAGCCGCTCCGCGGCATGTGGGATCTTCCCAGACTGGGGCACGAACCCGTGTCCCCTGCATCGGCAGGCGGACTCTCAACCACTGCGCCACCAGGGAAGCCCAGCAAATGGGTTTTTGAAAACCATCATTAAAGTGACAGAAGTTTTCACAAATGTAACATAAGAATTCTTCCTTCTTTCTAAGTGTTGGATGAGGTCTGGAGGGAAAGTTCAGTAAGAAGGTGATTTTTAATTGTAAGGAACTTTCTTCTTGAGTCTATCAGACATATCTGGCTACAGAGGGGAGAGAAAAGCGTCTTGTGGAATCTGATTGGCTGATGCCAGGAACCAAGGAGTTAAGTTGAACCATTTTAGCAGATTGGCAAGGGGCATCAGGGCTGGGTAATTAAGGCTTCATTTCAGGGGATCACTGATGCATCAAAGTTGTTAATTAGTTTTATGAAAACAAATTGTGCAACCACAGGGAGATTGTAATTAGGTAGTAATTGAAAATAACTCAGTGGTAAACCTTAGTTGAGGAACCAGTGGAAGTAACTTGGAAGGAGAAAGGGAGTTGGGGTCTGTAGGTGGGGAGGGGGGAGAATGAAAGAGCCATAGTGAGACAAATAATAAGACAATTTGAAGAGAGATGACCTAGAGTAACCTTTTTCTTTTAGAAATGAGGAAACAGATATGAAAAGGGGTGCGGTTTTTCTAAGACCACACAGCTAGTTAGTGGTAGATTTCCTTTCTTCCTTTGCCATGATGTTCCAGGATTGTCATGATTTTGATTTTTAGGAGTTGAGTATGAAGATCATGAAACACGCTATAAAGAAGGCTTCTGGGGCTGGAGTCTTCCACCCCTTCCTGTTTGCAGAGTATCCTCAGGAATGCTGCTCCATCATGGGAGAGAAGCAAAGTAGTCTCAAACTCTTGTTTCACTTATATACCACCCTCGCCATGACAATGGCTTCAGCATCCATGGCTCCACCATCCCCAGGGCTGGAGAAACATTTCAGCCTTCCACAGTGTGGCATCCTCAGAAAGGCCAGTCAACAGGGAAGTGCATTTTGTTTGGTGTTAAAAGAGGAGAGTTATTTTATTTTATTTTAATTTTTATTTTATATTGGAGTATAGTTGATTTATGATGTTGTGTTAGTTTCAGGTATACAGCAAAGTCATTCAGTTATACATATACATACACCCATTGTTTTTCAGATTCTTTTCCCATATAGTTTATTACAGAACATTGAGTAGAGTTTTCTGTGCTATATGGTAGGTCCTGTTGATTATCTATTTTATCTATAGTAGTGTATATTTGTTAAGAGGAGAGGGGTTTTTTTGTTTTTTTGTTTTTTTTGCGGTACGCGGGCGTCTCACCGTTGTGGCCTCTCCCGTTGCGGAGCACAGGCTCCGGGCGCGCAGGCTCAGCGGCCATGGCTCACGGGCCCAGCCGCTCCGCGGCATG
>NC_041231.1:79952070-79973013 GCF_002837175.3 Physeter macrocephalus | reverse complement strand
TGTGGGATCTTCCCGGACCGGGGCACGAACCCGCGTCCCCTGCATCGGCAGGTTGACTCTCAACCACTGCGCCACCAGGGAAGCCCCTGGAGGAGAGTTATTTTTGAGGTTCAGTTTCAGGTTGTGATTTGATTGCGCACCCAAAGCGGGCATGTCAGTTTGGGGAGCTGGTTGAGGGAGGAGTGGATGGTTGCAAGGACACAGCTGGAAATGGCTCTTTCCATTGCAGCCCAGGACAAGTTATATCACTGTTCTCACCGATACTGCTCAAACCTCTGCAGCCCAGAGGCATTCAAGCCCACGAATTTTAATCAATAGCTTGTTTACCTAATCCGATTAGATGGTTCCTCATACTCAGTGGTTCTGGGAATCCGAAAGGAAAATAGTCAGGTCAGCAATGGAGTTTTAGGTATGACTCAGCTGTCCAGTAAGGTGAACCACTTATCTCTCTTTTCTTATCAGTTTAGACCAATAAATACAGTATCTGGAAGGACAAAGTGTATTTGTATGGAAACTAATCAGGAGGACATTTGGGGCTCATTTGGCCAAAATAAATTTCATGGTCTTTGAAGTTAATACAATAGACTCATACTGATTTGGATTACTTGGGGAGCACTCCCCTCATGATCCCTGCCTTCTCCCCCTTTTTGGTCTGTCTTACTGTCTCACCCTGATTTCTCAAATGAGTCTTCTAAGTTAGCACGGTTACAACATGGCTATAGAGCAAAAAGAGCTCTACTTTTCAAGTTTCTCCAAAGGGACTTCAAATATCTGGTGGATCCATTGCCTTCACTGGCCAAGTTTTCCCAGAGGCCTTTCTTTTAAGTCTTAATATTTGCTTCACCACAATAAGTTGGGAGGAGTGTTGTCCTTTTGTGCCTGTGAATGCTTTAAAAAAGTAAAGAGAGGAGCTCAGCCAAGTAGATGATTTTCCAACTGTCCTGTTCCTTGGCTACCAATATAAATAAGAGCTGTTGCAGCCACATTTTCCAGTTAACAGAGGGAAAATATACTTATCAGTGGTGACTGCTTTTAAAAATAACATTTCTTGTTTTTCTAATTATAAAAGTTAATATGGCCCTGTAGAGAATTTGGGAAGCTTAAAGGAGAAAAAGGAATAAATTAATTTACTCAGGATCTCTTTTGTGACTATTTTGATAAGTTTATGTTCAAATCTTTTCCAAGAGGATACAACCCGCTTCTGTGGACATCTAGCTTTCTTGTTTAGAGGATTTGTCTTCTTTTTTAGTATCTGAATCTTATTATAAGTGCTCTGTATTTGCTATAAACTCAATACTGAACCATGAACTTTCTGAACTAAGAAAATAAAGAATTAATTTATTCCACACATCCTGAGGCTTCAATTTCTTATTAGAGAAGTCACAGGTAACACAATGCTTGAGTTGCAGTGCTGCAAAACAATTTTTTTTTTTTTTTTTTTTTTTTTTTTGCGGTTCGCGGGCCTCTCACTGTTGGGGCCTCTCCCATCGTGGAGCACAGGCTCCGGACGCGCAGGCTCAGCGGCCATGGCTCACGGGCCCAGCCGCTCCGCGGCATATGGGATCCTCCCCGACCGGGGCATGAACCCGTGTCCCCTGCATCGGCAGGCGGACTCTCAACCACTGTGCCACCAGGGAAGCCCATGCAAAACAATTTTGATGGATATTGTCAATAGTAAGGTAAAGGGAGGAAAGAAATAAGTTTCTAGGGGCAAATTTTTTTTTTCCTGCTAGGAAAAAAATGCAAGTAACTTTAGAGAAATCTGGAATGCAACCAGCTACTGTGTATCCTGTACATAGTGACAGATATCTATACTTGGTAGAGGAATAGATTTTCTAGAAGGATGCTTGTCAAATGGTCTTTGGCTTTAGCTGTGGCTGTGAGCTCCATTGTGGAGATGCTAAAACCATTCCTAGCGGCATTTTCCCATTCACTTGACTCACTGTTAACGATTGGACGGCATCAATTCAGCATTCTGCCTTCCAAATTATGTTAGAAGTCATGTACTTAATTTCCACTGATAATATCCTTTGGCAAAATTGGGGGGAATATTAAATATTGAAAGTTTTGAACTGAGTTCAGGAAATAGGTGGGCGGATTTCTTAGGCTGTTGGCATGTGATTTGTGGGCAGGAATTTCTTTTTTAAAGCAAGAACAGTGTACTATATTGACTGGCCGGGTCATCCAGTGTACTGTCCCTGAGAACCAGAGTGTAGACAAGTGTTCTTTGTCTAATTGAGTGAATAAAAAACATGTTTTGGCATGAATGGCCATGTGCATTTTCAGGGAGGAGGGGCACATGCATGCCAGGGCCTAATGAATTCAAATCTTAAAAGCGTATCCATAAAACTTGCCTGTGGATCAGAAGGGGGCTGGTGAGAATGCGTGATACCCAAGCCTTCAGATTGCCCTGGAAGCAGAAGCAGGATGTGGGTGGTTGTACAGGGGAAAAATGCTGTTGGAACATTAGATTTGCCGTGTGCGAGGCCTTCAGAATCTGCACAGTTGCAAGAATTTCTCAGGCCGTGAAGCTTGTAAAAGAGGCAGTTGTGCTTTGCTTTGTGCGTTTTACAACTGGTGAACGTCATCCTTTGAAACAAGGGGCAATGTCTTCCTGATTGAGGAACTTGAAAACGTTTCTCTTGACAAGTGGGAGTCGAGTCATGAGGTTTCTAATGAGCGGTGATTAACAGCTCCGGGAAGAGAGCACATCACTGTCTGCACCCTGTCCCGTGTCATCTGGCCACCTGGCTCCCAGATTTCCCTCTGTGCCAGAAGAACCAATAAAAATATAAGTCAACCGACTAGGAGATGCCACCAGTGTCTGCCAGTTTTCTAGGGTATGGTGTCAAATGACAGGGGCAACTGGAGATGTCCAGCTGGCCTGAGTTGAGCACTGACTTTCTCCCCGGGTCTGTGTGCCCTCTCTGGGCCGTAGTCATTTCACCTGCAAAACGGGGTGATACCACTCATCACTTACGGTCATCTCCACTGTGCTTTCTTGTTATCTTCTCTCTGATCCCTGCCCTGGAATGCAAGCTTCACTGCCTACCTTACATCCTGAAGAGCCTATCCACTGGCTCCAGCGGGGTGGTTCTCCCTCTCTCCTTCTAGCCGCTTTTGCTCTGGTGTTCTCCTGTTCTCATTTTTTTCAAGCAGTTTTATTTACTTCCTGAGCTAGTTTGAAATGGGAATCAGGAAACGGAGGGTTTAGTTTTAGTTCTACCACTTCCTGGCTGGTGCCCTAAAGACAGTCATTTACCTTCTCTGGGCCTGTTTCCTTACTTGTAAAGAGAGGGTGTATTTATTTGCAAGGGCTGCCATAATAAACTACCACAGACTGGGAAGCTTAAACATCAGAAGTGTATTTTCTCACAATTCTGGAGACTAGAAGTTTGAGATAGAGGTGTCAGCAGGGTTGATTCTCCTGGGCGTGTCGAAGATGGCCATCTTCTCCCTGTGTCTTCAACATGGCTTCCCCTCTGTGTGTCTGTGTCCTAATCTATTCTTATAAGGATATCAGTCATATTGGATGAGGCCCCAGGTGTACCTTAATTACATCTTTAAAGGCCCTATCTCCAAATAGGAGATAGGAGTTATGAGTTCAACATACGAATTTTGGGGGCACATAATTCATCCTGAAACAGAGGGGAATATGCTGGATAATATCTAAGACCATTTCCAGCAGTATGAAATTATATTTTTTTGAGATCTTCCTCCTCACTTTCTTGCCCACTTTCACTCCTGTGAGGTAACAGCTTGGTACATATGCTTCCTAATTTTTAATGTCCATACATATCCTCACGTGAGTTTTGAAGGGTGTGTGTGTGTGTGTGTATCTAGCAATAATGTAAGTTATGGACTGTCAAAATGGGAGAATTTATCCACAAAATACTAAATGGAACCAAAAAAAAAGCATCCAAGAAGGGCTTTTAATTTCATTTTTTTCTATAATTTTTTTAATTTAAAAATTATTTCTATCTTTATTTTTTATTTTATTTTTTTAAGAATTGAAGTATAGTTGATTTAGAATCTTGTGTTAGTTTTGATGTACAGCAAAGTGATGCAGTTATCCACATATATGTATATTCTTTTTCAGATGCTTTTCATTTAGTTTCTATAATTTTTGTTTGTTTGTTTGTTTGTTTTTTGCTTCATTGGGTCTTCGTTGCTGCACGCGGGCTTTCTCTAGTTGAGAAGAGCCGGGGCTACTCTTTGTTGCGGTGCACGGGCTTCTCATTGCGGTGGCTTCTCTTGTTATGGAGCACGGGCTCTAGGCGCGTGGGCTTCAGTAGTTGTGGCGCATGGGCTTAGTTCCGGGACATGTGGGATCTTCCCGGACCAGGGCTCGAACCCGTGTCCCCTGCATTGGCAGGCGGATTCTTAACCACTGCGCCACCAGGGAAGTCCCAGTTTCTATAATTTTTGAAGTATATAATTCAAAATTGTTTGTTTCTTTCCACAGCTGGAAACTGACAAGCTGGCTCTTCCGAGTAGCCCCAGCCCGCTTAGCACGAGCCCGGTCGCCAGCCCCAACCCAAAACCTGAGAATTCCACGCTCCTGACGGTGGAGCCCTCCCCGCTGGATAAGAACAAGGGCTTCTTCGTGGACGAGTCCGAGCCCCTCCTTCGCTGTGACTCCACGTCCAGCGGCTCCTCGGCGCTGAGCAGGACCGGATCCTTTATAACCAAAGGTACGGATGGCTCGGACCCACATTCATTCTTCAGCCTCCCCTCAAAGAGCCCGTGGCATCTCTCGCTCCATCAGGTCCCCATTCCAGTAGGGGCTGGATCATCTAAATGACCTGCCGTGGACTCCGAGGTGAGGCTGGCCTGCGAGAAACGACGTCATTAGCCAGTCGGGACCTGCCTAGAAAATCTTTATAGCCCCGACTGTCTGGCCGGGAGCCTGCGTCCAGGAGTATCGGTCACCCTTGATCCTCACGATGCTATCGAGTGTGTGTTTCGGGGAAGGTCTGATAACGTGTAGTCTGGCCGGGTTTTTTTTTGTGTGTGTGTGCAAATTATTTACTAGGCTTGCAGAATCCAGGGATTTAAAGTATAACTCATCTTGATAGTCTGGAGTAGAGGTTTTAGTGACTCAAATTAAAATTCGCTCTGTTAAGCTTGGTTGCAAATAACAATGTTTAAACATCGTGGGTTGGTACTTTTGGTAAATAATTTGCCACTCAAATTAAAATTCGCTCTGTTAAGCTTGGTTGCAAATAAAAATGTTTTAAACATCGTGGGTTGGTACTTTCGGTAAATAATTTGCCACTTGCAGTTTTGATTAGCAGGGTAGGGAATTAGCATGTACACTATACTGATGACAGGTTTTTGTTAGAAATTTCCTAGTTTGGGTAACATCGGTTATATTTTACTGAAAGGGTTATATTTTATGTTGTTTTTTATATATTTATAAAATAATTCTATTTTACATATTTATATTTTATACTTTATATATTCATATATCTCTATACTTATATAAAGATTTATATTTTAGTTTATAATTTATGTTACATATTGTATTTTAGAGAATACATTTTATAAATGGTAATAGAAGTTATAGTTCCTCACTCCATTGTAAGATATGACCCAAGAAGCAATATTTTCTTATTCATGTGCTTTTGCTCTTAGCAGTTTAATTTTAAAATATGACAATGTAATTAGGAAGTCAGATAAGCCGATTATTGACTTGGGATGTTTGAGGGGAAAGGCTGGGCTCATATCTTTGCTTACTAACATGTTACAGATGGGGAAAGTAGTGAAGTTTTGTTTTTGTTTTTGTTTTTTTAAAGTTTCTTTAAATATTTCAGCATTCTCCTGAGTTTTAGGAGAATTTCGGAGACGTCATTTGAGTCTAGGCAAATATCAGGTTCCATCAACAATGTATTCAAGCAGATAAGCAGGTCCTTGTCTGATCTCTGTTAGGCGCATCTTGTTTGTTACCTTACGTGCAACATCGGTTAAAAACCACTGTGGTGTTTAAAAATGTGCCTGAGCTTCACTCCCTCACCTTGCGGGGTGGGATGGGGACAGCCTGGGGAGAGGGTCGCTGTCACCTTAGCTCTCCTCCATCCCCCAATACAGTCCCGTTACAGCTGTCCCCTCTCCTCTCCTCCCTGCAGAAAAGAAGGACACAGTGCTACGACAGGTGCGCCTGGACCCCTGCGACTTGCAGCCTATTTTTGATGACATGCTCCACATCCTGAATCCCGAGGAGCTGCGGGTGATAGAAGAGATTCCTCAGGCCGAGGACAAGCTGGACCGGCTGTTTGAGATCATTGGAGTCAAGAGCCAGGAAGCCAGCCAGACCCTCCTGGACTCTGTTTATAGCCATCTTCCCGACCTGTTGTAGAACACGAGGAATACTGCACTCTGGAAATTACTCAATTTAGTGGCAGGGTGGCGTTTTTATTCTTTTTTTTAAAAATTTTTGTTTTTTGGGGTGTGTGTGTGTGTGTGTGTGTGTGTGTGTGTGTGTTTAACAGAGTATATGGCCAGTGTTTTGAGTTCATTCTTTCTTTCTTTTTAAAAACCCTCCTGGGAAGTTAGCATATAAGCCTTTCAACTGTTTCAGAATATCCACCACTGAAGTTCTTTTAGGTTCCATATTTTCTCTGTTTTGCCTTTGTATGTATTCTCAAAATTGTTCTGTGCACTTTAAATTCACTTAATGTATCACAAATACAGTGTGGTTTTTCCCACACACTGGATTATGAGGCTCTTAACTTCTTAAAAGTGTCATAGCATCTTGTGAATTCTAGAAGCTGTGTTCATGTCTCAACATTCACATCTGCTTTATTATTATTATTATTACTATTTTATTATTTGCCATTTATGAATTTTCTTAAGGGTTCAAGAAACGTAAGACCCCATTGAGTTACTGTAATGCAATTAGATCTTGAGGTATCTTTTTAACATGCCTTGTTGGATAGTTCATATTTATGGCTGAAACTTGACCACACTGTGGCTGATTGTATGGTTTTCACCTGGACACCGTGTTGAATGCTTGATTATTTATGTTCCCCTTACGCTAATCTGCTCTGGGCTGGAGACATGAAATCCTCACAAGCCATCGTCATTTGCTATTTGAGTGGCTTGACAACTGGGCCACCAAGGAACTTGAACTTCAACTTTTAGAGATTGAGCTGTTCTAGAACACATTGCTGCACTTTGGAAAGTCACAATTGAAGTGCTGATGACAAATGACACCTTTTCCAAAAGGAATTTGTCCAGCTTTGCTTTACAAGATGTCTTGTTTTTTATACACACATAGTCGATAGGTCCGGTCTGCCCTCAAGGCCTTGGTCTTGGTGGATTTCCTTCATTCAATCACTTTAGTTAAAAATGGCTGCAGCTGTAAGAACTCTTGTCTGATATATTTGCAACTCTGCTCCCATTTATAAACGTGCTCTTTGATGCTTAGTTGCTGAATTCTAATGCAAAGGTGGTGTGGACTCCCTTTGTGTGGGTGGGGTTTGTGGGTAGTGGTGAGGGACTGATATCAGAAAACTGCCTTCAAGTGTACTAATTTATTAATAAATATTAGGTGTTTGTTACTTGAGTAGTTGAGTATATTTAATCCTTGCCTTGTTCGTGTGCTCATGTTATAACGCTTTGATTAGTCTCTTGGAAAAGTGTATTCTAAAAACCTGAGCGTTTCTAATCTGTGAACCATGCACATTCGCGAAGATTTGTGTTTGGAAAAGTACCTAGAGACTCATAGAGAGGGACTTCCAAGCATTGAGGATGAACAAGCATTTCCTAGTTTATTGGGGGTAAATCTGAGGCTCCTGCTTTTGAGATTGTCTCTGCTTTAAGAAATGAGGATTTGGAGGTGGAGAGGTATAAATGCTGACTAGGCTTTGGATTATATTCTTCTTAACTCATTTCCATCTTGGAAATTAATACTCATGGACAGGTCTATATAAGTTCATGGGCCTGTCTACACAAGTTCATAGGCTTCTATATGAAACCTTATTGCCCCTGATTAACTTCAGGGGGCTTTCTTGGCAGTATGGCAGGGTAACATCTTAAGTTGGCGGGATATATTACATTATATTTTATCGATTATGTTATATTTTATATTTCATTGCTTATCTCCCTTAGCTTGGGAACCCTGGCTCTACAGAATTCTCACAGCCAGAACCCTCGGCAACTTTCAGTTCCTCTTTCCTTGAGAAATTGGAAGTAGATACACTGTCTGAACACTTCGACACCCATGTCAGTGACATGAAAGGGGTTTTCTGGTTTTGTCCACTTCCATGTGACTGGTTTCTAGAGCGCCATCCTGGGATTTGGTTTCATGGTTCTCGGACCAAGTTTCCTTTCCTCTTTGTCAACAGAAGACAGAAACTCTTCGCAAAAGGAAAACAAACCAGAATGGGTCCTGGATGGTAGTGGAGGAGACAGATTTTTCGTTTTTCAGAGGATTTCAGGACTGCCACTTATTTTATGTGGGGCTGAGAACATCATAAATGAATGAATCAGCGTTAACGGTAATTTGTAAATTATTCATAGCTTGGAGATGCTTTTATTAATCTTTTACACAGCTTTATACTTTACAAAGTACTTTTCATATTATGTTATTGAGTCCTCACAACTATCCTATGAGACAGGGACTATAATTGTGCCCATCTTATAGATGAAAAATAGGCTATTTTAAAGGCTAAGGAACTTGCTTAAGGGCCAACAGCAGAGTTGTAGAGATCAGACTTGAATCTGAATCCAAGACTGTTTATTCAGGGCTGTTTATCCAGAACTCTTTTGTCAGGCTGAAACAGTGGACACAGAGATCATGGTGATAAAATTTATCTGGGTTCTAAGGAAAGCCCTATACTTAAGTTCAATAAATAATTGTGGAAATATAGGGAAGGGGTGGCATCTCTTGATGACCCAGAGGAAAGGGACATAGGAGTTGTGGTTAAACAGAAGCTGAATATTGAATTAACATGATATATAGCTTTTCTTAAAAAAAAAAAAGGCAACCTTTTAACTGCAGTATTAAACAATAGAATGTTCTGATTGGAGCTGATGATAATCTCATTTGTATACTATCTTGCTCACTTTGGAGGTTTTCTCTGATTGGGGCTGCCCTGCTTTGAGGGGTCTGCTGAACTGGAAGGTCTCCACTGTGGGGTTGGGGGGAAGAGTTAAGAAACAGAATCGGGATCAATGGCTGGGAAATCTACACTTGATGAGGAAGCTCCATGGAGACAGGGGAAAGACTACCTTCAGTGGTTTGAAAGGCTAAGCAAGAGACTCTTTTTCTTTAGAGAGTCATACTGTCTTCTCTAGGCCAACTTAGGCTAAATACAGAGGAGCTTTGACACACCTAGGGGAGGCTGGTTTTCAAAGAGAAGGATTCCTCCTCTGAGGAGAACTTGGACGTGCTTCAGTGCTTCTGAACCTTTCATGTAAGTAAGCATCGTCTAGGAATGAGCAGGCTGCTAAATAGGCAGATTCCCGGAAAGTTCGATTCAGGAGATTTGTGGTGACGTGGAGATCGAGCTTTCCACACAGTTTTTCTGGAAACCCTCATTGGGTCACACTGAGAAAAGTGCTTTAGATCCTTGCCACTGTGGACTGGGGACCAGCCGAACTACATCTGGGAGCTTTTAGAAAGGCGTAGTTTGAGGCCACTTTGCTGTGCTTCTTAAACTTTAATAAGCAATGAAACACTTGGGGATCTTGTTACAGCACAGATTCTTTTTCAGTTGTTGGCCAGGGAGAGGGGGTGCTTGGGTGGCATGGATGCTGCTGACCCCCAGATCACATTGAGGAACCTGAGATTAAGCTTCGGTTTCAAAGAGCCTTGCAAAGAGTAGCACTGATATGGGAGAAGCTTACACCAATTCCACAGGAGAGAAGGAAAAAAATCTCTGATGATCTAAAGAGATTTCCACCGTCCGCCAATCCAATCCTGGTCAGAATCTACAGCAACTGGAATCAGCCAGAGGAGCTTTGAGAAATCCAATGCCCAAGCTAAACTCCAGACCAGTTATGTCAGCCTCTCAGGGATGGGACCCCGACATGAGCATTTTGTAAAGCTCCCAGGATGTGCCAATGTGTAGTCAGCTTGCACAACTGCTGACTTAAGAGCTCGTGAAGAGAGTGCTTCTGGAGCCTCACCCCAGATCTGATGGATAAATCTTACAGGGAGGTAACCTGGGGATCTGCAACTGTGATTTTGCTATAGCCAGTCCCACTCAACCCCGCAGACTTGCTTTAGGACGCATAACCCAGCTGTAAAATGTTATGTAACTGTTAGCGGGCTTCCTTGGTGGTGCAGTGGTTAAGAATCCGCCTGCCAATGCAGGGGACACGGGTTCGAGCCCTGGTCCGGGAAGATCCCACATGCCGCGGAACAACTAAGTCCGTGCGCCACACCTACTGAGCCTGCGCTCTGGAGCCCACGCGTCTAGAGCCTGTGCTCCGCAACAAGAGAAGCCACCGCAATGAGAAGCCCGTGCACCGCAGGAAAAAGTAGCTCCAGCTCGCCTCAACTAGAGAAAAGCCCAGTGCAGTAACAAAGACCCAGTGCAGACAACTTAATTAATTAATTAATTAATTAAATTTTTAAAATGTTATGTAACTGCTAGGAATCGATACCCTACCAAGCACAGTTGGGGCAACATCTTATGGCTTAATTGCACTGATGAACCCACCTGCAACTAATCAGTTCTTCATGGCTTTGAGCATAATATATAAGGTATGATTAATCAAGAATATTTGGGAAGTGCTGTTATGAACATATGATTAAACAAGAACACTCGGGAAGTGATGTTATCCTGATTGATGTTTCTATCTGTATATTTGATTGAAGGTTTGCCAATTTCAGAGAAATGAAATAAGGTATCATGAGTCATAAACCTGCACTGACTAGATCATAGAATCTCAGACTTTTGCAACACCTGGGCCACTGGGGCTTCCATCTCATTGTACAGTCCTGTACATGCAGCAAGGTCCTATCTTGACCTCTGACTTGAGAAAAGTAAATGTGATCTTTTGTTTAGGCAGAATTGTAGCCCTTACCTTTGTAGGGAACACTGGACATCATCCAGGGAGCCTGTGGTTTTCAGGTGGGAAGTTAGGGCACAGGTATAAATCATAACATTGTGGCATCCTAGAAAGAACACTGGATTTGGGGTCAGAAGTCCTTAGCCCACAGCTGCTGTTGGTTATGACTAGGGAGGTTTGAGCACATCTGAGCCATCTATCAGAGTAAGGTAATATCCCAGTGGCTAAAGAGGCCCTGAGAGTTCCAAGGAAGCAAGAAGCATAAGACAGACACTGTTAACCATGATCATCAGGTCAAGTTCTGGGTCAGAGACCAGCATTTGGACATATAAGAAAGAAAATTGATACAGGGAAAAGCAATTAGAAAGTGATAATGTGGAGCTGATAACTGAGGCAAGGCTTTGGCAGAGCCAGAGATTTCACCTTCACTTTCTCCTTGGCCTGAAACCAAGTCCAGGGTCATAGGCCTGGCAGGGGCTGGGACAGACTAGGGAATTATGGATTATGGATTATGAGCTTAGCTTGAGTCAAGACAGAACCTGAAGGTCCACATGGGTGCCCAGCTGGGAGACAGATGGAGGAGGGTTCCAGAGGGTGTGTGTCCCAGGGATCTAGAACTCGTAGGTCACAAGGACAATTTTCAAGACCTCCCAGTTTAAAATCAGTGGTGGCCCCAAGCAGGAGTAGGGTGGGAGATGAGCCAAAGCCCAGAGAGTAGGATGTTAGTACCTAGAAGGCCAGCAGCCCCTCAAAGATGGAAATAGGGGCGGAAACCCACTCATGATGGTTTGAGAGTGGAGGATTTAAAGACAGGGATTTTAGGCTCCAAGTTCTCCCCAAAGAGCCCTTCCTCCCCTAAGATCAGATCTATCCCTGGAGTTGGGGGCACAATTGCCTTTATAGACGAGGATGAGAGGTGGGTGATTGGCAGTCAAGCAAGACAATACAATCAGGGCATAAAAAACCATGGGAATGGAGGAAGACAGGTGAGTGAGCCTCTGATTCAAAGGGGGAGCAAGTGAGTGGAAATGAAGTCACTTCTGGATGCAGGGGAACTGGAATTGTCCTGGAACAAGATTCTTTGTGGTCCCTGAATGTAAATATCATAAAATATGAAACTAGATCTCAACATGGTCAAACTCTTACCTCTACCATCCAAACTTGTCGTTGAGTCATCTTCCTGAAATTTGGTTTAGTTCTAACTCCAGCCCACTTCTGGCTCTGCCCCGCACCCCTGGAGGGGAGGGGTCCATCAGAAAGCAGCCTGTCCCATGGTACATGGTCTCTTCTTGATCACACTAGGGCTCAGGTAGAAAATAGCCTTTCCCTTTTTATAGAACATTAAAAGTGATAATACTAATATATAGATATAGATCTAGATCTAGTTATAGATAGTTAAATTTAGTAGCTCCAGATCTCTGTGATCCAGGAACTAGAATATTATGTAAATGGAAGGAAGCTTAGAGCTCATTTAATCACACTTCTCACTCCAAAGTGCTCTATTGCATACTTCACTGCAATTCAAATTCATGACCCATGAAACTTAAAAACAACCCTCCAGCCCTTGAGCTCTAAAAGTAATCAAGTGCAACAACTCAGTGCAAAGTGGAATTTTCAACTGCTTAGCAAATTGGGGAAGTGACGAAAGAATAGATAATTCCATGGCAATGATTATCTATGCACTCCAATTCAGTGGTCAATTGATTTCACTTTGAGTTTTACAAATCTAACTCAAAGCCTCAGCTACACGATTAAACAGCTCAAGGGCTATGAAGTGAACATTTCCAAATATATTTCCACAGGTGCATTACAGATACAGTCAACCTAATAAAAACAACCACCACCATAAAAATGATTTGTCCACATCACCACCTTTCCATCCTAATTAGCATTTGTTTTGCTGCACCAAGTAAAAGAAATAGATAAAAATAATAAGGTCTGGGACTTCCCTGGTGGCGCAGTGGCTAAGAATCCGCCTGCCAATGCAGGGAACACAGGTTCGAGCCCTGGTCTGGGAAGATTCCACATGGTGCGGAGCAACTAAGCCCGTGCACCACAACTACTGAGCCTGTGCTCCTAGAGCTCGTGCTCCGCAATAAGAGAAGCCACCTCAACGAGAAGCCCGTGCACCGCAACGAAAAGTAGTTGCTTCTTGCCGCAACTAGAGAAAGCCCACGTGCAGCAATGAAGGCCCAATGCAGCCAAAAATAAATAAATAAAATTTATTTTAAAATAATAATAATAATAAGGTCTGGTCTAGTTTCTGTTTTGAAAATATTTTCAGGGAAAACAAATGTTTGCAAACAAAATAAATGTACCTGCTTTGGATATTATGCCTACTTTGACGTGTAGGTTCTATATCAAGAAAAAAAATACTTGGGGGAGGAACCAGTTTTTAGTAAACTAGCAAACAGATATGCCAGTCTTGGGAGATTATGCTTTCCCAGGAGATGCTGTAGGACTTGAAAAGACTTCCAGGTACTTGGAGAGTGCATCCTAGCTGTGTCTCCATCATATCAGCACTCCTCACTCCCACCAGCCCTACTCCAACAAGCCCCCACCCTAACCAACCGCTACTGTTCTCCAAGGACTGGACTATGTTTATTTCTACCTTTTCAACCCTTATTATTCTCCCCCTTTAGCCCCTCAAATTTATTGGTCCAGTTACATGGTACATTTTGCAGTTCCCCAAAGAGACCCCAAATTTCCTTCCTAGACCCTTGTCAGGGCTGCTTCCTCCTAAAATGATCTTCCTGCACCCTCACTGCCTTCCACCTCCTCCTTTATTGGCTAATTCATTCTTATCCTTTAAGACTCAGCTGCATGCACCACCTTCCTGCCAGCTTTCAACCTCCAATGATCTGCTAGGTGTTCCCATCTCATTTTCATTTTGTCTACTGTATGCCAGGATCTGTGCCCAGTCAATGTTGATGGGATTAATAGAAGGAAGTTAGGAAGTTATCAGGAGGTTAGGAGATTGGTGAGGGTAGAAGGCAGGACGTTAAGAGGAAAGAGACGTGGAAAGGTAGACCAGATGTCATACAGAACATTAGAACGTACATTAAATTCAGTGAGAGGAAAACATGGTTCTTGCTAACCATGTGTTTTCGATTCCATTGGAGTTGATGAAACAAATCCAAGTGAGACGATTAAAGCTACACATTACAGGGCAACATACATAACAGCAATGATAAAGAATAAATGGTGTAAATATAAAGTGGAGAAGCAATTAAAAAGGACTAGAGGGCTTCCCTGGTGGCCCAGTGGTTGAGAGTCCGCCTGCCGATGCAGGGGACACGGGTTTGTGCCGCGGTCCAGGAAGATCCCACATGCGGTGGAGCGGCTGGGCCCGTGAGCCATGGCCGCTGAGCCTGCGCGTCCGGAGCCTGTGCTCCGCAACGAGAGAGGCCACAATAGTGAGAGGCCCGCGTACCGCAAAAAAAAAAAAAAAAAAAAAAAGGACTAGAACTAGTCACTTTCTGCTCATCCTGCCTCCTCTTTGCCATGCATGCCTTGTTTTAGGAAAAGTAACACTTATGTAAAAGGTATGTGTCCCTTCTCCCTTTCCTTTACAAAAAATATATCCTCATCATGAAATGCTACGGTATTTTGGATTTGCCTCAAAATAATTTGGCTTTGGGCAGGGAGACAGTGGGATGTCTGTGAAACAAGCCTGGCCATGAGTTGACTGTTGTTGCGTCTGGGTGATGAATACGCTGAGGTTTATGAAACTTTTCTACTTTTGTATAAATTATTCATAATAAAAAATACAAAATAAATCCTCATCAGGATTATGAATTCTGCTCTGGTTAAGTAATATTCCAGGCTAAATTATATACTAACTGCTTGTTTATGCATGCCTTCAACAAAAGTTAATGTGTCGGATACTTGACAAGGCATCACATATTTACTGTGATAAATGCAACTGTCCCTATGTTTCCTGCTTCCTCCTCAATGTGAATCCTGGTGGTCCTGAACCCTGACTCAGTTCAGGGATGATTTATTCTGGAGGAGATGGTAAGGATTATTAATGGTCCCATGGCTGAAAAACGGGCAGAGATTTCTCCTCTCAGTGGATGCCACAGAGGGCCTCTTACATATTAAATATCTATCAAATATGGGGACACTTACCATGCTATCTCCCTTAATTGGTTCCACTCATCTACTATCCCTAGAAAGGAAATTTAAGGCACAGAGGGCTTAAGCAACTTGTCCAATATCACACTGCTAGTAAGGAGCAAATTGAAGATTTGAACCCTATGGTGTCAAACTCCAAAGTCAATTCATTTAATCGTTAAGAACTGCCCAAGTTAGCCCTATAATGCCTCGGCTTCCACATCCATTTCATTTGTGCTCATACCTCCCCACTCTCGAATACTGGCTTTAAGGACAATGTTCTCACTCCCTTTCTCCCATTTTAGAGGTTAATTTTTTCTCTCTCTTGTATTCCTGATGCCTGGATTGTCTTAGGCTGAATCTGATTCTTCTTACTCCTCAGATGTAGTTTTTCCCCACAGCTATATTATTTTTGGTTCCAGGGTCTTTGAAATTGCCAATTATGGGATGTGGTGATATGATGGCAAAGAAAAAAGAAGAGAAAGAGGCAGAGGCATCAGTTGCTATCTTAAAAAATTACTGAAGACCTTTCCTTTTTCTAGAGACAGCTCATCAAAGAGGTAGTGAAGGCTCATGACAGTAATAGCTAACATTTAGTGACTGCTCCATGGATTCAAATGCTGAGCACTTTACATCAGCTTTCATACTTAACTCTTAGAATAACCCAGTGGGGTAGGCAATATTACCTCCATTTTACAGATGAGGAGGAACTGAGGCTCATAGAAATTAAGGAATTGCCTCAGGGCACACAGCTAGTGGGCAGCAGGCAAGGGATTGGCACCAGGGCTGCTGGGTACCGCTGTGCAGGTGGGGCACCTCTTTCTAATGGGCACAAAGATGTCATACAAACTATCAGATGCCCTGTGTGAACCTGCCCAGCAGACTTGGGAATCAGACCATTGACTCTTCATCTTGCTGCCTGGGAGCTCTCTTTCCCCAGAGCTCAGAGTCGACATTCCCGGGTGCACTCTGGATGGTTACAATGACATTTTGAGAAGGGAGAGATCCATGTGAATTCGTAAAGAAGCAGGATTCATGGGAGAAGTCAGACCAAGCCACGCTTGAGTGGATAAGCAGGGTATTTTTAGGCAGGGGGAGAAGACAGGATTTCCTGGGTAAGAGAGGTGAGAGAAAGGAAAGGGGGTTAGGAGTGAGCAGCCAGAGTGAGTGTGCAGCGATGGAAGGGATCTGAGGATGGGGAAGGAGGCAGGGCTGAACTAGGGGCGCCTGGAAGGGGGCAGAGAAGTTGAGACTTGAAGCAGGAGGCACTCTGGAGCCAAGAGAGTGGTCTGATTCTGGGAGCGGTGAGATGAAAGCATTTTTTAGGAGGATTAGGCTGGCTGAGGCATAGGACGTCTTGGTCTTAGGCAAGTTCAGACCAAAGGTTGACCAGAAGTCCTGAAGGAGGTATCCCATTCTGAGGTCTCGCCCAGCGTTGGTCCGCCAGATACAGTGACGGCAGCCTGCTTGGGAAGGATGGACTCACTCGGGGGCCCTGACTGTGTGTGTCTGGGACTCATCCCACCACCAGCTTTGCCTCCATGCCATCCCCTCACCCACCATTTCCAGGGCACGGAAACCAAAGGACACAGCAGGCTGGGGTGTTCAGAGGCAACTCCCAGAACTTGCCTGGTCTGACTCTCCTCCCCTGCAGAGAGGAGAAAAGCATTGCTCAACTTGGTCTTTGCCGTCATGTGTCCAGGGCTGACCTTGGCTTCCCTTTGGCTCATCTCACACCCCCTCTCCTCTGTGCAGCCCTTTCTCCCACCTGTTCATTCATTGTCCTTCTTGAAACCTTCTCTAACTTTCTCTGGCTCCTTCTCATGGAGCTGTGGAGGAGAAATTCCACTGCTAGTCCCAGGGGCAAGGTTTGGAAAGACACTGTATACGGCCCAGCCTGGGAGGGTGACTTAGTGAGAGCGTGAACCTCATGATTCCTCCTCTCGGTCATTGGCGGTGTTTTATAGGTGACAAAGAAGGCTCCCAGCGGGCATTTGTGCCCCACCCCACTCAGGTCAGGAACAGAGTCTGAGCTGACATTCTCTCTCACCCAGAGTCTGGCCCAAGCTCAGCATCTTCTCCAGGTCCTACCTTTCCACTGTGCAATGGGGGGGCCTGGGCTACTGGGTAAGTCCTTTCCAGCTGCAGGCTTCAGGATTCCCTGAGGACCTTCCCATCCTCAGCCCTGGCCGGGGTGGAATCCTGGCTCCAACCAGGGCTGTGGCTGCTCAGGGAGGGGACAAGAAGGCCACCTCCATGTAGGAACCACTCCTGCAAACAGCAGTCACACACATGCTCATGCACATAGACACACGCACATCTTTGCTTCTTCTTCTTTTTTTTTTTTAACATCTTTATTGGAGTATAATTGCTTTACAATGGTGTGTTAGTTTCTGCTTTATAACAAAGTGAATTAGTTATACATATACATATGTTCCCATATCTCTTCCCT
Source organism: Physeter macrocephalus (assembly GCF_002837175.3). Lineage (NCBI taxonomy): Eukaryota > Metazoa > Chordata > Mammalia > Artiodactyla > Physeteridae > Physeter > Physeter macrocephalus. The sequence goes on along the minus strand of NC_041231.1, from coordinate 79,955,423 downwards.
CTTGCTTCTTGGGACTCTGACCGCTCTCTCTCTAAGAGGATGCATTTGAACTACACTTCTCCCAAGAAGTCTCAGTGAAGATATCACCTGTGCCCTTGTCACTAGAATCCTCCTGCACCGTGTAATGGCCCTTGGTTAAGACAAAGCTAAGGGAAATTCTATATGTATCATGGACTCATGTGGTCCCTAAGTCATAGCATCTCTGGATCCTCGGATCTGCTCCATATCCTTGAATTGCCAGACCCTCTTCTCCACTATTCTCATCCCACAGTAACAATAGTCAACAGGGGATGGGTAAGTTGAGTACTGGCGACTCTGGCATGGCCCACCGTGCTGTTCCAGACCGGGGCATGTCAGGGTTTCAGCTTGAAGGAAGATTTCAGTCTGGTTAAGGGAGATAGGTGACCAGTCCTGCAGAGAGGCTTATGTAGTAACTACCCAGAGAGGGGAGAAGCTGTCAATGCCACAAGGGTCCTCCTTTCAGCTGAGGAGCTGATACGTCCAGGGAAGTTTTCTAGAGGTTATGCCTGCAGTGGAGATGTGAGGACTGGGAGGATGTGTTGTGTGGGGTGGATACAGGGAGATTTCCCAGGAGAACATGAACCGAGATGCATGTGAGAAAGAAGAGGTCCAAGATGAGCCTGGACTTGCCTGTTTGAGGCAGGCTTTCATGAGCTGTGGGAGACGATGTTGGAGAGAAGAAGGAGGCATCAGTCAAGGACGCTGGGGATGAGCTGAACAGCTGGCACCTAGAAAGGTGGGCCCAGGTTGTGTGCGTCACTGCTGAGGAAGGTCAGCTGATTGTAGCGATTTAGTTATGAGTTAGCACTGCTAAGGAATCCTAAGAAGACAGCCTCTAGGAAATGAGCCCTGACAAGAGCTCAGTTTGTTTTTTCAGCCAATATCTTTCCTTAGAGTTGAGGTTGGCCTTCCTTGGCTCATTCAACTCCCTACAGCTGCTTAAAGTGATACCTCATAGACTTTGAACATGGGTTTCTTGTAGGCAGAACAAATTGCTAGCAATATTGGGAATGTGTGTGTGTGTGTGTGTGTGTGTGTGAGAGAGAGAGAGAGAGAGAGAGAGAGAGAGAGAGAGAGAGATTGGGATTGATTGAGAAGGATTAATAGAGAGATAACACATTAAGAAGGTGAGGGAGAAAAGAGAGTGTAGTATCTTACTGTTGGCACTCAGTAAAAGCTCGTGCTTAATAAATGCTTCTGTATTAAACTGAAGGACAGAGAAGATTTAAAGAGCTGGACTGGGACCACCATGCATTCCCTCTCTTGTTTGGTGGACTCTTCCACCAATCAAATCAGCACCATCTAGTCACCTCTTCGGCAACAGAAATGCTGCAAAATGAGGGAGATTGGATGTTAATTTCCTTGGGGATATTTTTGCTCTTTCTTGTCTTTAGGTTCTGTAGTTTTTCCTATCATTGGACTTATTAACTTTGCTCCACACGGAGGCTATTAACAGTACCCATAACCCCAGGTAAGTCACATTATAAATGCACGGCCCCTTGAGAGTGTGATTGCTTCCACATTAAACTCTCACCACTCCTGAAGTCACACAAAGGTCGCCCGAGTCTGGTCCAGCACTGCCATGGTCAGTGATGAATGAAAGGTGACATCTGCCATCTTTCTCAAGGAGCTGAGCTCTTGTTCCTGTTAAACAAGCAACCAGTTAATCAAATCGGTGCTAATTGAATGTCTATTATGCTTTCAGTATTTGGAGGCAGCCTCTTGTCCTTTGATACTCCAGGAATTTTAACTCTGACTTGAACTTGCACCTACTCTTACTCCAGAATCATTTGGTTTCTCTTAACTACTTTTGTTTCTTCCTCTGCAAACTGAAGAAATAGCTCTGCCCTAAGTGCTCATGGGGCAAGTACAGAAATTGGGTAACTAAGAATCAGTACAAGAAATTCTTTGTTATTGAGTTCTCCAGTAATTTTGGATGACATGGATATTTTCCCTCTCATTTTAAAGGTATGAAACATTTCACACCAAGAGAAAAGAACAGAGAGTAATATCACAATTGCCTGGGTCCCCACTACCCAGTTTTGTCAGATGTTAACATTTAACCATAGTTGCTTCCTAATTTTGTTTTCTAAAGAAATGGAGCTTTGGACTTTAATCCCAATTCAATTGAGTGACCCAGAGATGAGTTGGCTATTTCTGTGCTTTTTCTTTAAAATGCGGTGAAAGGTGGGGCTTTGAAAAGGAGGAGGTGACAAAAGTTCCAGATTCCATTGCAGAAGAATTAAGTAACATGCTAATAGAAATTCTAAAATATTTTAAAACTGGAGTTTATCAATTGTATGAATTTAACAGAGTTTAAGTTGCTCTTAATTTCCCCAACCACTAAATTTTTGAAAGTTTTTGGAAGTCTTTCAGTCTACAACATAATAAATCCATCGAACATTGTATGGTCCTTGTCCTCTTCAAATCAAATCAAATCCAAATAATCATCAGATATTTAGAATTTAAGAATATGACTTATTCTTTTGGTTTTAGTCCTTAGAAACCCAAAAGTTCAATGTCATTTTTCTATTTCCTAGCTTGTTCTTTGTAAAGACAGATATGTGTGAATATTAACTTAATTTCATTAATGAGCTGCTACTTGAGTCTTCTGAGCTTAAAAGTTGAGTGGGTTGTTTTCCTTGAATCAGAAAATTGGCTCGTAGAGTATTCATTCAGAGATCCAATCTGATAATATTGTATAGAATTTAGAATATGCAAAGCATATGAATAATAGTGGAAAGATTTTGAGAGGTTAAAGATGACTCTAGCAAATCCTAGGATTATAGATACCATTAAAAACCACTGTCTCCAAGGACAAAGATCGTGGCATACATAGCATGTGCTTACATCAATGCAAGCTGGAGAACAGTCAGTAGAGTTCAATTTGGATGACGCCACTGTCCAACGCACTTAGAAACTATGAGAGGCTTAAAGGTGACTAATATATAGCTAGTTCATCATCAAGTTGTATAGTCAGGGAGACAGGTGTGTATGACTAAATAGATTACAAGGTAATAAGCCAGTGCTATAACAGACGTACAAAGGAAATTCCATATGATCATTGCGATGGGAACAGTTTGCTAATTCAGCAAAGATTTATGTAGCCAGTACTGAGTAATCCATTTTTAACTGCCAGGAGTGCAGGGAAGCTCAAAATAAGATTGTATTTGGTCACAAAGCACCGAGCTGATCTCCTTGTGCTATGCCGCTGCTTCCCACTAGCTATCTATTTTACGTTTGGTAGTGTATATATGTCCATGCCACTCTCTCACTTTGTCACAGCTTACCCTTCCCCCTCCCCATATCCTCAAGTCCATTCTCTAGTAGGT
>NC_041231.1:79889906-79951923 GCF_002837175.3 Physeter macrocephalus | reverse complement strand
CAGAAACTAACACACCATTGTAAAGCAATTATACTCCAATAAAGATGTTAAAAAAAAAAAAGAAAAGATTGTATTTGGGGACTTCCCTGGTGGCACAGTTAAGAATCTGCCTGCCAATGAAGGGGACACGGGTTTGAGCCCTGGTCTGGGAAGATCCCACATGCTGCGGAGCAACTAAGCCCGTGCACCACAACTACTGAGTCTGCTCTCTAGAGCCCATGAGCCACAACTACTGAGCCTTCAAGCCACGAGTACTGAAGCCCGCGAGCCTAGAGGCCGTGCTCCGCAACAAGAGAAGCCACTGCAATGAGAAACCCGCGCACGGCAGCAGAGTAGTCCCCACTCGCTGCAACTAGAGAAATCCCACGCGCAGCGACGAAAACCCAAAGCAGCCAAAAATAAATAAATAAATAAATATTTTTAAAAAGTATTTTCTGTTATTTAAAAAATAAATAAATAAAATAAAATAAGACAATAGATGGAAAAAAATTTCAAAAAAGATTTTATTTGATTTGATCTTTAAAAAAACGGCTAGGCTTTCAATAGGAAGAGAATTGGGGATGACAGTATAGGTAAAATAGTGAAAGAAGCAGGAGAGGAGGAAAGTGGTGTAAATGAGGATACAGCATAAAGATGTAGTGTTTTTTGAATTTCCTCAGATTTGTCTGTAATTCCAATGCCTCACTTTTAATTCATTTCTCTCTCCACTGTGATCTAGCCTTTGTCTACATCACTTGCTCAGAGGGCTTCTGGTCAGGTCGTCAATGATTTCTGCATTCCAGATCCAGTGGACACTCTTTAATCCTCATCTTATTTGACCTCTTGGCAACATGGATGCTGTGGTCTGCTCTTGTCTTCTCACTCCTCCTTTGGTTTCTACAACATCTTGTGTTTCCTTCTTCTCCTCTAATCTCTATTCTCAGTTCCCTTTCTCTGGCCATACCTTCTTGCCCCAATTCTTTATGCATACATTTTCTTCTCTTGTAATAGACACTCCCTTCCCATATTATATCTGAATAATTCTTATTTACTGTTCAGGTCTCAGCTCAGGAAGTCTTCTGTATCTTCCTACTCCCCAGATCTTGTCCCTGTGTAGTCAGGAGCCTCTAGATGAATGCCCATAGTACACAGCTATCTTCCTAGATCGGTGTTTACAACACTGTATTTTCATTGCTTGTATCATCTAAATCTAAACGCAGAGGTCATGTTCACCATTATATAGCCAACACTTAAGACAGAGGTGGGCTAATACCAAGTACTTAATAAATACTTCTTGTACTTCTTGAAGGATGAATGGTTTCTTCAGGTGACATCAGGAACTCTGGGTTGGTTACAATAGGGTGTATACAGAAAGGGAGGAGGGGACAAATAGGTTGGGAGAGATTGTTGGCTTTCAAATCAAAAAATTATAACTCCATGCTATAGACAAAATTGACACTTGGAAGAGACCTGAGAGAGAGTATGCCGTATTCTAGCGTTAGTCTAATAGTCTGTTCTGTTAACTGGTGCAGTATGACCTGAGGAGTAAGGCACATAGGATAGTCTGGTTGAGCAACTGTAAGAACAGAAAGACGATGATCCTCTGAAGAGGCATAGTGACCAAAGGTATGTTGGGGGATGATGAAAGAGAGGATTTATTCTCTTCTATACCACTACCATTCACTGGGACAAGGGGCACAGAGGGAAAACCAGGATTAGAAGGAAGAGAGTGAGCTTGTTCTTATTCTTTTTTCCATATACAGTTTGAGCCGACAGGATATTTTGGAGATATTGCAAAGAGACCTTTGGAAATTCCAGCCTGTAGCTCAGAAGAGGTTTGAGCAAGAGATGTGGTTTTGAGAGACATTTGACAAGAAGTAATGGTTGAAGACATGAGAAAGGAAAAAGAGGGGGACCTTGAAGAAATCTCTCCTTTTCAGTGGAGAAACACAAAGTCAGCAAAGAAAAGATGAAGAGATTTTTCAAGAAGGGTAGTCACACTCAAATATTGTTGGGGTCAGAGTCTTCAGAGTGTGGAAAAGTAACTTGAAAGTTGGTGGACAGCAGGGCAAAGATGGAGAGAAAGTGATAATCTGACATGAGTTTCAAGAGAGGAGAGACTGTTGAGTTTAAAAGGTAGAAAATTATGCAGAGATGATCCAGAAGCAACAGTGGAGTGGAGGGTAATGAGAATGTGCCCTTTCTTGACTGAGATATAGGAGAAATGAGGAAGCAAACTTTACTTGAGAGGGTGAAAATCTAGGTTAAAGAGAAAGGTAGGTGTTCAGTAGTGCAGAGAAATGAAAGGGGAGGAAAAGGTGAAAGTGTTTAAGGCCAAGGTCCAAAGTGTAAAGGAATTTACTGACAGTAGAATGAGAGGTCTTAAGGTTACAGTAACAAAGTTTAACCAGTCAATACATTTTCACTGAGTCAAGTCAACCTGAAGATAGAGCACACCTCATCAGCTATCTGAGCAGGTATGTAAACTACAGGTCTGTTACATTTTATCATAGTTAATTATGTGTTTTATAAAAATAATCATTAATTAGTCATTAGCATTCCACCTTCCTGATTTTTGTCCTTGCAGACAACCACTCTCCTTCTGTTATTTTCTTTAAATTGACTCATTGCTTTCTTATCATCATTCTAAACAAGAATATCCATGAAATCACTGGTTCATATTTGTATTTTTATATTCTGTAAATTAAGTACATAACAGTTAAAATACAAAAGGTTTATACAGGTAGAGCCTGGGGTCTGACAACTTGATTCAAATCTTACCTCTACTACTTACTAGCTGTGTGACCCTGGGCAACATATTTAACCTCCCTGTGCCTCAGTTTTCTCTTACGTAAAATGAGGATGTTGTTGGATGCTCTGGCCTACTATGATCTCCTCCTTCTCTCAAACTCTTCAGTCACTCATCTTGTTTTCTGTACAACCTACTTGTCTCCTGTCATATACTACTCTCACTCTTTTTCATTCCAGGAAAATTACTGAGCACTTACTATGTGCCAGTCACTGAGAGGTTGAAGTCTAGACTGAGTGCTCAGTAAGGTCACCGAATAAAATTTAACTCACAACTTTCAGGTTGTGCGTTTTTCTTTAGCTGAAGTTTTCAACATCGAAGTGCTCATGACATTCTTATTTTGATTTGCTATCTCACTTCATAGGACCTGGGACTATATTGCCTTGTTAGAACTCCAAGGCTTACCTGATTCAGAGACAAGTGAGAAGCCACTTAGATTTGGGCTGGGGAAGGGTGAGGAACAGGACAGAAGTTCTAGTGCCCAGAGAAGGGATGATTCAGTAAATAGCAGGAATGCCCCCATCTGTAGATAAGGTGACAGACTAGCCTTTTAGCAGACCTTTCCTCCCTGCCTGGGACTTATTGGCGCAGTGAAATCTTGGTTCACGTTTCAAATCTCTACCTGAAGAGTTTCAAGAAAAACACTCTTTAGTAGCTCTGGTGGATAAACAAAAAGCAGACACAATGCTTCATATCAACAGATTGATTGTTGCTATCTTTCTCCCCACGTGTAGAAAGTTTTCAGGCTCTGAGTGAGCCCTCTTCATTGAAGAAGCTGCGGATTTCAAAGGCAGTCCATCATGGTCTTTGATATTTGTCGAATTGAATTTTGGAAACTGCAAGGAACCTCATTTCCAGTTCAAGCTCTGGGTAGGTTCTGGATTTTAAACAAAAGGGGTGAAACTCATCTGTCTGGTTAATCAGAAGTCCTTTTGGATAAACACCAGCTAGTTCTCTGACATCTCTGAAGTACAAAGTTTCTTCTGAGGGTCGTAATTGCCTGAATTCTAGATAAAGGAAAGTGAAAGGGATGACACTTTTTAGAACTTTCAGGAGCTAGATCTCAACGTATCATGAATTGATCTATTTTTCCTCTACTTTGTATGTCAATAATATACACCATAAAGCCAAATCAATGCTCATCAACGATACTTAGTTATAAACTACATTCAAATTGAGATCTACTGATTATTACTGGGCATGTGTGACCAACTATGTCATTTCATACATGTCATCACATTTTATCATATTAATCTTCACAACAAATTAGTGAGATATTATTAATCCTGTTCTAGAATTGAAGAAACTGAGATTCAAGGTCACTTAGCTAACATCTTCCTCAAATTGTAACTACAAGAAAATACTTTTTAAAAGAAAGATATTGTTTTCTTATAGTGAACCTCAAGTATCCATGAACAAATATAGAAAACTGTACAAATAACGATTTTAAACGTATAAATTGTCATGAGATGAACTGTAAACTACTTCGGGCCTTAGGCTATGTCTTGTTTTTCTTTTTATCCCCAGGTCCCAGTATAAAGAGAGATTTAATAAATGTTTATGGAACAACATGGGTGAATAATAATGATTTCCTTGGGCCTTGGATAGATGTATACACTTGAAGGAAATAATGGAATTCTAGAACTGGAAGGGATCTTAGAACCATCTACGCCCGTGGTTCTTCAAACGTTAACATGTAGCATCAGAATCCTCTGGAAGATTTGTTAAAACACAGACTGCTGTGTTCCAGACCCCTAGAGTTTCTGGTACACAATGTCTAGATGGGTTTGAGCATTGGCATTTCTAACAAGTTCCCAGGGACCACACTTTGAGGATCACTAACCTGTAACAACAATAACTAACATTTATTAAGTGCTAATTATGTGACAGGCACTGTGCTAAGGGCATAATTCATATTATGTCATTTAATCCTTACAATATGGCTAAGGATGGTGACATTATTAGCATCCTTATTTTATTTATAAGAAAAATGAGACCCAGAGAAGCTAAGTATTTTGCCCAGATTCATCTCTCTAACGATTGGTGGAACCAGCGTTATGCATTCAGGCTGTGTGATGCCAGATCCGGCACTCTCACCTGATATAGAACTTCACAGAGTGAGCTGCCTCGTACATTGGTCCAGATGAGGAGACGAATGCTCAACGGAAGTGACTCACCCAAGGTCACACAATGAATTGGAAGAAGAGTGTGAATGAGGACACAGGCTTCCTAATTCAGCATCTGCCTTCTCTTGCCACAGAGCGCTAGGAGCGGGCAAGGGCTCCACGCTTTCTTTCAATTTGGATTTCCCAGGCCATCACCTTCTAATCAGTTTGAGTGGTACAGATGTCCCTATGGTGTTCTGGCATCTTAGTTGTTTTCCTTATTTACTCACTATTTCATAACTAAGGGAGGTGGTGGTTTCCATATAGGAGAGAGTTGGGGTCGATGGATGAGTCATGCGGCTGGAGGCTAAACCCCAGAAAGGAAAGGGATTAATCAGACTGATGAATGGCTAAAGAGTGGGTGGAAGAAATGTCTCCATGTGTCTTGACAAGTCCTCTGTAATATCTCAACCCACACTTCGAAAATCCAGCTCTCAGGGACTTTAGGTCACTGTACCTCAGCCTCCCGAGTCTCCCAGGGTTGCTGGGAAGGAGAATTAAGAATGTTTGGTTCGCAGAAGATTGGGCCTGGGAGGGCTCTAAAACTCCTACATTCAGTCCCCAGAGGCTCTGTCCTTAGATGTGCTGTACCTAAGTCCCAGAGTGTGACCTCTCCTGGGCCAGCTGTTGGACAAACATTTATAACGAGAGGCAGCGCAGTGGACAGAGCCCTGGCCTTGGCTCACGTTCTTTCTCCCCAACGACAGCTTCATGAACTTGAGCAGAGCTATTATCTTTCAGAGTTGGCTTCCTCATCTCTAAAAGGGCTATGGGAAGCAAGATAAAGTCTGCATCTGAATCCCTAGAACAATTGGGTGAAAAGATGCATTTTTTGTAGCCAACATAAGGTTAGAATGACTGTTGGCATGACCCAGCTACTCATCAGAAAAGCATTTTCAGAGTCAGCACAATCATGGACGAGCTTGTTAAACTGCTTTTTTCTTTTTCTCTGACTTACAATGGAGAGCCCACTGTTGTAGCTTTTCTGGTAAAAGTAAGTGCAAAATGGAGGCGGTGCCTGGAATACCGATATTTAGTTGAAGCCAAATGCATCTTTGGCTAATAAAATGCCATGGGACTGCTTGGTCTCCAGTCACACCAAGTTACAGGTCCTGAGGATGTCCATGCAGTGTATGAGCTTGGGGTGGTGGGGACAGACAGCTCTGTGACCCTGCCTCTCTCCTGACCCTCAGTCCCAAAGGTCCTGGAATCCCTCTGTTAGCTATGGCTTGGGCACGTAGTGGCCTTGGATTGGTTGCATCTTTCCTCATACTGAGTTATTCTTAATTAAGCCCACAGGATTCAGCCTGGCGTTCTAGTCCCTGGGCAGTCTGTCCCCAGCCAACCGTTGTCCCTGGCTTCTACCTTGTGTGACCTGGGTCTCCTCTCAGTGGTAGAATGTTATAGGCATAGGCTCTGGAAACAGAAAAACTTGGCTCCTAATCCAGTTCAATTCACTGTTCTTAACTAGATGGAGCTATAACTTGACTTTTCCCCACTTCCGTGCCCTTGCTCACAGCATTACCTTGGCCTGAAATGCCATCTCTGCTCCTTCACATAAAGGCAAACTCTATTCACCTCTAAGGTCAAGTGCAGATACTGCCTGTGAGCCCTTCCTTTTTTTTTTTGTCCGTTCCACGTGGCTTGTGGGATCTTAGTTCCCTGACCAGGGATTGAACCCCGGGCCCTCGGCAGCGAGAGTGTGGAGTCCTAACCACTGGACTGCCAGGGAATTCCCAATTCTTCCTTAACTGCACAACTAGGTGTGATCTTTCTTTGGGGTTATCTCAGTGTTCTGTCTCTTCACCATATTTTACATCTTGGTTTTAATTGTTCCCAGAGCTCTCTCTCTTCTGAATTTCTACCTTGAATCTCTGCCATGAAACCTATCACACAGCAGGGTTGCCAGATAATATACAGGACACTCAGCGAAGTTTGAATTTCAGATGAACAATGAGTACATTGGTTTAGTATAATTATGGCCTAGATATAATAGGGGTAATACTTATGCTAAAATTTTTCTGTCGGTTATCTGAAATTAAAATTTAACTAAGCACCCTGTATTGTGTGTGTGCATGTGCGTGTGTGTGTTTTAACTTTTAAACAGATAGCTGTGCACTTTTCTGGATCCTTCACTGAAAGGTACAAGATGTGACGATAGCAAGCTTGTCACATTTGCATCCCCCAGTGTTTCTTCCTCAAAGAAGTTGCTTGGTAAATTCTTGTTGATTAGTAAAGGGACTGTCCCACCAGCAGGTATGAGCACAGATCCTAAGAGCCTTAGCTTTGGAATCAGAGGACCAGACCGTGTTGTGTTCCCATCACTAGCCTAACCACGTGTGCCTTAGCAAACCACCCACTCTCAAATCATGCTTATCTGTAAAATGGTAAGAAGACAAGGGTATCTATTCTGTAGTCACTATCTACCTTCTGTCCTCTGAACGCACATTAAGGGCTTAGCAGAGTGTCTGCTCCATAGAAAATGTTCAATAATTGTTAGCTGTTACTACTGGAAACACTGAAATACATTCAGACTAGATAGCTTGAGTTTAGCAGCAACCACTTTGCTACAGACAATAAGGACTCTATAAAGGAATCAGTTACATATCATGTGGAAACATAAAAATGCAGGATGGATCCCAGTCTTCCTTTGGAGAAATGTCTTAACTCATTTGGTTTTTCTTTCCAGTGTCCCAAGCCAAAGGTATGTCCTACTCTCAGGCTAAGGTATTGTCTGGATTTCTAAGATGTCAGTTCTTCATCTCGTGTTCTAAGCCTTCCTTGTCAGCACCTTGAGATGCTGTAGCGCCTCATCCAGACCTTCACGACCATATTTTACTTCCCTCTTCTCCCTTTCCCCTGGTCCTGGGTGCTTTGTTCCCCAACTAGAAATTATTTGCAGCTTCCTTTGGATACTTTTGCCTTGTGTGTGTGGGTGTAATGTGTTGAGTGTGTGTGTGTGTGTGTGTGTGTGTGTGTGATGAGAGAAGAAAGAAGTCATTCTGGCATCTCCTAATTATCCAGGCACAGTCGAATGGGTAGCCATTAGCAAAATCACTCAAATCTGACATATATTTATAGTTACTGGGCTATGTGCAAAGCCCACTCTCCCTGACTTTAATGGCCCCTCTACCAGGCACCATGAGATACTTGGCTTACAAAATCCCATCGAATACTCACAAGAGCTCATAAGGTAGATGTGCTCAATTTTGTGGATGAGGAAACAGAATGAGCGAGGTGAGGAACTCATTCTAAGGTTTCAAGGCTGGTACCTTCTAGCTGCGATTCAAACCCAGTTTCTTGACTCCAACCCCCTGGCTCTTTCGCCGAAGCCAAGAGTTTTTCACCCTGGCTGCACATTTAGAATCAACCCAGTACGTCCAGCGTATTGATGTCCGGACCCCGTCGTCAGAGATTCTGATTTAGTTATTTTTGACAATCATCGCAATTATATTGCTGTCCTCTTGTCCAGTTTACTAGGATATAAGACAAAAAGATCAAACACAGTCTACTTTGATCCCACATAGTCCCCACTTGTGGAACTTGGGCCCTAAAACTTTTCTATGATTTGTAGTCAAGGATTATTTGTCTCAGTTGCTGGGATTAATGCTAGATATAAACGTGTTCTGTGTAACTGTGGAAATATGGACACAACTGCTCAGAAGTGCTGAGATGGAAGCAACAGCATGTTCTGCTCTTCTGCTGTGTGAAAAGAGCTCTTAAGAAGGTACTTCGGTGACTTTTCCTCCCCAAGTTTATTTTACACTGCTTTCTTGGGAAATCTTTTGCAGCAAGTTACCCTGTTTTCAGAGACTTATTTCTTCTCTGTTGATCTTCACTCTACGTCATCTTTCTCCAGGTCAGGATGGTAGCAGTCTGAGGCTGTCCAATTCATTTTATGTGCTCCATTGACTTTGTCTTTTTTTTTGTTTCCATTTCTTTTTAAGGATTTTGCTGATTGTATTCCCTTTTCCTTATTCTCTCATCTTCAGGATACCTTAGAAAGTCTTCCCCGCCAAGAAAATTGTCATGTGCCGTTAATGATCTACATTTGAAGTTGATCTTTGTTTCAATACCATTGGCCTACTTCTTTGGACTGTGATCTTTGACCAATTTCATTTTGGGGAATTTCAGAGTGTTTTTTTTGTTGTTGCTAAGTGAGGCGTAACAAAATCTAGCACTCTTGATTTCCATGAAAAATTCATTCACTAAACAAAATTGGCGGAGTGGTAGCACAATGGTTAAGCATCTGCCTGCCAATGCAGGAAACAAGGGTTTGAGCCCTGGTCCGGGAAGATCCCATGTACCACGGAGCAACAAAGCCCATGCGCCACAATTACTGATCCTGTGCTCTAGAGCCCGCGGGCCAGAACTACTGAGCCTGCGTGCTACAACTACGGAAGCCCGTGCACCTAGAGCCCGTGCTCTGCAACAAGAGAAGCCACCACAGTGAGAAGCCCGCGCACCGCAACGAAGAGTAGCCCCCGCTCGCGGCAACTAGAGAAAGCCCGCACGCAGCAACGAAGACCCAACGCAGCCAAAAATAAATAAGTACATTTATTTAAAAAAAATTGGCCTGTTTATTTGTTTACTATGTCTCCTCCACTCAACTGTAAGCTCTTCTAGGCACCAAGTCTGTTTTGATTACCGCTGTGTACCTGGTGCCTAGAATCATGGTGGGGTTTAGCAGGTGCTCTGTAAATATTGCTGGAATGTTGACTATTCAGTGGACTTGGGAGTCTGACTTGCTGGGTTCTGAGTTTCTGCCGCACCACTTACAAGCTGTGTGTTTGTAACCTTGAGCAAGTTAACTTCTCTGAACCTTCATTTCTACATTTGTAAAATAATAAAAATAGTAGTAGTGGTAATAAACCTCATATGGTGGTTGTAAAGATTAAATGATCTGTGCATATAAAGAAATCAGTTCAGTGCCTGGCACATAGAATATCCTTGTAAGTGCTAATGAAGATGATGAGGTTACTTAGAAATATTGATTTTCATGATAATATTATTGGGGAACAGAAATATATTCCAAAATTTAAGAGCTACTAACTTTAAAAAATAATAGCTATTCAGCTCCAGTGAGGCAAATAAATGAAGTAGAAGTTCGTCCACTTGCCTCTCCCTATATATTTCCATCCTGTAATGGGTTTCTAGTCAAGAAGAAGAAAACAAAAAAGTTGATTCAATTCATTTACATGTAAATAACCAAGAACTTACTCTGATAATTTAAGGGAATATGAGTATCTTCTCTTGGCCATAGGAGGCTGCTGATGGGGTGCAGAAAGACTTTAAAAAGAAGGTGGAAAGGAGCACGCATGCTATGGAACCAAAGGGCCCTGGGACCATAGGCAGCTCATTCAAGTGGCAGTTGTGAGGCCCATTTATTTGACTTTCTTCTGTTTGCACAGATAGAAACACCCTGCAGGGTTTATTGAGAGCAGATGTATTATATATCAACACTGCAAACTGGTTTAACCCAGAAACAAATGAGCATTTAAAAACAGAAAAAAGAGAGAATGAACAGGAGTCGAGAGAGAAATGTGACAACTTACAGGAATCCTAGCCAGGAAAAAAGTACCCAAGTCAAGGTCATAGCCAGATACAGTCAATCACATAGGGAAGAGAGAAAATACCACTCACTTCTTTACCATTTGGGCAAGACACAGAACCAGCTTCCTGCCTGGGTTCTACGATGCCTCCTTGACCATCCAGGACTTCTAAGGGTAGAGCCCATGGGCTTGTACTTTAGGGTAGGTTGTAGCTGGCAAGACCACGCCGCTCTATACTGTGACGTGCTCAGAGCCCTGTTAGCCAGTGAACACCCTGTGTATGTTACAAAAGTCACCTTCAGAGTGGATGAATTATAAAAATGTGCCCCTTCCTCTGGGCTGGCACAAGATTTGGGGTGGGGGTGGGGAGTAGCTGCTGGATTTCAACCTCCAGCTCCCCCTCAGCTTTGTAGAGGTATACACTCTGTAACTGTTTATAGTGGCCATGGAAACTTCTTAACTACTTTTCTCTAATTGTATCCCTCTTTCACCTCTTCATTGAAGGCTACCAACTAACTGATCATAGACTTTTCTTGGGAAGTAAACCATTCCCAGAGTGGGCCTTCATCAGCATCATTGTATAGAGCACCTACTACGTGCAAAGTACTCTGCCAGGTTCTAGGGTATGGGCTACATAGATGCCTAGATGTTTTGAATCTAGCTTTGAAGGTAGGCAGTGCAGGCTCTGTGCTGCCTGAGTGCTGTGGACCATGAAAGCGACAGGAGCTCCCTAGAGAATGGACCGTCACTCTTTTCTGGTACAGTGACAGAAGGTTACACAAGGTAAGACTTGAGTTGAGTGAAGAATGGGCAGGGCTTAGAAAACCAGAGAAGCCCAGGCGGGATTGCAAGCAGGGAACACAGTTTGAGCAATGCTGTGGGGAAAGGCTGCACCGCAGTGACCCCAGTCACTGCATGGCATCACCCATGCTCCTTCCCCAAACACAACAGGACCCTCTGAAGCGCAGTCTTCACTCCAGAGCACAAAGCTCCCTTCTACAGAATTGCCCCATCCCACATCTCACACACGTCACGTCTGAAGAGTGGTAGTTATGTAAGTGAAGCTGTGGTTAGGTATTAATGTATAGACCCACCCACATAACTGAGCTACATTGTAATGAAGCATTTCTGCACATGTTTCTATAAAACATTTCTAAACTTTTGGAATCACAGGTAGGACAGAGCTTATGCTTGGTATCTATTACTATGCAGTAAATTCTCCCCAAACTTAGCAGCTTTAAACAATAAACATGTAACTCACAGAGTTCCTCAGGGTCAGGAATTCAGGGGCTGCTTTAGCTGGGTAGGTCTGGCTGGAGGTCTCTCATGAGGTTGCCATCAAGATATTGGCCAGGGTGGTGTCCTCTGAAGCCTTGACTGGGGCCGTGGTTGTTGGCAGGAGGCCTCAGTTTCACGGGTCTCTCCACGCATGGGTGTTCTCACAACACAGCAGCTGGCTTTCCCCAGAATAAGCGATGGAAGAAAGAAGGAGTGAACAGGAAGCTCGGTGCCTTTTGTGGCCTTTTATGAGTCTCTGAAAGCATCACTTCTGCAGTATTTTATCAGTCACACAGACCATCCTTGATACAACGTGGAAGGGAATTACACCAGAAGGTGGGACTGCTAGGGAGCATCTGGAATGCTGGTACCACTGAATTCATATTCTGGGGAGATTAGAGCTTTCCAAATATATACAAGAGGTCATAGGGGGACCTGGATATCCTAAAAGTTTTCTTCTTTAAAATACCTACAATTTCTGAATTAAAATATTTTTTAATCTTATACTTCAATAAAAAATTTGTTAAAAAAATTTTTTTTAATCTTTCAAAATGTATCACTACGCTGATTGCAAAGTAAGAGGCAAAATAAACAAACAGATGAGGAAGCAGAGACATAAGAGAATGATGAAGCTGACGGCTCCCCTGTGGGCATCTTTCTACCCTCAAGTGACCCAGAGATTTGGTTTTAATATCTGCACAGCCTACGTGAGACAAAGTCCAGGGAACATGAGAAGTCAGATCAGAGACCCTCTTATAAAGTACTTTAACCCCAAAGGATATCTCCTCGGTGACAGTTGAAACCAGGAATTTCTGCAACTCCATTTCCCCACTGAAGAGGATAGAAAGGAAACTTGCTTGCCTTAACAGGCTCTGGATAACAGGAGGAAGAAGCTGAGAATTTATGACCACCGGTTAACCTTTTGCAGGCTTGCAGCCAACTTCTCACTTTCCCTGTAGTTTGAAAAACCCTAGTTGATAGTTTGTTTTAATGGGGCCAAGTTTCTGAGTCTAGAAACAAATCAAATCCAAGCTGAAGGAATAACCTTTATCATAGAACTTACCGATGCCCAGATGTAAAATTCCATGGAACTGGAGTTCACAACTGAAAAAAGGATCACAGGGCACTTGAGGAAACAAGGCCTCATGAGAGGGAAGCAGCAAAAACAACAGACAACAGGTACGGCCTGCCACATACTTCAGCTCTTCGGTTATTGATTATGGACTAAATTGAAGTATATTTAATATGCTTATCAAAGAAAAGATGCTATCAAATGGATGAGTAAAGAATAAGAGATTATTGAAGATGACTGGGCCAACTGGACAATCAAATAGAACCTTCAGGAACAAAAATTGAAATTAATAAAAGTAAAAAATTATTACGTTTGAAAGGGTTGCATAAGTACCTACATGATTTCTTTGATTTTGTCTCTTGGTTCCTAAAGCCTAAAATATTCACTATCTGTCCCTTTACAGAAAAGCTTTGCCGACCCACGTGGTAGAGGCCCATGGTCAGCCTGAGGGGTCAGTTGAGTACCATGCAGGCTGGGCTGACCACAGCAGACGAGGGACACAAGGGGATTGAATGAGGGAGGCCAAGGAAGACTCAGTTGGACACAGTGTTGGTCCTCACAACAGAAGGGAGGCTGGTTTCCTGTGTCCATGAATATAACCAGATGAACAGCTTGAATAACCCCAGAGGCATGATGGAACCTGGAGGGCTTGCCTTCTTAACTTTGATGTATGGGGTGGGGACATAAATCTTTGTTGCTCAGGAATATCAAAAGTTGAAAGCATGAGTGTGGGGAGGTCTGGGGCAGGAAGAGATTGGTCCATGAATATGATTATTAAGCAATTATGGATGGCATTCTGCAAATAGAACAAATTAAAAAGGAAAGGGAGAAAGGGGATTTCTTTCCCTGAATCGCATGTCTCTGCAGCATACCCTCTGATGCTCCCTGACTGCCAAATGTGGATCCAGGCCAAGGGAGTTTTATGGCCATTGGCTGCACCTGGATGGGCCTCAAGGCTTTGGTTCTGAACACCAAGTGCTGACATGTTTGCCCTGGGAGGACTCAGGGAGGTGCGAGGACGCTGGCAGGAAGTTTTGAGGTGGTCCCAGAGTGGTGTGAGCTGCAGGAAGCCGGTGGGGGTAGTGATTTGGGGAAAGGAAAGCAAGAGGCTCACCACACCCCAGGGTGTTTCTCTGAATGTGGGCACCGCACCCAGTCTGTCCAAGGCCCTCCCAATCATGTGTGCTCACTTCTCCCCCGTGCTTCAGAAGGGGACAGCAAGGATGGAGTCTTAGAACAAGGAGGCTGGTCGTGAATAACCATTTTCTGAGCCTCTTTTATATGCCAGGTGCTTTAGACAACAATCTCATGGAGTAGATATTCACTTCCCCATTTTGCAGATGAGGAAACCGAGGCCCAGGTAGATGCATTAAAAACTGGGTCCAGGGCCACAGAGTGAGTTAGCAATGAATTCAGGTCTCCCTCCAGATTCAACTCTTTCTTCCCTACCAAGCAGGTGTCACCAAGAGCCACAAGGAGAGAGCAATCCCACTCCTCCAGCAAGAACATGGAGGAAAACAGAAAATTAAGTCCTGCTGCCTTCATGCCCCCTCCGCCATGCCCTGGTCTGACACCCAGTGTTACTCTGCTAAACAGAGTAATTTGCCCCTAAATGTCTCTAGTGACTTATCATGGCTTTTTTCGTCTGACATGTTAACACGAGCCTCAGTGTAACAAAAGTACTGTTATCAGGTAGTTGTCACGGAAATGCTCATGTGTTGGAGTGGAGAGGTGCAGAATGGTGTACTGAGATTTCCCGCTGGGAAAGATGTATGAAATACTTGGGTTTGTGGAAAGTTAAGAGAGTCTAACCCTGATGCTGGAGGAGTTGACGGGTAACACAGAACAGAAGGAAGGTTCTAGCGGGGAATAGAGGGTGGATCACCATGACAACACCTGAGTAAGGAGGGCAACCTGGGGTCAGTGTGTGGAGACAGACTCCATTCACAGGCTTCATGGCTGTCTTGAAAGCTGGGGTTAGAGCTCACCTTCAAGTGGATGGATCAAAAGGACAATGGGAATTCTAGCAACAGGTAGAGGGAAGGGAGAGGAAGGGCATTGTGATGGTTGTTAACCTTGAGAGCATCGTGCTAAGTGAAATAAGTCGGACAGAGGAAGACCAATACCATATGATCTCACTTGTATGTGGAATCTAAAAAAAAAACGAACTCATGGAAACAGAGGACAGGTTGGTGGTTGCCAGAGTTGGTGGGTGAGTGGTGGGGGAAATCGGTGAAGGTGACCAGAAGTTACAAACTTCGTTACAAGATAAGTAAATCCTGGAGATGTTATGTACAGCATAGTGTGTACAGTTGACAGTACTGTACTGCATACTTGAAAGTTGTTACGTGTCAATATCACAATTAAACTAGAAAAATGTATTATATATAATTCTATGTATTATATACTATATTATATAGACTATATATATTTTGTTACAGGTGCACCTCGTTTTCTTATTGTGCTTCACAGATATTGTGTTTTATACAAATTGGACATTTGTGGTAACCCTGCCTCAAGCAAGTCTACTGGTGTTTTTCCAAAAGCATTTGCTCACTTCATGTCTCTGTGTCACATTTTGGTAATTCTCTCAATATTTCAGACTCTTTCATTATTATTATACTTGCGATGGTGATCTGAGATCAGTGATCTCTGATGTTACTACTGCAAAAAGATTTTGACTTGCTGAAGGCTCACATGATGGTTAGTGTTTTTTATCTTTAAAGTATTTTTGAATTAAGCTATGTACTTTGTTTAGACATAATACTATTGTACACGTAATAGACTACAGTATAGTACAAACATAACTTTTTTATATGCTCTGGGACACCAAAACATTCGTGTAACTCACTCTGTTGGGGTGGTCTGGAACTGAACACACCATCTTTCTAGAATCCTCCTAGGTTTGTGTGTTTAAAAAATTTTTTTAAATTGAAGTATAGTTGATTTACAATGTTGTGTTAGTTTCAGGTGTATAGCAAAGCGATGCAGTTATATATATGCATATAAAAACTTTTTCAGGGCTTCCCTGGTGGCGCAGTGGTTGAGAGTCCGCCTGCCGATGCAGGGGACACGGGTTCGTGCCCCGGTCCGGGAAGATCCCACATGCCGCGGAGCGGCTGGGCCCGTGAGCCATGGCCGCTGAGCCTGCGCTCCGCAACGTCTCTTCCATTATAGGTTATTACAAGATATTGAATCTAGTTCCCCGTACTATCCTTGTTGATCTATTTTACATACAGTAGTGTGTATCTGTTAATCCCAAATTCCCAATTTATCCCTCCCCTCCAGGTCTGTGTTTTTGACATGACTGACATATAGAGGAATTTTTTCCCATGGCAATTTGTTCTATCTCCTAGATTACTGTGTATTAGTGCTTTGGAAACTGGAGAGCAGAACAGGTATCTGAGAATCTTTGTGAAACAAAATGTTAAAATGGTACCTTCCTAAGAATAGCAACCAAAAGAAATTTGCCAAGTTTCCCATATCGTAAAATGAGATGTTAGACTATCTAATTTACTGTTCCCTTCTGAACAACCCAATGGGGACCAATAACTCTAAATCAAAGGGGTAAAACATTTTTTTAATGACTGTGAAAGGAATATGTGATTATAATGAAAATACAGAAGAGTAGAAGGAAAAAAATACCTTTAATTCCTTGTACCAGAGAAAACTGTCACTAATGATTAAAGCCTACGTATAATAATCATGGGATCTCGATCAGGGGAACGACATTAACTCTTGGTTAATTTAATTTTATTTTATTATGATCTTATCGTAGTACATTATCATATTATTTTAACTTTCAATATAGGAAGCATTTTTGCATCTTATGATAAACTTCTTGATATAAACAAAAAATTTGATTTCCCACAACTGATTTTCCATCCAGCTGACAGCTCTAAGACCTTGGACAAATCCATTCACCCCTATGAGCTAAATTTTCCTAACTATAAAGTGAGCTGGTTAAAGTAGACAAGTTCTAAGGTCACTTTCAGTTCTGAAATTCAATAATTCTAAGGCATGCATGGTCTAGTGTGTGACCCCTTTCCAACCCTTGTTATCTGATTCTTGTTTTCCACTCTTCTTACTCATCCACCTTTCTTTCTGTTCTCTTTTTAGCAGTTTATGCTATAGTTCCTGACTGAGCAAGCTGTCTCCTGGCAATGTTATGAGAAACCACCCCCCCCTTATCCCATTCCAAACCTTTTCCCAGAAGCCTGTAAACAATATATCCAGGCTGCTTGGGACACAGTCCTCTCACAGACCCTGGAAGCTGACTTGTTTTGATGACCTCTGCCTGGTGGAGATAAAAATGAAAGACTGTGCTTGATGGCTCACATAATCAGTATGGAAGCCACTTCATCTAAATCTTAGCTATGCTCTCCAAGTCCTTCTTGGCTTAGAGAGAATCTAGTTGGTAAACTCCAGGGCCAATTACAAATGCTTTCGATCCCAAAATAGCAATGCCTAACACATGTTTGATCCTGACAAAGGAGGAAAGTTTCCAGCAGTTCTCTTAAAGCTATAGAAAGGGAATCAATAGTAAATTCAATAGAAGAACTTGCCTTGGATGACTGGGACAAGCTATACAAGCCAGTAGAGAAATTTTGGATGGTTGGAGGAAGAAAAGGACAAGATCAGAGTAAGCTGTTCTGAGCATTGGTCAGTAAGTTTCAAGGTGGCAGTGTGATTGAATGGGAGAATGTAGAAATGACTGATACACCTGGACAATTTATAAAGTCAGAACTCTAAGGGGAGATGAAGTTCACTAAAGGAGGTACAGGCATGGCTCCAAGGGGTGAAGTCCAGATTTCATTAGGTGTAATGACCATGAGCAGGTAACATCAGAGTGGAACTATCCCTCCAAAGGAATGGAAAAGGAGGTGTGACTTATTTGAATAATGGCTGATTTGGGCAGATCCAGAACTCATGGACATTTATCTTTCACTCTGGGGGACTTCCACTGGAAAATCTGGCAAAGTATGCTAGGAAGACAAATATCTTGGCCCCAAATAAAAATGAAATGGAAATGGGAATACAAATATATTTGGCCAAGGAACCAAGAACACCTGAATTCTATACCTTTGTCATATTTTTCTAGAAGAACACTGAAGGAAATACAACAATAATGAACATTTATGTAACACTCTGTGCTAGGCACTGTGCTAAGTACTTTGGACTTATTAGCTTGTTTAGTCCTAATAACTGATGTCATGTAAAGAGAAGGCTAGCCTGTTGGATGAGTCATCCATTTGGGAATTGAAGTAACCTAAATGGTGCAGGACATGAGGCAGAGAGGAAAATGTTGGGCCAGGGATCCAAATCCATGATTATGGAAAAGTCACTAGGAGACTGAAAAGGGGCAAACTTGAAAAAGAGGTTGAAAGTATCTTAACTAACTCTCTGAGTGATTACTTACCCATTCAGGTATTCATTCAACATTTACTGAGATGTGTTACAGGGTATGCCAATGTTCAGCTTTAACAATAATGTGGAGTTATATTAAATGGTGTTGGTACTTATACTCCTATCAGCAGTGTAAACAAGATCCTAATTGCTGCTCATCACTCCAAACCTTGATCTTGATAGACCTTTTCATTTTTGACATTTCAAATAATTTTATACCTAATGATATCTTGTTGTTTTCATTTTTAGTTCTCTCATCATTCTTGCAAATGTATGCTAGTAGACCTGTGCGAGAATGACTATAGCAGCATAGTTCATAGTAGCAAAAAACCTGAACTCAATTCAAATGTCAAGGACAGTAGAATGGATAAAATATTGAGATGTTTATACAGTACAATAGTATACAGTAATTAAATAATCACTGCTATAAATAAGGACATAGATGAACTATATTGAAAAAAAGCCAGTTCCAGGAGAATGTATACAGTACGATGTACTTATTTTTTTTATATGTAATTTATTTATTTTTGGCTACGTTGGGTCTTCGTTGCTGTGCGCGGGCTTTCTCTAGTTGCTGCGAGTGGGGGCTACTCTTGTTGTGGAGCACGGGCCTAGTTGCTCCGCGGCATGTGGGATCTTCCCGGACCAGGGCTCGAACCCGTGTCCACTGCATTGGCAGGTGGATTCTTAACCACTGTGCCACCAGGGAAGCCCTTTTTTTTTTTTGATATACTTTTTATAAAGTTCAAAAGCCAAAACAATATACTGCCTAGGTCTATATATGTATGATAAAATGGATTAATTTTTTTAAAGCAAGAAAATGACCCTCAACAGAGGGTCTTTGCTCAGGGACCCAGGCTGATAGAACAATAAACATCCCAAATGCTGGTGATTACTATGTGTTTTGATCTCATTACCATTCTACAGCTTCTCAGCTTTTTCTCCTTTAATTTCTAGCCTTGGGTTCAATGAATGGAAAAAAAAGGAGTTAAGAAGGGACAGTGATGAAGAATCTTAAATACCAAATGAAACATTAGAGTGGAAGACTTAGGTTGAAATACTACTAGATATGGAATTTTCAATTTCCAACAATATTCATATACATATATATGTCCTTTCCTATGCATTGTGGTCATGATTTCCATAGTTTATTCAGCATTTCTAGCTCTGGTCATATTCAGTTAAAGGATTCTTAACTGGTAGTTCCCATTAAATGCATTCAAACCAATCTCTTTTACACGAGATCTGAGCTTATGCAGGAGTCTCTGCTAGTTTGTTTAACTTTTCATTGACAATCCCATCTAGTAAATTAGTAACTGGCTCAACCCAGAATATACTTGAGTTTTCAGGGGTTCAAGCCAATTTAGAGATCTCTCAATACAGTTAATTAGAGGATTATTGCCTTTTTTTTTTCAGTCAGATTTATTCTCTGATAAACGTGCACAATCAGGGTTTTGTTTTGTTTCTTAACTTAGTAGGACCCTCTTTCACTCATGCCCTAGCTGATCCATTCATATAGTTTGTCAGTTTCTGGTTACCTAATGGTGACTACCAATTATTGTTCAATCACTCATTCAATAAACATTTGCACTAAAACTTTTCTAAAAAGTACATGTATAAAACATAAAATTTATAGTAGCATGGCACTTAATATGTTCGTTCATTAGACGTTCATGTCATTACCAAGCAGAAATGGAATTAGAAATTACTTCGAAATGATCACCATGGACCTGTTAGTTACCATGGATTTTACAAGCTTCCCTACTCCAGCATTGAAGCTATTCATCCTTAAGTAGCAGAAATTGTGAAATAAAATAAAAGGAGTCACAGAGTTTACTTTGAGATGAGGGAGACTGGATAGAAAAAGGAAAAAGTTCTCTGAGAATCTGTTGAAAGTTAAGACCATCTCCTTTCCTATTTCTCTTTCTCACAAGTTGCCCACCTTGGGGACAGGCTGTGCTCCGGAAAATAATCATCCATTGATGTGGATGGAGGAGTCTCTGAAAAAGTCATTGCAGATGTATGGGGGAGCAGTTCTTCCGGCTGTCATAATCATTCCTACCCTTTTGAAATATTGTCCTATTATCCTGCATCTTAGCGAGCCCAAGATACAACAGGAAAATGCTCCTATATCCCTTCAGAAAAGATTTTCAGCTTGTGACAAAAGGAGCAAAGTGTCTACCCTTCCTTTCCCACTTTGAAGACTCCAATCTCAGGGACAAGAGCCTGAAATCTTTGCTTCGTCCACCCTTCCTGCCCCAACTCTGACCTAATTTGAAGCCCCCTGGCACTCTCTTCTGCAACTTTCCCACGTGAAGTTATTTATTTTCCTTAACTGTCAACTCAGTTTATTCTGGGAGAATGTTCCCTCAAGCTCTGTTGATAATCTATTCCATTGCTGAATTACTACTGTAATTGCAAATTTCCTAAAATAGCTTAGATTTCTCGTGCAGCTTCAATCACCTCTTACTCTGCTTGAAACCCTTCCACATCTTCCCATTGCTCTTGAGTTAAAGTCCTTAATATGTCTTGGAAGCTTATATGATCCAGCTACTGTATGCCCCTCCAACCTAAATTTGGGCCCTTGCACAGTGCCCCTGCCCCTGTCACTCTCAAGGCTCCAGGCTATTTCCTCCTAAGTAATTCCTGTTCTTATTTGGTTTCACCTTGTTTAATCACCAAGGAGCATGATTATTGGACTGTAAAGTAGGAATATGTTTAGTTTTGTAAAAAAGCACCAAACTGTCTTTCAAAGTGATTGTACCATTTTGCACTCCCACCAGCAATGAATGAGAGTTCCTGTTGCGCCACATCCTCCAAACCAAAATTTGGTGTCATCAGTGGTTTGAATTCATACCCTTCTAATAAATGTGCGGTCGTATCTCATTGTTGGATCATATGCTTTTGGTGTTGTATCTAAAAAGTCATTGCCATGCCCAAGGTCATTTAGGTTTTCTCCTGTATTACCCTCTAGGTACCTTTTTTATTTTCTGATGAGGAAAGTGAGGGACAGAGAAGTGGAGTGACTTTCCTGGTAACTTAGTAGCTGAGGAAGGAAAGGTCAAAATCTTTGTCTCCTGAATCTTCATGCAGTGCCTTTACCTTGCTGACTCAGCAACCTTTCTTCAATTTAATCCACACAATTTTTCCGGACAAAACAGTCCTTTTCTGGGCACATGGCCTTCCAGGGCCAGCTGTTCAAAATTGGTCCTCTGAAGCTTCTTAGCCCTCATTAGTTATCCCATCTCCTTACACAATGAAGAGAGTGGCTGGAGTAGATGCTGCAGTGTGTTGCCTAGGTCCCTCGGG
Source organism: Physeter macrocephalus (assembly GCF_002837175.3). NCBI lineage: Eukaryota > Metazoa > Chordata > Mammalia > Artiodactyla > Physeteridae > Physeter > Physeter macrocephalus. The sequence continues at coordinate 79,930,353 of NC_041231.1, read as the reverse complement.
AACACTGAAGGACCCTCTTCCCCCAGCTGCAGGGAGCATTGTCCACAGAGCCCTCAGCTGTCCATCCTCTTCAGAATTATTTAAAAAGGGTCACCTTACTCAAATTGAAGACCCTCTTCCTGAGTCAACCTGTATCTAATGCCTAAGTTGACGTGGATACAATGCCTGGCCCCTTGCCCCAACTCTGCACAACCCTCCAGGTCATCCCAGATTCTGAGCTGCCTGATGAGTCAACTGATGCTTTGTCGAAAGTGCCTTCTAACCCAGCTTCTCCCTCTGCACAGTCCTGCTTCGGAACCCTTTTTCTTCCACAGGTATCACGCTCAGGAGCAATCTGGAATAGATTTCCTACATGCTACCCTCTGTCTCAGCGTCTGCTTCCTGGGAACTCAGCCCATGACAGTTGGTGTCAGGAGTGGTTTGAGAAACCAGATGCTAGGATGAGGTTTTGGAGCTGGGCCACTCGCCCCTCAGTTGGCAATGGGGACCTCCACCCACCACCAGACAGTGCCTGGCACAAGACAGCTGTGCACTTGTGAACACGTAGACTGGAGGTGAACTGGAAAAGTATTCTTGTGGGAGAGAATGTTCTCGAAAGTGCCATGTTTGGGAAATATGGGAAATGTAACTCTAAGGATAGTGGAATTGGGTAGCTCTTGCTAAGCACAATGCCCACTAGCTGCATGCGCTCAGTCAGGAGTCTTTCTTCCAGTACCTGGTATATAATTGAAGAAGACATATTTGGTAATAGGCACAATCTTGACATTGGTTCCTTGGCCTGCGTGGTAAGAGCTATTGTAACGGGGAAGACTGGGTGGAAGGAAGCCTCTGAAATTGCACCCTGCTCCTCTAGCAGGGTAGTAAGTGAAAAAGAATACTACATCCTTGGGGAACAAAAGAAATGAGTGTCATCCTTGAAATTCTTTCCCATCCTATCTCCATTACATTCACCAGTATGAGCCTGAAAAAACCAGATGGCTTCTGTGGGATGCTTGTAGATACCACAAGCTCAAGCAAGGACTGGTGCTAATTGCAGCTGATTCCTGAGAGTATTTTTTTAGATCAGGTAAGCATAGCCTCAGATTCATGAAATGTGGTCCTTGATCTGGACAATCCATTCTTTTATATCTCTATCAGAAAAACATATCTGGAATACTATAAATTTATTTGGACACTATATAAATGTATCGCCTGGCTCTAAGGCTGTGTTAACTTTCAGAGATCTGGACTGGCTGGACATTCCATAGGACATCCACTGGTCCACTATACGGATGGAATCATGCTAATTGGACCAGATGAAAAAAATAATGGCTAGTTCACTGGAAGCCCATACACTTCAGAGGATAGAAAAAACCCTGAAAATTTTGGGGGCCCCGTATTAGCAAAAATTTTAGGTGTCCAGTTATTTGGGGGTATATCAGAACAGGGCAAATTATTTCATCTTGTGCCTCCTGGCATAAAGAAGGATGCTCAACACCTGGTGGGCCTCTTGCTGTTCTAGAAGCTGCACATTCCACACCTTGGAATATCGCTCCAGCTGATATACCTAGTGACATGGAAGTTCACTAATTTTGATTGGGGGCTGGGGCAGGAAAGAGCCCTGAAGCAGGTCAAGGCTGCTATGCATTATTTGGCCTTATGACCTAGTAGACTTATAAGATTAGAAGTATCCCCAGTGGTGGGAAAAGACTCCTCACAGAAGTTATACTAAGTACCAGAGAAGAATCACAACACAGACCATAGGATTCTAGAGCAAGACCATACCAATTCTAACAAATAATTTTATACCTTTTGAAAAACAGCCTCTGGCATGCTACTGAGCCATGGAAGTGATGGAATGACTGACCAGGAGACACCAATGACCATGGAGTCAAAAGTGTCCATCATGGGCAGAGTTCTTTTGGATCCACCTAGTCACAAAGTTGGACAGGTCCAACAGCCATCCATTACAAGATAGAAGCAGCACGCGTAGGATGGAGCATGGGCAGGGCCAGTGCTATAGAAATAGAGATTTTTTTTTTTAGCAATAAAAATAGTCAAGGGCTTCCCTGGTGGCGCAGTTGTTGAGAGTCCGCCTGCCGATGCAGGGGACGCGGGTTCGTGCCCCGGTCCGGGCGCAGTGGTTGAGAGTCCGCCTGCCGATGCAGGGGACGCAGGTTCGTGCCCCGGTCCGGGAAGATCCCACGTGCCGCAGAGTGGCTGGGCCCGTGAGCCATGGCCGCTGAGCCTGTGCTCCGCAATGGGAGAGGCCACAACAGTGAGAGGCCCGCGTACCGCAAAAAAAAAAAAAAAAAAAAAGTCAAGATTTCTGGACAAGCAAGATTTCTGGACAAGCAAGATTTCTGAGCATGTAGCCCAGATAGGTGATAAAGAGGATCACTGTTACAACAGAACCTCTCCCTCAGCTCACACCTATGACCATATGGAGGATCCCTAACAACCAGCTGATGGGTGAGGCAAAAACCTCAGCTTGATTCAAGGGTAGGTGGCTGTATTTGTGAGCTCACGTCACAGTCCCACAGGGGTAATTAACCCTGATTATCAGGATCAAGTATGGTTTCTGTTATACGGTGGAGACACTTAAGTAATTCACCTGGGCACCTCTCGAAATTCCCTTGTTTGATGATAAAAGAGTGCAGCGGCCACAGTCTGATAAAGGCAGGATGACCAGGGCTGAGATTCCTCAGGGATGAGGATGTGGGTGATGCCATGAAGTAAGCCACCAAGACCCCGGAAGTGCTGGCCGGGAGGTAGAAGAATCTACAATGGTTGAAGAGGAAGGAAATAATGACCGTTGGTTTTGACCCTCAAACCAGCGGTAGTGCCCAGGCCTAACCTTCCTCTTTTAAGTTTCCCTCAAAAGAATCTCCTCACCCCTCACAACCCACCCTGGGATTCTAGAGATGTTTCCAGAACTTAAAGTAGTGGATTTAAACGGTATAAAGGAAAGACTAGTGTATGCAGTGATGCCCTGCCTAGCTTCCCCATCAGCACTTGAAGGGCTTACTCCTCTACCTGCTGGGAGTGCTATGTGCGGATGCCCTCAGCTGTCAGCGCTTTGCAATATTTACCTTGGCTAAAGAGAGTTGCTTTGCCCAAGGCGACACGCCTCTTTTCTGCAGCAGCCCACATCCAAAGACTGAAGGTGAATGTCGAAGAATGCTGGTTTCTTAGTGATCACTGTGTCCTCAAAAGACAGGAAGCACATTGCACGTGGTCGTTTATTAATACATGTCTGTTTATTTGAACTGGAAGCTAGTAAGGGATGAATGTCTGAAGTCTTTATGGTTAATACCAAAGCAAGGTGCCAACTGGCCTGGCAGGGAAGCCTCCAGGCTCGGAGCTGGCCTTGTGGAAGGGGTAGATTGAGGCTAAGGAGTTTAGCGAACCTGATTCTTCCTACCCACAGCCTTCAAATGAATTCCCCTTCCTTGTGAAACCTGACAGCACTTGTAGTATATACCAGAAAGTGTAAAAATTTAATATGTTAATTGGCTCACTCTTGTTTCATTTGTGATTATCTTTTTCCATAAAAGTATATACACCCTTTCAGCATAAGGACAAGTTTGTAAACAACTCTATTTTCCCTAGCACTTGGCGTAGTACTGAGGACTTAGAAGAAGAATATTTGCCCATCAGCTGACCTCAAACCCACCTAGTGGGTACAGTTTATACCCCCAAATTTCCAGGTATGGTGGCAAAGCAGTTTTCACTATAATTTACTGAGTATCTGTCATACGGAAGGATAGTGGGGAAGAAAGATGTAACAGATGAAGGGGGGAAAAACAACACTGTGATTCCAAAGGTGGAATACTTCTCTGTCTCTTTCAATCTCTCTCTTTGAATTTCGTCACCAGGAGTAAAAGATTCCTTTGTTGCTTTTCTAGATCTGGAGTGAATCAGCATTAATGTTTCTGGTTGTTTGTTTAGCAGAACCATCTTCCATATTCCTCGAACCCTGAGATCTGGGCAGCACACGCTCAACTGAAAAGAAAAAAAGAAGAAAAAAGTAAAAAGGGATGTGATGAATTGGGAGATTGGGATTGACATATATACACTAATATGTATAAAATGGATAACTAATAAGAACCTGCTGTATAAAAAAATAAATTAAAAAAAAAGTAAAAAGGAAGGCTTCCTTCTCTCTTTGCTTCACAGACCTTTGAAATTGATTCAGTGCATAATATTGGGTTGTTGTGGTAGTTTTAAAAATCCCTGGTTTATGCAAATAGGGATAACACTTGGAATTTTGGAGGCAGAATTCTAGAATTCCCAGTGTTTTCTGGATGTAGGCTTTTCCTTTATAGTCCATTAAAATTTTGCCTCAAAGATAGGCCTGACAGTGTGAAGACTGCGCTAGCTTCATTTTCCTCCACATTTTAAGGCCAACGGGGGCTTAATGTTATGTTCCTGTTGCATTTTGCTAACCGTGTCACTATGAGATATATTCAGATGAATGAGATATGTCCGTGCCTGAATCTCTAGACTTGTCAGCTAAGGAAATAATTTTTATGAGCTATTGCATGAAATAACCCGGTTTAAGGAAGAAGTAACCAGCATCCTCATTTCTCAAAATACCCCAAAGCAAAAACAGTCTGGACTTTAAAAGACAAAATCTTTGTTTATCTGCATTTTATTATGCTGTGTGTGCTGTAAGAAGGGAGGTCTTTTTCAAAAGTTTCATTTTACTGTGGTAGAAATTTGGGGATCAAAAGTTCTGAGTTCAATAAAAAAGATGTTGTACATATATACAATGGAATACTACTTAGCCATAAAAAAGAATGAAGTAATGCCATTTGCAGCAATATGGATGCAACTAGAGATTATCATACTAAGTGAAGTAAGTCAGAAAGAGAAAGACAAATACCGTATGATATCACTTATATGTGGAATCTAAAATATGGCACAAATGAACATATCTATGAAGCAGAAACATCCTCAGACATAGAGAACAGACTTGTGCTTATGAAGGGGGAGGGGGGTGAGGGAGGGATGGAGTAGGAGGTTGGGGTTAGTAGATGCAAACTATTACATATAGAACAGATAAACAACAGAGTCCTACTGCAGATCACAGGGAATTATTTTCAATATCCTGGGGTAAACCATAATGGAAAAGAATATAAGAAAGAATGTGTGTATGTTTATAAATGAGTCACTTTGCTGTACAGCAGAAATTAACACAAATTGTAAATCAACTATACTTCAATAAAAAAAAATTTTAAAAAGTTCTGAGTTCAAATTGTAGTTCTGGTAAATATTACCTGTATAACTTTGATAACTTGTTCTCTTGTTGGCTCAATTTTCTTATTTCTGAAACTGAAACAAAAGAGATGATATTGTGGTGGTGTTGTGAAAATTAAGGAAAAAACGTAAATCATCTGGCATAGAGCATAGAACATCCAGGAAACTTGGGAAATATTAGTTGCTTATTTTCCACTCCTCTTTTTATTGTTTCTATGAAGAATGAATCAATAATGGCCACAGTGGGATAACATCTGCCTGTCTGCTTGAGCTGCTGTAACAAAATACCATAGACTGAGCAGCTTAAACAGACATTCATTTCTCATAGTTCTGACAGTTCTGGCGGTTGGGAAGGTGCAAGATCAAGATGTTGGGAGATTGGGGTCTTGGTGAGGACCCTCTTCCTGGCTTCTCACTGTGTCCTCATATGCAGGGGGTAGAGGGAATCTGGTCTTTCTTCCTCTTCTTCCAAGGTCATTAATTAACGGTTGCGTTTGGGGTAGAATACGAGAGGCAGAAAAATCAAATAAAGTATTACTCCAAGTTCACTGGAAGATAGGGAGTCCATGAAATCAGAAAAAGAAAACATCTCAGCTTTCCCATTTATTAGGCTTAGTGACTGCTAAGATTCTCTGTTTTCCCCTCTGTAAAATGAGGTTAACCCTGTTCTACAGGGCTGTTATGGGGGATTGAATGAGATGGAGCATGTTGTATAACTTAGGATTCTTAGTTGCAGGCAACAGAATCCAAATTGGACAAGTTCAGGCTGAAAAATAATTTATTGGAGAATGGGTAACCTACAGAGTCTCTGTCAGGACTAGCGAACTGGGCTTAAAGGTTATGTAGTCAGAGATGGCTAAGATTTGGTAGAGGATCTAGTCTGGCGGGGGGCAGAGGACTGGCCCCCCTCTTAGTGCTGGGACACTGGGAGCTATTGCTAGAATCCCCCATCACTGTTGCCCTAGGAAACTGGATCTGACTGCCAACATGCTCACCAAAATGGAATCTGCACGGTACCCACTCCTTTATGCTACAGGCTTCAAAGCAAAGTCTGAAGCAGGTGGTTCTGATGTCAAAATCTAAGTCATATGCCAGGCCCCAGCTGCAAAGCAGTCCAGAAGAGAATGTCTGGTGTCTATATTGAGGAATTGCCCAGTCGTGAGAAGGGTGTTGAAGATGCTGGGAGACTGAAGGAAAATGACAAATGTTTACTACATACATATATCTGCAGTTCATATTCATTTGAGATCAAGGCATTCAATTTGGCAGTGAGGAGGGCACAGGAGGAGGCTGAAGGGGCCCCAGCCAGAGCTGTGGGCTGGGAGAACCACTAAAAATGGAGCAGCGTCTCTGGACCCCACTGATTGAGGGATGTTGGGTTGGATTCATGCTGATGAAATTCTTTAACCTCAGTGTTAATTTCCTCCTCCTGTGAGAGGCTGGTCAACTCTTTTTTAAGGGTAAGCAGAAGCAGCCATATGATTAAGTCCACTAAATAATTCGGCTCACTCTTTAGCATCAGCTTAGTCCCCACTTCCATTCTTCATGTGAACATCGGAGTAGAGTTCATAAATGGTGCATCGCTGTACAAGCCTTGCTATAGCAAAATACTCATCGAGAATCCAGGCCCTTCCCCTGTAACCAGAACCTGGGAAAAACAAGCAAACCAAACAAATAAACAAACAGAAAACCTATTCTCCAGGAAAAGAAAGAGACACACCTGACACCCACCAGGGGAGTCTGCTTAGTGAAAACAAAATATTTTTCTTCTCACTGTTTCTTTTGTTACCATATAAAGAGGCTACTGAGATTTCACAAGCTGGCCGGGCTCTGTCACGGGCAGAGTGACAAGGACGATTCCTGTGGGCATAACTGAGTGAGTTTTCCTTTTTTTTGTCATTGTTGACTGAAGCAATCGATGGTTTTTGGTTCCTATTTAACATCCTTTTTTCTCTCTACCAACCCTCTGAACTGCCCAGTGCCCTGAATGAAAATTCGTGGGTCAGCATAATTCTGCTTGAGGACTGGAACTCGAAGTAAAGATTGTATGGTTGGTGTCGCCACCATACCCTCGGATCTGGGCTCTGTCTTGGCACCAAGCTGACATTTGACACAAGTCTTGAGCAAATGACAAAGGGGCAGTGTGACCTGACACAGCAATTCCCAGATGCCAGGCCCTCTCAGGGGACAGGAAACTGGGTCACTCTTCCTGAGATGGATGCTCTGGGGAAACCTTGAACTTGTTTGGGCCCCTGGCAGGTGAGGGTGATGGCTGAAGTTGGGGAAGGGGACAGAGGGGAGGAAGCTCTTCCAGCGGTGTGAAGAAAGCAGCATCTCATGGGTAAACTGCAAACCCCCAAATCCCTCCGTCAGGCAGACCCAGATGGGCTGACAGGCAGTCCTGTCTCCTGCTCCCTCCACGTGCCCTGCAGACGGCATCTCGTTTCCTTGATTTCACTGCCCGCTCCCCTGCCACCGCGCTTTTTTTTAAAAAACATTTTTATTGGAGTCTAGTTGATTTACAATGTTGTGTTAGTTTCAGGTGTACAGCAAAGTGAATCCGTTATACATATACATATATCCACTCTTTTTTTTTTAAGATTCCTTTCCCATATAGGCCATTACAGAGCACTGAGTAGAGTTCCCTGTGCTATACGGTAGGTTCTTATTAGTTATCTATTTTATATATAGTAGTGTGTATATGTCAATTCCAATCTCCCAGTTTATCCCTCCCCCACCATCCCCTGGTGACCATAAGTTTGTTTTCTACTTTCGTGACTCTACTTCCGTTTTGTGAATAAGTTCATTTGTACCCTCCCCCCTTTTTTTAGGTTCCACATACAAGTGATATCATATGATATTTGTCTTTCTGTGTCTGACTTATTTCACTCAATACGACAATCTCTAGGTCCATCCATGTTGCTGCAAATGGCACTATTTTGTTCTTTTTACCACGCTCTTTTAAACAAGATTTCAGCTGCTAAGATCATTAAAAAATGCACGAGCAAGTGATGGATTCCTGCTTCCCTGGGGTAACTCTGCCCAGTTAGGGCCCCTCTTGCTGGATTTCCTTTATGAAAGATGGTGAGAGTTCTTTCTGGAGCACTAAGGCTACTCCCCCCATTCTTCTATATTCTTACAAGTACAAAGGGACAGGGAGTCTCTCTTTCTCTTCCTCTTATGCTCTCTCTTCTCCAGGCGAGGGGAGAAAGCACATGCTGTTACTCACAGGCCCTTGGAGCAGGCTCCATTGGACTATTTTTAGAGGAGGGCAATAGCATCTGTGAACACACCAGTTCTGTGTGGACTGGTGTGAACTCACTGGGCTTCTGCTGACAGCAGAATCATGGCAGCAATGCGAGACCCTTCCTAGAAAGCCCTGCTAAGACGGCTGTTCTGGTTTGAAGGAGAAGAGAGGCAAGGAAAGTAGTAGATGCAAGTTTAGGGGCCCTTCATCAAATACCCTTGAGAACGACCGGCCTGGTGCACTGGTTCTCAAAATTTGGTGTGTATCAGACCCACCTGCACGGCTGGCTAAGACTCAGGTCATTCTCTGGGGCCACCCGCAGAGGGTCTGATTCAGTAGGTCTGGGGTGAGGTCTGAGAACCTGAATTTCTTTCTTTCTTTTTTTCAAATTTTATTGAAGTATAGTTGATTCACCATGTTGTGTTAATTTCTGCTGTACAGCAAAGTGATTCAGTTACACATATATACATTCTTTTTCATATTCTTTACATTATGGTTTATCACAGGATATTGAATACAGTTCCTTATACTATACAGCAGGACCTTGTTGTTTATCCATCCTACATGTTATAGAATCTGCATGTCTAACAAGTTCCTGTTTTTTTAAAAATTTTTATTTTATATTGGAGTATAGTTGATTCACAATGTTGTGTTAGTTTCAGGTGTACAGCAAAGGGATTCAGTTATACATATACATGTATCCTTTTTCAAATTCTTTTCCCATTTAGGTTGTCACAACAAGTTTCTGTTAAACCCGCTGATGTGGCTGGTTTGAGGACCACACTTGGGGAACTGGCCTGGAACCTCATTCCCCCAACCTGCTGTTGGTTACACAGTATTATGGAAAGACTTTGGAGTTTGGAACCAGAGAGCTCTGAGCACAGACTTGTTCCTATTCCTCATTACCAGCATGACCTTGAGCAAGTTACTTAACCTTGCTGGCAATTAATTCCCTCCTTGCTGTAAATACACCCACCAATGAGGTCATCTCTGTAAAGCCCATAAGCACAGTGCTTGGCAAATGGTTGATATTTAGAGAACAATCACTCCTTTTCTTTCCGCTGCCCTTACTGATAACCTTTGGAAAAGTCACTTGAAGGGGGAGTGCTAGGCCAGACTGATGCTTCCAAATCCTGACCGTGCACGAGAGCCCCTGGGGAAAGTTTACAATTATACATGTCCCTGTTTCCTTGTTCACTACCTGACTCACAGGGGGTGGGGATGCCGCCCCCTCCCCAGGCAAGGAGAGAGTCTCAGAGCCCTGAGGGGGACTCCGAGGGGGTCCCACCTCTCCAGTGTATTTCCACCTGCCTGACTTGAGGACTTCTCATTCAGACCCTCATGAGGTTCCCAGCTCCTTCCTTAAGACGAGCCTTTGCCCAAATCCTCCCTCTTGCCTCTTAACGCTTTTTCCTCACCTTCAGTCTGATAAACCCCTATCCTGCATTTTCTTCAGCTCTCAACTCAATTACCATTTCCTCAGGGAAACTTTGACCATCTCTCTAGGCCTGAACATGCTAAGCGCTCATAGAACTGTGTACAATCCTTATACGTTTATATTTGATTAAATTCTAATCGATATCAGCATCTCTGTTGAACGATAAAGCTCCACAAGGGTGACAGCCTTTGTCCATATACCTTTATCCTCATACTGGGTGGTAGATGTTTATCATGCAAGTGGTCATCTGGTAATTACAAATGGTAACTGAGATATGATTTGAACCCAGGCATTTTTTACCTGGGAGCCCATTATATCTTAACTATATGCTAACCCTGACCCACCTGTAAAAATGTGGCCAGTTCTCTTCATTATGAGTCCTATGTCTTGAAGGCAGAATGCAGAACTCATGTATCTTTCCTTGCAACTTTAGTTCAGGCAAGTGGCCCAGGCTCTACCTGTCACACTAACCTGTGTGAGGTTGATTGAGGAGCGACAATATGAAGAAGCAGGTTCCATGAGGAATGCATCTTTCAGCCAGGATGGTGGTGAAGGCAGCGAGCTTTTAGAAGACAGGAGTGGTGAAAGTTCTGGCATCTGACATCCAGCAATGTGGGCACAGTCTGTCACGTTCATGTCCGTGGTGGGGTGGTGAGCTCTGCCTGGAGCAGGCCTGTGGTTGAACTGGGAGCTGTTCGTGCATCCGTAGCCTCCATACAGATTCTCTGGGCCTCCCACAGATTCCGGGAGATAGCTAATACCCAGGAATTGTTCAATTCTTCAGATTAAACTGGCTAGAATAAATCTGTAACTAAGAACCCCTGTACTTACATTCTACCCCTGGAATAATGCATAGCACGTAACGGGGGTTCTGTGATATTTGTCGAATGGAATAATTTAGTAAGTCTTTACGATGGTTAAGCACATGCATAGGAAGCTGTGTGGATTGATCCTGACAGACTTATTAATGTCATCTATTCCAGGAGACTGTAGAATCCCTCAAGATATTTGCTGTCCCTCCACAGAAAGGATTAAATTTATCTGCTTCATTGATGCAGGCTTGGCCATGTCTTGCTTTGGCTGGTGAAATCCCAGCAGAAGTGATGTATATCGTTTCTGAACAGAAGTTTTAAGAGCCAGCATCTGAGCCTCTGTGTTCTTTTATTTTCCCTCTCTGATAAGAGGTAAGATTCCAAAAAGAGACTGCTCTGTTAGCTGAGGTCCTAGAGAGAATGTGACACAAAGAAGGGATGAGGCTGACCTGCAGTGAGCATGCAGCATATGGCGGAGGGCAAGTCAGGGAGATGTTGACCTTGTTTATTTCCTTGGTATAACCTAGTTTGTCCTAATGGATACACTCGCTTACAGATGCAGACACCAAGGACAAAGGGTAATTGAGATACGATTTGAATCCAGGCATTTTTACCTGGGAGCCCATTATGTCTTAACCGTATGCTAACCCTGCCCCAGCTTAATGAAGAAGACAAAAGTAAAAACCAACACCAATCATCGATATAATTACGAATGAGAAATTAGAAATAACCACACATTCTGAGGATGTTTAAAGCACTATTAAACAGCACCTTGCAAGACAATATGCAAATGTATTTGGAGACTTGGATGAGAGGATAACTTTCTATGGAACAAAATTAACCTCAGAAGGTAAAAAGACATGAAACAGAATGACCACCACAATAGAAATGGAAAAGATTATTAAAGATCTACTTACCCACCTCCCTGACTCCTACACCTGCTGGCCACTGCTGAAAATATAGCTTAGATTCCTTCATGGATGAATTGTTTCAAATCTTTAAGTAACAGGTAATTCCAGTGCTATTTAATCTGTTCCAGAGCACTGAGAAATATACATAGCTTTCAAATTATTTTTAGAAAGCCAAAGTAACATTGTACCAAAATCTACAAAGATAGCACTAAAGAAGAAACCTAACATCCAATCTCACTTAAGAATAGGGCTGATAGGGCTTCCCTGGTGGCGCAGTGGTTGCGCGTCCGCCTGCCGATGCAGGGGAACCGGGTTCGCGCCCCGGTCTGGGAGGGCCCCACATGCCGCGGAGCGGCTGGGCCCGTGAGCCACGGCCGCTGAGCCTGCGCGTCCGGAGCGCCTGTGCCCCGCAACGGGAGGGGCGACAGCAGAGAGAGGCCCGCGTACCACAAAAAAAAAAAAAAAAAAAAGAATAGGGCTGACAAATCTTAAATTAAATATTAAAAATACATAACTCAACAAAACATTAAAATACAGCAAATGAAATTCATTTCGCAAGCTAAGTACTTGACATATATTATGATAATGCACTCTACTAATATAGATCAAAGGAAAAAAAGGTTCATCTCAATCAATGTCCAGAAGACATTTAATGAAGTTCAGTAATTAGTTCTGATTTAGAAACACAGACAAACATGCAAACACATAGGAAAACTATAATAGAAGAACACTTTCTTCACCAAACAACAATAAAAAATGTATTTCAAGCCCTACGTCAGCACATTATGTGACTTTAAAAGACACTAGAAACTTTAAAACAAGGCTCCCCACTCTCAGGACTATTTTGAGACATTGTTTGCTATGCATAGTCTACTAGGGTTAGATAAATGTAGGAGTAAGTGACAGAAATACTATATCAAGAAAACTAAGAAAATAAATTGAAAAAACTATGAGAACAATGAGATCTCAAAAATGTAACTGTTTTTACAAAAGTAATAAATACACATACACAGAACTTTTGTTTCTTCTTGAAATAGAATAAGAGGGACTAAATTTACCTTCCTAATGGAAACAACCCAAAACCTGATGAAATATATAAAACAACAGTTTTTGAAACAATGGTCATCAGGCAATGAAGCACACCGATTCCTGAAACACGGAAAGCAAACGATGTGAGTCTTCTGATTTCTCCAGTTTACTGCCTTTAGACAGTTTCCAGCCAGTGGTTCAGGGAGAGGAAACCAGGTGGAACTCAGCTGATTCCCTGAGTTGAAGAAATTGTTTTAGGAAAGAGCAATAATTCAGAGAATAGAAGAAAAAATTTTAAATCTATAATTAAAATCTTTACAGGATCAAGAGAAGTTACTGCATCCATAGAATAAGACTAACATCTTAGTGAAAGGAGCAGTTCAAGACAAGAAGAATTCTCGGAAGTTTGAAATATGAGAGAAGGAAAATAAAGGAAGGTTGGAAAATAAAGTTAGAGAAGTTTTCTTGGATATAGAGCAAAAAGTAAAAAAAAAAAAAAAAAAAAAACCCCAAAACCCACACAAAAAAACCCTGAAAAGTAAAGAGAAAAATAAGAAACTTGGAGAATCAACCTAGTAAATAATAAGAATTCCAGAAATAGAAATTTTAAAAAAACCCAAAAAACTGAGAGGAGGAAGAAGAGTATTAAAATAATACAAGTAAACATTTCACAAGAGAAGAATTTGAGTTTTCTGATAGAAAGAATACACGGACACAGTACAATGAAAGAAAAAAGTGACTCATATCAATGTGACTCATCATGAAATACCCATAAATTGGGAATAAAGAGAAAAAAACATAAATGTTTCTAAGAGGAAAATTAGATCATTGCTGGAAGAATAAGAATGGTATTTGTCTTCTCAATATACATACGGGAAGCAAAAAAGGCAATGAAAAAACATATTCACAATTCTAAAGAAAAGATTATTACTATTATTTTTGTGTGTGTAGAGGGGGAGCTGAATTCTATACTCAGCCAAACAAAACAGGAGTAAGGGACTTCCCTGGTGGTGCAGTGGTTTAGAATCTGCCTGCCAGTGCAGGGGACACAGGTTCGAGCCCTGGTCCGGGAAGATCCCACATGCCACGGAGCAACTAAGCCCGTGTGCCACAACGACTGAGCCTGTGCTCTAGAGCCCACAAGCCACAACTACTGAGCCCACATGCTGCAACTACTGAAACCCGAGCACCTCGAGCCCTTGCTCCGCAACAAGAGAAACCACTGCAATGAGAAGCCCAAACACTGCAACAAAGAGTAGCACCTGCTCGCCGCAACTACAGAAAGCCCACGCACAGCAACAAAGACCCAAAGTGGCCAAAAATAAATTAATTAATTAAAAAAAAAAAACCCCAAACAGGAGTAAGAGTAGAATAGGACTATATTTTAAGACTAGTAATGTCTCAAAAATGTATTCCTCGTAAACTCTTTCTCAAATGATACTGTAGGATGTGCCTCTCAAAAACAAGGGGTTAAAAAAAGAAAGAGGAAAACATGGGACCAGAAATTCAGAGAGGGAAGGGAAAGTCCCAGGACTACAGTGGAGCAAATCACCCTCAGTGGGAGAGGAGGAAGGATGGCTCAGGTGAGATTTCTTTAGGAAAAAAATTGAACTGATAGATTTTTCTGAGGGAAATGAAAAAAATTGAACTGATAGATTTTTCTGAGGGAAATGACTGCAAGGAAATAGACTCAGACGGGTTTTACAATTCTTTGGGAGGGCTTGCTGGGAATTATCATCAGTAATTTTATCTACTTACATGTATTAGATAAGTCTTGCTCTAAATTTTTTTCATTCTTTTAAGTACGGAATTAGTTATCAATAAATTTTATACCTTTCCAATGTTAAAAGAAAAAATTTCAAAATGGTAAAATTATGACTCTCCTACAACTATAAAGTGAACACACGTCAAAGATTTTATTTAAGCCATCAATTAATGAGGAAACCAGTAAGATGTTACAACCAGTTCAAAGGAGAATCCATAGAACAGATGTTTAAACAGGCAATCGGTAATACTGAAGAGGATTTCCTAATAAATGCAAAACCAGTCTCTTCCACTTGGGAGAAATCAACTGAATTTCTGCTGGGCACAATTTATTTGCATCTTATTGACAAGATTCGTTTTGCATTACTATCAGTTTTCTGTAATTTATAAAGTTGTAAAATGGCTCAAAGACAATGAAAGGCACCTATCCTATGGAATCAGATAACTCTGAAAGGTCCACTAGAAAATGTATAATATTTCATTGAAAGAATATTCAGGGTTTTTTTTTTTTTTTTTGCCCATTTTAAAGTTTTTGACATTTTTTTCCTAACAAACACGCTATTTAAATTTTAAATTCTATTTTTATTTAAAAGTATAATGGAGGAAAACACGTGTACTATTAGCCATATGAAAGGGATACATACTTTTTGGATAGTTTACCCATATTGAGCTAGTAAATCTTAGAGCAGTTTATCAAAACTGCAGGCAGAATTCTAAGAGGGGCAAATTTTTGAGCTACTTTAGCATTCCTAAGTCTTTGTGACATGAAGCCTATTGTGATGAATCCTTATTGCATATTCTAAATGTATGTGCTAGAATCTTAAAGTCATACATTTTAGTCTGTATTGACACTGATCTTTTCCAGAGCAGCTAAATGGTAATAGAAGTGGTCATAAAAGGAGGGAGAAGACAAGTACCAAAAAGCTCAGGGAGCAGAAACCAGTTCTTAGTCCAAAAATCTCGTGTGCAAGACACCAAACCTAAGTACAGTGCTCAGTACTTTCAGATGGGTGTATAGCCAAATATTTGACTTTTACCGTGAAATTTTCTTCTTCTTCCATCACCGTCTCTCTTTCTTCTGGCCTTTAGGATTTGTTCTTGGAGACAAATAAGAATGCAGAGTTGGTGGAGAATCCTAACCATACGGAGGAGAATGTGCCTTAAAACCATCACTATTTTTGAGTAATAATGATCAAGATTGAGAAGAAATTGTGAGACTTGGAGGAGGAGTTACTATAACTCACCTTCAAGAAAAGACCAAAGCTGATGCAGTTATTAGATGAAATAGAATATTGGGGGTTAAGGAAGGGGAGTGACCACAGCTATACGAACCTTGATTTACTAACAACATTCCTATTTGTAGAGTGCTAACTTCAACCAGAGATGTTCTCCATTCCAGGTACATATACAATATCTATCTTCTTTGTTACTCCCAATGGTGGTTTTTCTTAAGAGATACAACCTAAAACATGTTCTACCCCTATACATTCAGAATCCTTTTACATCTTCTGTAGTCCACTCTCCTAAAGACAGTTTACAGCACTGACTTATGGATCAAGTTAAACAGGAGCATATGATGACTGTCCTTTCTCTACCTAGCTTCTTGGGGAGGTGTGTGTGTGTGTGTGTGTGTGTGTGTGTGTGTGTAAGGATCTGGAGGTTATGGGAAGGGACTGAGCTTGTGTGACAATCTCACCATGCATCAGGCTCACTGTTATGTCTTTTATCCTGTGAGATAGGGGCTTTTATCCCAATTTTAAAACAAGGACACCATGGCACTTCTTTGAGCCCAACACAAGACAGCTAGTCGTCTGACTCAAGGCTGTTCTGATGGCAAACCCACTGCTTCTGCTTTACCAAACTGCCTTGATAGGTATGGTGGTTGGGCTTGTGGGAGTCTGGTTCCCAGCTGTGAATCCTCTTTTGGAGCTCTCCTCCTCACTGCAAGTTTCATTTTCCTGTGTTGTGTATCCTCATCTTCTAGCTACCCACCTTTCGAGCCCCTTATTGGCCCCAGTCTCACCATCCCTTTTGCCTTGGCTGTGCCTCTTGCAATATCTTATTCAGGACCCTCTCTTGGGGTAGCTTTGAACCTCTTCAAAGGTCTTCTCTCTCCTCTGACTTCTTGCATCACTTAGAATTGACTCTACTTTTCATTGGGCGCCATGTCCTGCCTTCTGTTAAGTGTTCCCTTTTCTACAGTTCAGGGCTTACTTAGATCCTGTGGTGTACTATCAGATTCCGAGGGCAGTCATGTTGTCCTAAGCCTTTTTGAAAGTCCCCACTACACTTCAAGTCTAGGACTTCACACAGAGAGGGTGCTCAGTCAACATTTGTTTTGGGGTTTTAAAAAATTTTTATTTTATATTGGAGGACAGTTGATTTACAATGTTGTGTTAGTTTCAGTTGTACAGCAAAGTAATTCAGCTATACATCTATCTATCTATCTATCTATCTATCTATCTATCTATCTATCCCTTTTCAGATTTTTTTCCCATATAGGTTATTACAGAATACTGAGTAGAGTTCCCTGTGCTATACAGTAGGTTCTTGCTGGCTATCTATTTCATATACAGTAGTGTGTATCTGTTAATCACCAACTCCTAATTTATCCCTCCCCCCCACCTTACCCTTTGGTAACCATAAGTTTCTTTTCTGTGAGTCTGTTTCTGTTTTGCAAATAAGTTCCTTTGTATCATTTTTTTTAGGTTCCACATATAAGTGATATCATATGATATTTGTCTTTCTCTGTGTGACTTACTTCACTCAGTATGATAATTTCTAGGTCCATCCATGTTGCTGCAGTAAACACTTGTTAAGCACATTCATGAATGAAAACCTTTGCAGGCGTTTTCCTATCTCCTTCTCTCCACTGTTAATACAGAAATAACTGTACCTATTTCATCAGAATTCCTGCAACAGGGATAGCTTCTGGTAAATGCAAATTTTCCAAGACACTCATGAGTAATCAAGGTTTAATTTATTCCAACTTTCCCAAGAACTGCTTATTTGCTTTTGCACCGGGGTCTACATTTTTACTCTTAGGGAAATAGGTGGGGATTTCAGAGCAGGCTGAAGGGGAAGGTTGTTGGGAAGGTTGACAGGGACCCCTGGGCTCAATCCTGCACAGAACAGGACTGTTACAACTGATGCCACCACACTTACTATGCTACTCCTTCCTTTGTCCCCTTCCACTTGAATTCTCAGGACCACTCTGCCCTTCCTACCTACCGTCCTTTTTTCCCTCTATTCCTGCAAACTGAGGCCATGCGGGGCTGGCCTGATCCCAGCACCCTGACTACCCCTTTCCAGAGTGTTCCCAGAAGAGATTCACAGCCAATCCTGACTTCCTTCTACGTGCCTCCAATAATGACGGGCTTGGCCCAGTCACTTCCTGGGTATTTTCCCACAACAGAAAACTTCAGGGTAACCCCTAAAACCTGGGTCAGCCTCTGTAACCGAGACCATCCACTTCAGTAGCTTTCATTCCTTTCCCATCATTTCCAATAAATTTCTTTCCAAACTACCACTTACAAGACATGCAGCCACCTATCAGTTTAAAACATTTTTTTCATCTGTTTGATTCCAGGAATTGGATTTCTTCACAGAACTCATTGCCCAACTTCTTCTTTAAGTGATTTAAGACAAAGCTTTCTAATCTAACATGATGGGCTTTAAGAGAATAGGTTCCCGTTTTCCGCGTAAAGAATCTGAGATACCCAGGCTGAACCCCTTTTGTTGGCTCCCACAGAATGGGAAAACCAGTGTCTGAACCTCAGGACCCACTCTTCTGGGCTCAGCTCCCCTCCCTGCACTAACAGCTTTGTAAATTTGCGTTTGCATTTTTACTGTCTCAAGCCATTCATAAGAACATCCCATTTTGCCTTTTAAAAGCCAGGTTAATAATATTAGAATAATTTGGCAGTGAAATGACATTCAGCTTTCAGATTTAAATAAGGTAGGGAAGGAAAGCCATTAGTTTCCTATCCGTCCTTGGGGGGGCGGGTGGGCAGGAAGTGCATCTTTAAGAAATTAAGGGAGAGAATAGTTCTATTTAGAAATCATTCAAGTTTCTTTCTGACATGTCATGCTTAATATCAATTATCCATTTTCCTTCTCTTTATGCTCGCCTCTGAATACTTCCTGACTCAGAAGCTAACTTTAATCTTCTGCTTTGTTTCAAGGCCTGTATTAGATTAACCTCTTTTTCTTTCCTTTGGGAATGACTGATTAGCAAGCAGACATTAAATTTAAAAATTCAATTCTGTACAGTGGATTTTCTCAAGCTCGCTAGACCTTGCTAGCGATAGGGATGGGATCCTCTGTAAAACCATCACTTCATGCTGGGTTGTGATTGCCAGAAAGACAAAATACCTTTTGGGCCACATCTGGAATAACAGATACAGGGCACTATTAATCTATTCTTCTGTCCCTGCAGGGTGAGATTTCAGATTTCTTAAAGTCCAGGGTCTTGGAAAGAGGATAAGAAATTTTCAAAGTCCCAAGGACAAAGGAATTTGATAAGAAATACTTCCAATAATTGTAGAATTCAGGACTAAACAAGTCCAAGTATATAATTTAATTCCTTCATTTTAAAGATTAAGAAAATGAGATGCAAAGTTAAGTATGGGTGTGGCTCGCAGATTTTTGCAGGTCTGGCTAGGTTTCCCGTGAGTACTTTCCCTAATGCACTACCCACTGAATACAGGCACTGGAATGTATAATCCGGTTTCATTCAGCCTGTTCTGAATTTCAATTAATTGCTCCTTCTTACAGGGGGTTCCCTCAAATGTCCCCCAATCCCACGGTCCATTCCGTTCTGACCTCTGTTTTTTTCTGTCTTCCTTTCCCTCCGATATTTATTTTTCCTCTTTCTGATTGTTTTTACTTATTAAAAAGGCTAAGGCCTGAATAAAGTACCAGGTAATAGATTTAAGGGTCGTGATAAAGATGAAGCTGTTGGTACTGATAACACTACCTTGCATTCCATTGTTCTTTTCAGTGTGCAAAGCTCCTTCAATTCCATTTTCTCCTCTCATTGCAACCTAGGAGATGAGTTAGGCCAATATTATTTTTGTCATCTTATATGGAAACCAAAGCTGGGGTAAGTGAACTGATATGCCTGAGGACGCCACCCCAGGAAAAGAGATGAACTCAGGGGTCAAGTCTGTGTTTTAGGACTCTGAACCCAGGACCACACTGCGTCTCTGGAGTGTGGTTCACTTAGAGAGCGAGTCAAAAGACACCTTGCTGCCAGGAAGTACAAGGTGATTAAACTATCACAAAAGTTTTGGGTAAATGTAAGGGGAAAACAAATTTTGATGGGTCAATAAAACATGCGAATTGTTCACTAAAGGAGATTGTATACCGTTTCCCTTAATAGAGGGTTTACCTGATGAAGCAGGTTCCTAGTTATTCCCTGAAGCATTCCAAAGTGTGTTTCCGGAAGACAATTTGGCAATGCGTATCCAAAACAGTAAAGATATGACTCACAGTAGTCTCGGGCAAATTACTCAGTATCTTCTAGGTCATTTCTTCATCTGGTAAAAATAGGGTTTGGGAGAGGATTAAATACAGTAATGTTAAATATCCCGACATATCTAGTGCATTCAATAAATATTGCCAGTGTTTAATCATGATATTTTCACTTGTATGAGGAAATAACAAGCACAAAGATTTAGCGATAAAGACATTCTTAGCTGTGTTTTTGTAAATAATAGTGAAAAGTTGGAAACAATCTATGTCCAGCAATAGGGAATTGGTAAAACAGGGCCTTCTGGTACCACAAGGTGATAGACTGTTAGACAGTCATTTAAATGATTATAAAATATGTTACTACATGGTAAGATGTTTGTGGTTTATTATATTTTAAAAAAGCAAATCATAAAGCATTAAGGACGCTGATTTTTTTTAAAGTGTATGTATACAAGAGAGATATAGACATAGATAAAAATCTGAATGGGGTTACGTCACTATGTTAACAATAATTGACTGGGGACAGGATTATGAATGCTTTTAACTTTCTCATTTTTGCTTATCTGTTTAAAACGTATTTTCCAACAATGAACATGTAGTTTATGTGAAAAAATGTTATATTTATTTGAAAAATTTCAGGCTTTCTTGCCTCCCATTCTCTTCGTCAGTTTTGCTGCCAGGGACTAGAAACAGACAACATTCCCTAAACCCTCACTTAACAAATAACCCTTACTTATCCATTCTAGGCCAGGCAATGTTCTATGCACCAGTTGTAGAGGTACACAAGATGGGCAAAGCTGCCCCCAAAGAGCTTACTCTTGAGTGGAAGGCAGCCCTAAAATAAGCCCATAAAGAAGGGGGAGTAGACTCCGCATCCGGATGAGGTGTGTATTGCTGGGGGAGCTGCCCCTCCTAGCAATTCTAGCAATTCTCTCCCTCCTCCTCCAAGCGACTGGCAGCCTGAGGCCCAACATCATTTTCGTGGATAAAGGCGGCTTATCTCTTGTTAAAGTGCATGATCTCCTTGCAGGGAAATGTGCTGTGTCAATACTGGTAACTTACACCTTAGTATGAGTCATTTCCTGAGAGCAGATTATCAGACCTTGATGGGGGAAAAATGGAAAATGTGAAAGTACACTGAAGACCAGGTGAGGGTGAAGGGGTCTGACTTTACAGCCCCTCTGCCTTCAGAAGAGTAGGGGGCATGAAGATGGGGTGGGGCTGGCCTGGGTATGCAGTAGGCACTGCATACCCAGCGGGTATGGTGAGCGGGGTCCAACTTCATGCCGTTTTTAGTTTGCCATGGACTAACCTTGGTTCTGGCAGCTTCCTTTCAGATCTGAAAGCCAGTGTCACCTTCTCTTCTCTTTCCCTGTTGTCCTGAAGTGAATTCATGTTTTAAGTGTACTTTAGATGTTATCTCTGCCATAAGGCTTGATCCTCTGGATTCCCTGACCCCACTTCATCGCATGACATTTGTCCACGTTTCTCCTACTCAAGGATTAATTTTTACATTGTGTTGTAGTTACAAATGGAGGAACTCCACTTCTCTTCTAAAAACAGATGATCATTGCGGACAGGGTTTTTCTCTATGGAACTTTGTAAGGTTCAGTAACGTCTTTCAGCAGGCACAAAAATAAATACTCTCCTCACGGTGGCACAGTTTGGGGTACATATCAGGTGTTGCATAAGTATTTGTTGGATGAGTTGAGTGAAGGAACAGATGAATGCAAAATTTGCTACACATGGGTACCACTCAACCACCCACACTGGGATTTCACGCAACAGCAAGTTGCCACGGCAACGGCCAGACTGGCTCCTCTGCCACTGTGCTCCATTCCCACCCTCTCCTCTGGGCCACAACATGTGGAAAAAGGCAAAGCCTGGATCTGAAAATATTTGAGCCACGGGGCTTGTACTTAGCTACGTGGTAAAACAGAGGATCTAGCTGCAAATATGACTGGCTCCGTAGGGCCAATACTGTGGTAACTGGGTGGTAATCTTGCAAAGATCAAAGGGAGCTTTGATTTTTCTGAGGGAAGGGAAGAGGCAGGAGGAAGAGAAATATGCTTGGATGGGAAGAAATTTCAAATACCAGCTAGATGTTTAACAATTCAGTTGAATTTCATACGGCTCAGTTGAATGCTGGCCTGTTTTTCCCCACTAGTCAGACCCAATGGTCTTGTCAGGCTCGTGAAGTCCAGCAATCAGAAAGAGGCGGGAACCTCTGGCATGTATATTTACAGACCATTAGAGACATGAGAGCAATCACAATAATTCCTGGAGTGTATATCCTCCTCCTCTCCCATAACCTAAACAAAATGCACCCAGCCTGGGCATTCTAATCCCTCCTCACTCTAACCATATCCCTGCCCTTTACTGTTTCCCTAGCAACTTGACAGCATGGGGAAAGGGATGGGGAGCCTATAAAAGGAGCCACAGTACACAAAATGAATTATAACAAGGGTGTATGGCTGGGAGACTTGGTGTAGTAGAGGGTGGAGGGGTTGACCTTCCGTAGGCTTTATCTGTGTTTCTCATCTTCATCTCCCCCTAT
The DNA here is from genome assembly GCF_002837175.3 of Physeter macrocephalus. Classification (NCBI taxonomy): domain Eukaryota; kingdom Metazoa; phylum Chordata; class Mammalia; order Artiodactyla; family Physeteridae; genus Physeter; species Physeter macrocephalus. The sequence goes on along the minus strand of NC_041231.1, from coordinate 79,907,879 downwards.
CCCTTGGCTGTATTAGTTCTCACATCTGCACCAGGCAGACAGAGCTGAGCATTGATAACTTCCAATTTTCAGAAAGGTAGCTCAAAGGAGAACAAAGAGTGAAGGGTGACTTTTCCTAAATCATGAGGTTTGACCAAAATTATTTTTAGAAACTTTGCATTTTTATTGTTATTGTTTTTTGGTCCCAGTATGTAGATGACACCAGTGAGATTACTGGTACCAGGCAACACTCCAGAGAAAGTGCCATTTATTATGTTTTAAAAGGTTCAGTCTTCTATTATTATTATTATTATTATTGGAATATAGTTGATTTACAATGTTGTGTTAGTTTCAGGTGTACAGCAAAGTGATTCAGTTATATATATATATTCTTTTTCAGATTCTTTTCTATTATGGGTTATTACAAGATATTGAATAGAGTTCCCTGTGCTATACAGCAGGACCTTGTTCTTTATGTATTTTATAAAAAGGTCCAGTCTTAATATATGACATGATTGAGGCATCCGGTCCCACTTTTCCACAATTTCCTTGTTCTACTCCACGGGTTACACTTTATTTCTTTGTCAAGATCCTTTTGTTGTTGTCATTGTTTAGTTCCTCATCAAGAGTGTATCAGTGATAGAACACACCCCTATGGAGTGTCACGCAATGATTTCCAACAATTATGCAAAAGTAATTTTCCTTGATGGTTCATCATTGATTGTTCCAGGCACTGATCTAGGCCTTTGGAAAACCAAGCAAACAGATGGAAACCTCTGCAGACATTCTAGTTGGGGAAGAAACGGTAACTACTATACACTATAAATTACGAAAATTTTATTAGAAGGTGACAAATGCTGTGAACAAAATAAAGTGGCGGTAACGGGGAGGTAGAGTGGGACATAGCGTTTTAACTTTAAGATAGGGTTTGCAGAGAGGGCTGCACCGAGAAGGTGACACTCGTCCAGAGGGACAGAGCCATTCTGAAATCTGAGCAAGGACATTCAGAACAGGGGAAGCCCGCTGTGGAAAGGTTGGGGGGCATGTAGCTGGGGCGTTTGAAGGGGGCCGGGGCTCAGGATGGGGCACAGAAGGTACTGGAAAAGGAGTAGGAGGTCGGGGCTCAGATGAAGGAGTGGGGCAGGGCTTGTCGTGGGCAGATAAGCCCCTTAGCTTTGACTTTGAGGAGAATGGGAATGTTTAGAGAATTTAGGTCCAGAAGGGACATGCATCTTTTGTTTTAACAAATTCTAAAGGGAACAGGAAGGCCACTTAGGAGGCTACGACAGTAACCCAGGCCAGAGATGGCACTGCTCAGACTGGGGTGCTGACCCCGTGGAGGGGGTGAGTGGTCAGATTCTCTTTGTGAAAATATTTCTAATAGGATTTCCTGATGGGCTGGAGTAAAAAAAAAAAAAAAAAAAAAAAAAATCTCACTATGATACGCACATGAATACTTGCTTGGTTATACTGAAGAGTGGTCGATGGAATGCATACCAAACTGTTAATAATAGTTACCTGGAGGGCAGGGAAGGATGGGAGGGGAGGAGGATCTTGGCTTTAGATGTGTACATTTCAGTGTTGTTTTGCCGGTTGTAAATCACGCTGTTGCTTTTTGCTGTTTAAAAGCAAAAACCAATAACTTATTTGTCAAAAGAGTACCCCGGATGCTCCTTGACTTGCTTTCACCTGCCTTTCAATATTGGTGGGGCTCACAGCGATGTGTCCCTGGCCCATTTCCCAATCCTAAAAGCAGAGCTTTGGCTGTCCGCATTGGTTTTTTTCACCATCTGCCAGGTGCTCTGTCACTGCAGGGAATAATATGTACCTGGCTTCACGTATATTAAACGCAAATGAAAAAAAAATATCATCTCTGAACACTCCTGCTGTCTCTGGTGGCACTGAGCACCCAAGAAGAACACCTCAGGCAATTTGGTGGCTTTATGCCTCTGGATGCAAGTTGCTTCTCAATATCTGGTGTCATTAACACAGAGAAAAAAAGGAAGCTTGATGTACCCCAGCCTCTAAGCCAAGAGATGGGGGGCGGGGCAGGCTGCCAACAGTTCCTTTCCTTGAAATTTTTCTTTTCTTTTCTCTCCCTTTCTTTTTAGCTATTGCAGGTCTCAGGAGGCAGAGATGACAGTCACAGGAGACAGCTGAGGCTTTGTCCGGGATGTGCCCTCCACCCATATCCCTGCTCGGCTCACAGAAATATTATCATGGTGAAAGGAAGGAATGCTTTCTCCCGTGCAAGGAGTTCTGTAGCCTCTGTTTACCCTAGTCCATGGGTGGGGATGGCGGGTGCACTCCGCATTCTGCCTAAAAATATCTCCAATGTGCTTCAAAATATTTGTCACCCACCCAGAGAATCCTGCAAATCCTCACCGCAGAGGCCTGGAAAGGAGAACATAGAAAGGTCTGCTGAGGACTTACTCTCACCAGTGTCTCGCAACAGCAATTCTAGAGATCAAAGGTCTTTGTCTTCTAGGTTAAGATCTCGGCTTTCTGCATCTTTGTATCCGATTTTGCTCTGTGTTCTGCTCTGTGTGCTAATTGCAAACTTGAATGAAACGCTCAATATCACTTCCCCACGAACCCAAGATTCTTCGGGGCATGGGGGCACATAAGACCCGGGTACCGGGGCTTCCCTGGTGGCGCAGTGGTTGAGAGTCCACCTGCCGATGCAGGGGACACGGGTTCGTGCCCCGGTCCGGGAAGATCGCACGTGCCGCGGAGCGGCTGGGCCCCCGCAAAAAAAAAAAAAAAAAAAAAAAAAGACCCGGGTACCGACCGTCCTGGTCAGGTGTTGCCTGGCCTCCATCAAATTAGCCAAAGTGTCCCAGGTACCATTCTGTCGACATCCTCTGTCAGGTCTCTGCCAAGGGGTTCCTCATCCAGGTCCCGTTCGGCACCCTGGTGCTCTGCGTTCCTGATCCTTTTCTCAATGAGCAGAAGCTCAGTCTGTGATAAGTTAAAAACACTCCTTCTATGAGTGTAAATGACTGCTATTTATACTTGGGTGCCTTTTCCAAAGACAGTCCTAGTACGGGGTCTGACATCCTGAGAGCTGGGGGGTCTTCAGACTTGACGGTACAGAGTGCTGGTGTCACCCACCCTTGGTTGTCTGTGAGACCCACAGCAAAGCACTGCTTTTCGCTTTTTTCCTTTCAGCATGTACAAATGCAACTGTTGCCAAATCCCTAAAAGCAACTATTCCCCAAGTTCTCTTATGCGTGATGAGACATCCCTCAGCTCTCTTTGGATGTTACTTCTGTTTTTATTTATTTTTCTTGTTATTTGTAAACATTAAGACAAACCAAATGGCTGGTTCTTTCTCCCATCCATTCTGAGGGCATGTTTCTCCTGTATTAAACTAAAATTAAACTCTGTCCCTAAAGAGTAAGCTGGTTTGAGAACTCAGAACCCTTTCACACTGCCTCGGTTTATCCAACGATAAACGTTGAACTACACTCTTGTGCATAATTGAGTTTGACTTTAATAACCCAACTCTTAGACCGCATATGTCTCTGCTTCCCCCAACTTACTGCTGTTAACCTTAACTCTACAATTAATCCTTTCGGTACCCCAGGAAGTAAAATGGGAATTGTCCCTTATTTAGTGGGTATGTGTTGAATAGAAGGTAGGTATGAATGGTGACCCTTGGAACAAAGGGCCTGGTGAGGTGAAAGCACCACTATGGTTATTATAATGAATAATAACAGAAAATTGCATCGCCGACATGCAGATACACGGCTTCTCCCCTGCCACTTGTTTAACTTTGCCTGTAATGTTTTATGGCACAATCTTTCTGAGCAGCAACCAAATGCAGTACTTATTTTGCAACCTGTAGGATCCACAAGCCAGAACCCGAAATAAGGGAGTTATTAGTGATATGGATAGCCAGGGCCAGAGAGAGAGAGAGAGAGAGAGAGAGAGAGAGAGAGAGAGAGAGAAGAATTTTATTTGTAGAGAAATGTCTTCTTTTTTTTTTTTTTTTGCCAATGCCATGCCACTTGTGGAATCTTATTTCCCCCACCAGGGATTGAACCTGGGCCCTCGGCAGTAAAAGCACAGAGTCCTAACCACTGGACCGTCAGGGAATTCCCCAAGAAATGTCAACTTTTGAAAGACCTGGGGGCAATTATCCATATATCTTCTATAATATTAGGTAATTGTCAACTCATTACTCCTTTTTTTTACAGTATTGATAAGATCAGCACTAAGTATAACTAAGTTTATTTATAATTGCTTCTGAAAAAACTTGCAAAGGAATTTAAATGGAAGAAGATTATTTAGGCATTTGTAGAGACCACTGGGAGTCTAAAATAAAATTTTGAAAAAGTCTGTCTTACTTGAAACTTTCATAAATTTCTAGCAAATAAGAGTCATAAGTATAGGGGTTAAGAATATGGGCTCCAGGGACTTCCCTGGTGGCACAGTGGTTAAGAATCCACCTGCCATTGCAGGGGATGTGGGTTCGAGCCCTGGTCCGGGAAGATCCCACATGCTGAGGAGCAACTAAGCCCCTGTGCCACAGCTACTGAGCCTGCGCTCTAGAGCCCACGAGCCACAACTACTGAGCCTGTGTGCCACAACTACTGAGCCCACGCACCTACAGCCCGTGCTCCTCAACAAGAGAAGCCACTGCTCAACGCAACTAGAGAAAGCCTGCTCTCAGCAATGAAGACCCAATGCAGCCAAAAAAAAAAAATAAATTAATTTAAAAAAAAAAAAAAGAGGGAACATGGGCTCCAAAGAAAGAATGTCTGGGTTCTAAGCCTGGCAGAGCTGCCAGGGTGACCTTGGAGGAGTTGCTCAATGTCTGTTTTCTCATCTGCAAAATGGGTATGATAACAATAAGTAACTCAAAAGGCAGTAGAGAGGCTTTTATAACAATCATCATCATTTCCTGAGCATGTCCTGTTTATTGGACCCTTTCTGTTTCTAAGCCCTTAATTTCCACAACAACCCCAGAGGATCGTCCATAGAAGTCAATTAGGCTATGCACGCAACGCCCTGTAGATTGTGCCCAGCCATGCTACGACTTAATCAAGGCTACTTGTTTGTCGTGTCCCCAAAGAGAGCGCAAAGTGAAATCATCACGCCTTTGGAGCGAAATAAATAATTTAACAGGAGGGAGGCGATTTCAATAGGAGGCAATCTCCGTGAATCTCGCATATGAAGTGAGTTCATTTGAATTTGCCAACAAGCTCCTGCTAAATGAAATCAGTTGGAGAGCTATAACTTAAGGCTACAATTAAAGGGCGAATTAAAAACAGTGCCACCAGGTTAGGTAGTGGGGACAGGCCTCGCAGCGTGCCATGCACGCTAGCTTTTGGCTTCCCGTTTTCCTTAAAGCAACCCGAGAGGGCTGTGGATTAAATGGTGGAAAAGCAGTGACCGGGCTTTTGGGCCAATGAGTGAAGCAAGCTGAATAAAAAACAAAATGATGAAGGGGGATGAAACACACTGGAGCAGCGATTTCCACACTTCTAAGTTTCAGGATCCCTCTATTCTTAAAAAAATTATTGCAGACTTCAAAGAGCTTTTGTGAACATGGGCTGCTTCTGTCTTATTTTTACCTTATTGGACGTTAAAGACATTAAAAAATATTTATTAACTTAAAAATAATGAAACTTATGTATTGATAGCATAAATAACATCATTTTTATGAAAAATAGCTATATTTTCCAAAACAAAAAAGTGTTATTGCTTTACAGTTTTTGCAAACCTCTTTAATGTTTGGCTTTTTAATAAATAGCTTGATTGTTATATCTACTTTTTCGTTCAGTCTGTTGTGATATATAATTTTGTTGAAAATCTAGCTTGTCATGTATTTAGTTGGAAAAGGGAGAAGTATTTTTAATAGGCTTTCAGGAAATTATGGATTTTCTTCTTTGATAATACACTAAAATTTGACAGGTGTTTCTTTTTTATTTTTTTTTTCATTTGTCTTTACTACTGTTTCCAAGGAAATCTTTTCTTTTTTTATTGCAGTATAGTTGGCTTACAATATTGCATTAGTTTTAAGGAGTACAACATAGTAATTGTATATTTTTAAAGAATATACTCCATACAAAGTTACTATAAAATATTGACATTCCCTCTGCTGTACATTACACTCTTGTAACCTATTCACTTTATACCTCATACTTTGTACCTCTTAATCCCCTTCACCTATGATTCTTAAAGTCGAGTTGCAATGTGACATTTCAAGCTATATCAATGAACTTTTCATTCTCTATACAAATGCAAAAGAATGAGAGTAAAAAGGGAAAATCATGCCTCCTCCCCTTCCTCCTCTCCCTCCCCTTCTTTCTCTTCTCCTTCTCCTTCTTCTTCCTCTTCCTCTTCCTCTCCTTCCTCCCACTTCTTCGTTGAATAGTTTTGACGCCCAAGACACCCTGAAAAGGTCTGAGGGGCCCCTAGGGCTTCCTAGAACACATTCTGAGAACCACTGTCCTAGGTAAATAATCTCCCTCTCTCTCTCTTTTCCCCCTTAGGCTCTTTTAGTCGCATAGCATAAAGATTTGCTCCAGGTTATCTCAGAAGAGGTGGCTTTATTTTATGGCTAGAGATGACTTGGAACCCTACAGGTACATTCTCTCAGGCTCGCTTTCATGAACTACATATTCTTTTTCCCAGAACACCTTACCAGCTCCATTCTTTCCTCTCCTTTCTCATACTTTCTGCTCCGTCAACGTTAAACTAGCCTCCCTCTCAATAGCAAGACGTATTACCTTAAACTCCGGTAGATAACTGCACATTCCCTTGATGTTTTCAAGCCCAGAGTTATAAGGGAAGAACTCGAATTGGTCAGATTGTGGTGCCAGTCATAGCATATTCATGGGTGACACTAAGACCAGCTGCCCTTGGGTCAGGTGTCCCTCAGAGCCCATTAGCTGTGGGTGGTAGAGTGGGGCACCCAGTACAAAGTATATTTCTTCTGTGCTCTTTTTACAGTGGCTGAGAATTTACCCTATTATGACCAAGACTGCACTTTCTTTTGAAACTTGTAGGTTTTCTCAGTGTTCTTCAGGGGGTCCCCCTGAGACTCCAACGTACTAGGAAGTGTAATGTAGCAGTGAAACAAATAGGTACGGAGACATGTGCTTGGATTTGGATCCACTTGTTACCTGTGTGACTTTGGGTAAATAATTTAACTTCTTAGTCCTAGAATGTAAAGTGAGGATGATAATGGCCCTTAGGGTCATTGTAGGATTAAGTGGGAACACCCATGTAAAGTACTCATGGCATAGGAAGTACCCAGAAGAGTTAGTACTCATCATTAAGTTTTACTTCAGCATTGGACAGGTGGAGGCAGCTCTGCCCAAGAGGATGGAGACCAGCCCTTGGACCCACTCACTAATATGCTTCTTTTTCTCTTGCCTGATTCAGGTCCCCTTTCCCTCAATCACCAGGTTTGCCTAGTTGGAAATAGTACTACCCTCAGTCACTTAAGCACTAGGAAGCTTAAACAGCTTTTCTGTTTTCTTCTCAGTTCTATCCTTCTCCCCCAGCTTTCTCACGTCTTCTTTACTCTTTCTTATTCTCCCACTCCCCTTCCCCTTCCAGTGTTGTCCCTCTTCTTCCCCTGTCTTTCTCTTAGTTACAATACATGATAAGCTGCTATAACAAAAAAGACCCCCAAGATCTTGTGGCTTAAAAAAGGGTAAAGAGTTTATTTGTTTCCCTTTCTGAACTGGTCCAGAAGCAGTGGCTCAAGGAGGCTGTTGTTCTCCATCAGGCCATTTGAAGGTCCAGATTCCCTCCTTCATGTGGTTCTTCCATCTCCTAGGATACAGGGTTCATCTGCATGGTTGAAGCTGGCTCGTTCGACATCCACACAGTCCAGCCCACAGGAAGCAGGTCAGAGGAAGTGGAGGGCAAGCAGATTGCTTTTTTAAAAAAATGTATTCTGGAAGTTGGGACATTGGCTAACACTTAGCTTCAAGGGAAGCTGGGGGGGCTATGTGCTCAGCTAAAACCCAAAGAGATCAGAGTCCTTCTCCTAAAAGGAAGAAGTGGAGAATGGGGACAACTCTTAGTCTTTACCATGACCCTCAGTCTATCAGTGGGACTCCCAGGGCATGGAATTTAAGGTTTCAGCAGCACGTTTCCCAAACTTTATAGCAGGTGAAAATGCTGTCTGTTCCCTGTGCCTGAAATGCTCCCACCACTGACCTCCCCACCTTTGTCAGTTACCCTAGTGTGAAGTTTCTGCACCTGAATCTGAAACACTCCTGCCACATTCAGTTCCACGTGGACCCAAGAAGGGAGAAGAGTCACTGACCTTCAGTGGGTTCCTCACCCAGCTCTAGGCCCTCTTTCAGTGGGTTTCCAGCTTTCTCACTTCCGTTTTCAGGGCACATGGCCTCTGATGCCCTGGCAGTAAGAGGACCTTCCCATAAGGCCACTGGCCTGGGAAGGTCATAGCAGAGCTAGGATAACATCAGTTTCAACAATCAAAACTTCTGATTGCGAACAAACCCACTTCTTCTATGGACACCAGAGGAGATAAGAGTGTGGGCTAGGCTAGAGATTGTTTCACTGAGGAACTGTGATTACCCTTTAGGGATTCATAGCTGGCAAGAAACTCGATTTAATTCACTTACAAAATTTTTATTAGGCGAATATCAACATACTCGCAAAGGTTTCCCTCTGCTCTTTTTATAACTGTGTCAAAATCTGCCACTCAGTTATGCTAATTCTTTAGCTTACACTCAATGGGAAACATCATTTAAGAGGGAAATGGTATTTTAAATGGAATTTCTAAAAAAAAAAATGGTTCTGAAGAACCTAGGGGCAGGACAGGAATAAAGACACAGACGTATAGAATGGACTTGAGGACACAGGAAGGGGGAAGGATAAGCTGGGACAAAGTGAGAGAATGTCATGGACATATGTACACTACCAAATGTAAAATAGATAGCTAGTGGGAAGCAGCCACATAGCACAGGGAGATCAGCTCGGTGCTTTGTGACCACCTAGAGGGGTGGGAGGGAGACGCAAGAGGGAGGAGATATGGGGATATGGGGATATATGTTTATGTATAGCTGATTCACTTTGTTATAAAGCAGAAACTAACACATCATTGTAAAGCAATTATACTCCAATAAAGATGTTTAAATAAAAATAAATGACCTTTCTTTATTACTCTATTCGTGTCAAGCCTAAGTGATTCACATGCCTGTGCAACCAAAAAGTAATTGTGACGTCACCACACTGCTGAGGTCTGGGGAGTGACCTCTTCTAGCACATTGTCAACATCTATTTTACGGATTCTCAACTCTCCCTTTAGCCTTAATCTTTGATCTCGGGCTAGAAAGTTATTATGTCATGAAATCAAATGGGAGTCTCAAGTTGAATACCTTAGCATTTTTTTATTCTAAGTTAATAACATAGACATACTTTTTTCTTATAATGAAATAGCTACTTATATGTTTCTTCAGTCCAATTAAGTTCATGACACAGGCATTGCAAAAAGAGTTTTTAAAATTTCCAATTTCTTATGTAATGGCTTACTTTCTAAGTAAATGAAGCTTACATTAACAATGTCTTGATGGATGGACCTAGAGATTATCATACCAAGTGAAGTAAGTCAGGCTAAGACAAATATCATGTGATATCACTTATATGTGGAATCTAAAAAATGATACACATAAACTTATTAACAAAACAGAAACAGACTCATAGACATAAAAAAAAAACAACTTATGGTTACCGAAGGGGAAGTGGGGAGGTGGGGGGAGGAGAGATAAATTAGGAGGATGGAATTAGCAGATACACGCTATTATATATCAAACAGATAAACAACAAGGACCTACTGTATAGCACAGGGAACAATATTCAATCTTATAATAAACTATAATGGAAAAGAATCTGAAAAAGAACATAAATATTATATATATACACACACACACACATATATATGTATAACAGAATCACTTTGCTGTATACCTGAAACTAACACAATATTGTAAATCAACTATACTTCAATTAAAAAAAAACCAACATGATCCTGAAAAACCAAGTTAAGAAGAAGGAAAATTATATCACCTGCCAAGTGTTCTTGGTTTCCTTCCTCCCTAGTTCAATATTTTAATCAAACATTTGAAAGAAGTCTTAAGTAGCCTGATTATTGATCTGGGAATAACACAAATTTGGGAAGGATGGTTAATAAGTCAGAATTCAGATTCGAAGAGGTCTCAGTAAATGAGATTGGTAGGCATCTACCATCTCTGCAATATAGTTTAACATGGGTAAATGTTTGCCTTTAGACAGACAGAAACAAAACAAAACAATCCAAACAGCTAAATATGTATAAAAAAACCCAATTTGTTTGAAAAAGATAAACTGAAATTAACTGACCAAAAGGCAATACAAAGTCAACTGTGACTGCCACATTGCTGCTAAAAATCCAATGTGGTCTTAGGCTGCATGAACGGGAAAACGCGGTCAGCATAAGGTGGGTGATAGGTCTGTTAATTTTTTTTTTTTTTTTTTTTGAGATCATACTGCATTTAGAGACTTTTCGAAAATTCTGGATGCTACATCTTCAGAGGCACAGTGACACACTAGAACGTATTCAGAGGAGAGTAAGTGTCAAGGGTTTTGGAAGCAGTCATGTATGAACTGGGGACTGTTTTACTAAAAATAGATGGCTTTGGGGAGACTTGAGAACTATTCTCAAATCTTGAGATGAGCTTAGAACTCAGAGTTGACTTTGCAAGAGGGAACATTATTTGCTCCCCTATGCTTTCCCTTATAATTTCCCTTTTCCCTGGAAATTTTACTGGAAATGGAAGAAGGCTATTATTTTATGTATAAATGTCAAGTAATTTCTGGTGTTATCTTGTAGTATCTTCTTCCTATTCTTCTAGCTATCTCCTGTGACAAATAATAGCACAATCTCCCCCCCTTTAAATCTTCAGAAATAGTTTCATTTATCTAATGAGATTCATCCTTTCTGGATTCAGAACGAAGGTCTAAACACCCTCTAAAATGACTCCATGAATCTGCTCTCTTGTCAACCCTACACCCTCACCGTTCTTCCAATTCTTGCTTTGATTATTCCATCAGAGGCTACACCTCTGTCATTCAGGCTCAAAACCACGGGGTCACCTTTAGCTCATCTTTAGTCCTGAGATGCAACCCGATTTTGTCCATCACACAGTGGCCTGGCCCAACCCAGGGACACTGACCAGAAATATGTGGTTTCTATCCCATGTGGCAATGGTACATATGTTACCAAAGGCTCCTGTTAAGTGCAAATCAGAGATTCTGCACATGGGCTGGAGGCTGGGGAAACTTGACGGAACAGCTCCTGACTCTGCATCAGGACGGCCAACCCTGAGAGCTTCATCCTGTAAAGGGTCTGGCGGATGTTTAAGGGCGATCCGCTGCACAAAGTCGCGAGCGTATCTCATGATTTGAGTGTAATTCCTAGTAAGCAGGGGGATAGCCTGGATGCTCCCTAGAATCCTTCCCAGTCAGAGGGATGTGACTTTACTCCTTGTGAGGCCCCGGAGTGGAGAACAGCTGAGGATTTGACAGGATGTGGTAGGAGATGGGAATTCAGCATGAGGCGAAATGTCTTTGTTTTTCTCAGCCTCCTGGGTCTCCAGGGCCCTGGGCCAAAACGCTGGAGGCTGGGAAGTGCAGAGGAATGTCTTTAGTTCATTTCTTCAGATGGAGACTTAGATAATCAGACTCTAATAGAGACACAGACATCAGGAACAAATGTATGGACACCAAAGGGGCAAAGGTGGGGTGGGATGAATTGGGAGATTGGGATTGACATGTACACACTACTACGTAAAAAACATAACTAATGAGAACCTGCTGTATAGCACAGGGAACTCAGTGCTCTGTGGTGACCTAAATGGGAAGGAAATCCAAAAAAGAGGGGATGTATGCATACATATAGCTGATTCACTTCACTGTACAGCAGAAAGTAACACAACATTGTAAAGCAACTATACTCCAATTAACAACAAAAAAAGTTTACCTTGATTAATCTTGTGGGTTGTGAGAGGAGCCAGAGGTCACCATGTACTTCATTATACTCTCTAATGGCTGAGGTACAGCCCAGGGCACTGAAAAGAGCAGAGAGCTGGCCTCAGGGCCATCCATAGATCTCTTCCTTCCCGTTATAGGTGGTCTACCTTGAGCAACTCAGCCAGGAACTTAACTTTTCAATAGGTCTGGTGAACTGGGGACCAGCCTTTGCATCTCTTTAACGGCCTGCAAAGAGTTCCCAACCACTAAGAAGCCTGGCAGGAAACTGTGGCAGCTGGGGACACGTGTGACCCCTTATTCCCAGTTTTCGTGCTCCCAGCTTGTGGTTCTAGGACGTAGGGTCAAAGTTGTGGAGTCTGGGGAATTCTGGGTAATGTTGCAAAACACAAGCTGCAGCTCGTCCTCCTCATGCTGCCTCAGATGATCTGCTCCTGATAACTGTGTTGTGGGAACCTCTCCCCAGCTGATGTGCGGTATCTTCAGGGATGCGCCTCCACTTAACCCCATTCCATCACTGAACTGACAGTGTGCTTTTCAGGGACTGTCGGGAAGGACAGGTGAACTCCTAGGACCCCTCGGTCTGGGGAGTCTGTTTGGAGCAGCAGTCCAGTTACATCTGAAGGTTTCGATGATCTGTTACAGGACGTTCAGGAGGTCACGTCTTCTTTTGGGGGTCCTTCCCATAACTTCTGGTCACAGGACTGGCTGTTCACTGGTGGGAAATTCTTGATGGGACCGGAAGTAAAGTTTTCCCCCTGTTATGTTGCTGGAGTCCTCCTTCTAGCCAAGATTATGGGCTCTGGCTTTTGTGGGGTTTTGGTTTGTTTTGATTTTTTGTTTGTTTGTTTTCTGCCATTTCTACGGTTTAATTAGAAAAAAAATTTTTTTAACATAGCTATTAATAACATGTTTGGTTTCTAGCAGAGACAGATGTTATTTGTGCCTCACCCATATTTGCATGCATGCCGACTCTACTGTTTTAAGCTTTTTTGAGATGTAATCGATGTTTTAAAAAATTGTATATATTCAATATATACAATTTGATGGGTTTGAACATATACGTACACCTGTGAAATTGTCACCACAATCAAGATAATAAACATTCAGTCATTGCCAGAGTTTCCTCCCATAGGGGTTCTGACTTTGCTCCCCTATGCTTTCCCCTATAATTTCCCTTTTCCCTGGAAATTATACTGGAAATGGAAGAATGCCATTATTTTATGTATAAATGTCAAGTAATTCCTGGTGTTATCTTGTAGTATCTTCTTCCTATTCTTCTAGCTATCTCCTGTGACAAATAATAGCACAATCTCCCCCACTTTAAATCTTCAGAAATAGCTTCAATTATCTAATGAGATTCATCCTTTCTGGATTCAGAATGAAGGTCTAAACACCCTCTAAAATGACTTCATGAATCTGCTCTCTTGTCAGCCCCACACCCTCACCGTTCTCCCACTTCTTGATTTGATTATTCCATCAGAGACTACACCTCTGTCATTCAGGCTTAAAACCACGGGGTCACCTTTAGCTCATCTTTAGTCCTGAGATGCAACCCGATTTTGTCCTACGGCAATAATAATAATAATAATAATAATAATAATAATGTATTGTGTGCTTGCCTGGGACCAGTGAGTATGCTAAGTGCTTGCTGTGGTTATCTTCACAACGATGCTGTGAAGGCATCTAGGATAAGGCACCATTCTAGAGTCACACAGCTACCAAGTAACAAAGGGAAGGACCAGGTTATCTTCCCTTTAATTACTACTCTACAAAAAAATGTCCTGTTCTCCTGATCTCACCTCTGGGATTCAGCTATGAACACACCAGCTATGATGAATTCTCTTACACAAGCTCTTTGAAATTTTAGAGGGAGAAGAGTATAGTTTTTCTTAAGCAATTTAAAAAAAATCCCTTCATAATTCATTTAAAAAAAGTTATTCAGCAAATTATAAAGAAGGAAGGAAGGAGGGAGGGAAGGAAGGAAGAAAGGGAAAGAAAGAGATGGAAGAAGAAAGAAAGAAAAGGAGTCGACACTATACCACTAATATTTTGAGGGTTTTTTTCTGTAGTTTTTATCTCAGGCATAATGTTTGAAGGATAAAGATTCAAGTAAAAATTTAATAACTTGAAACTCAAATGGCTTTCCTAAGCTGGCTGAGAGTGGATAGCTTATTTAGGAATTCCAGTGCAGGCAAAGGTCAACAGATTATAAGGGACTAAGATTAGAAAATGTGTGTGAAATAGACAGGAAAGGAGGCTGAGGATTCTGCAGGCTGGTCTCATCTGGCTCAGGACAGTGGGTGGTAGAATGTGCTGGAAGCACAGGGTGGCTCTGGAATGCAGGTAGAGTCCTGCAGCTGGAGTTTGCCTCTGAGTCTTGGAGCCTCTTCCTAGGGTCTTCACCGGCAGAGTTCTGATTAAGACACCTGGGCAAAAACAGTAGATATTGGCTGTGTTTCTGTTTCTGTGACAGAGCGATCATAATTTAGAAAGTTAGAAAGAGTGTAGTTAGAGGGAGAAGAGTCAAGACAGAACAGAAGAGTGTAGTTAGAGGGAGAAGAGTCAAGACAGAACAGTCATTGGCATACAGCCTTTCAGCAATCGTCATTAGCAGCGCATTGAGGGGGTAGTTGGAGAAAAGAACCAGTAGGACTGGTCGTGTTTTTTTTTTTTATATATTTTGTTCAGTATCCCTTCTCTGGGGGCTGGGATAAATTAGGAGTTTGGGATTAACAGATATACACTACTATATATAAAATAGATAACCAAAAAGACCTACTGTACAGCACAGAGAACTATACTCAATATATTGTAATAAACTATAAGGGAAAATAATCTGAAAAAGAATAAATAAATATATATAACTGAATCACTTTGCTGTACACCTGAAACTAACACAACATTGTAAATCAACTCTACTTCAATAATTAAACAAAAAGAAAAATCCCCTCTCTGAGAAACTTTCACATCCCAGTGTAGACCATAATAGACAGATAATTGTGGCATCTGATTATCTTCTATAATTTGTGTTATGAAATTTCCTGTGGAAGACAGAAAATCTGCTTCTTAAATTTACAGCAAATATAAATTCATTTCCACCTAAAAACAATTTTATATATTTTGTTCAATATCCCTTCTCTGGGAGCCAGATTCTAAGAAAGCAAACAACTTTGTTTTGACTTCAAAAGGTATAATTAAGGATGCAAGACATAGAAACATAAAACAAATCATAATGGGAGGTGTTATAGGTCGCCAGAAATAGTTGTGTTAGGGACAAGAGACATTCATGCCTTAGGACTCAAAGTTTGATTATTCCATGGTGCATGATTTATCAAACTGTGGGTCTCAGCCCCTCAGTGGGTTGTAAAATTGAGTGGATTATGTCCACCATATAAAAAATACAGTAGAAAATGTCAAAGTGCTTTGTGTGTAAGAAGGTTATGCATTTCATGAGCATTTCTTTTTAAGTTGTAAACACGCACACAAGTGAACATGATGGGTTTTATTATAAAATATATTTCTTCTCACAGATTCAATCAAACAATTTCAAAGATGTTCCATTCGCCAAAATAATCTCCAACCTAGATCTTTATTACCATTTATTAAATGCCTAAATATTTCCAGGCCCATTAATAACAATGCTTAAGAAAATTTTTTAGGAAATGACAATGACGCACTCCCTGTCTATGAGTCAGCCAGAAGACTGTCTTCATGATGATAACAGCTTACATTCACTGAATACTATTCGTGTGATGGGAATCATGCTAAATATTTTTCATCCATTATTTAATCTACTTCTCATAACAACCCTATGAGGAGGCTACTATTATTCTTCTTATTTTTCAGATGATTCAAGAGAAGTTTCCAGAACTACAATAATTTGCCCCAGGTCCCTCAGTTAGTAGAACTCAAACCCATGCCTGTCTGACTCCAGAGACAGACTTACAGCACCATACTGCACTGTTTTCCAAGAACAAATCCCTTTTTGTGGCTGAGTAATATTCCACAAAAAGGGCTTTGTTCTTGAAAAACAATGCAGTATGTTGTACAAGGCTTCGTCTCTGAAAGTGTATCATTTGCAGAGACGTGGATGGACCTAGAGACTGTTATACAGAGTGAAGTTAAGTCAGAAAGAGAAAAACAAATATCATACGTTAACACATATATGTGGAATCTAGAAAAATGGTACAGAAGAATCTATTTGCAAAGCAGAAATAGAGACACAGACGTCAGAACAAATGTATGGACACCAAGGGGGGAAGGGGGTGGGTGGGATGAATTGAGAGATTGGGATTGACGTATATACACTATGTATAAAATAGATGACTAATGAGAACATCCTCTTTAGCACAGGGAACTCTACTTGGTGCTCCGTGGTGACCTAAATGGGAAGGAAATCCAAAAAAGAGGGAATATATGTATACGTATGGTTGATTCACTTTGCTGTACAGCAGAAACTGACACAGCAGTGTAAAGCAACTATACTCCAATAAAAAAAATAAAAAAAATAAAGAACAAATCCCTCACAGAAAGCTTTGTCATTTGTAAATCTTCTTTTGTGGCCTCCTTTAAAATGTTCCCCAGTTAGCGCTAGGATGAGGCAACCCCCTTTGGTCCCCACGGAAGGTTGATAAAGAGGGTTTCTTCAGTCATGGGTGTGGAGGGTGGGGTAATGTTGGAGAGAGCTGATTCTTGATCTGATTCTAAGAAACCTGTTCCATCGTCCGCCTACAGAGTCTGTCCTAACAGGCCTGAGGGCTTAGATTCTGAGGCAAACCTGCCTCCTCCCCCTGAACGGCAGGCATTTCCCTCATTCCTCACTTCCGCCAAGAATGAAGTTTCTTCCCCAACCAGAGAACAACAGCAACAAAACATACTAGGAATACTCAGTTTGGGACGCCCTGGAACTAGAATGAATTTCTCTGGCTCAGACATCAGCAAACTTATTCGACGACAAAGGGCCAGATAGTAAATATTTTTGACTTTGAGAACCATGTGGTCTCTGCCAGAAGGCTTCAATCTAGCCATTGTAGTCAGAGAACAGTATGGGCAACACTTAAATGAATGTGGCTGGATTTGGCCTCAGGGCTATGGTTTGCCAACCCCCGTTCAAGAGCCTAAAACGGAATCTTCTCTAACGGCCAGTTCGGGAGAAGAAAAGCATAACTTTGTTCAATTTTTAGTTCTATATTCCCCGGAATCCTTTTTGCTGTGTGTCATCCTCCTCCAATATTCAAACAACTTTTTACCAGTAGTCCTGCACCAAGACCTAGGAAGCTGAGGAGTATGGAGGGTATTTGGATTTTGTTCCCGAGATCCTCTTGTGTTGGTAGGTTCACGTGTCATCATGTTGAGGTGTGGATATGTGGGAGGGTCTCCCCATCCGGCTCCAAAAGAAGGACCCCTGTGAGGCACTGTGTCCTTCAAGATTCCTCTCTCCTTTACTCAAGAACAGGATTTTAGAATAGTTTTCACCAAACGAAGCCAACATCTTCCACAAATAACTGGCAGCAAAAAATGACCCCATGTGCTTACATCGCGGGTAAAGTCTGTGTTAAACAAGGTTGTCTTCACATAGGAAGTTTTCCTTGAATAAGAGAAAGCCCTCTGTACCCCACATCCCACCCATACCAGAGGGCTGCTGTTTGCATTTTTCACCCTCTGTGAGTCTATTCCTTTAGCTTTCAGTTCAGCCTCTAATTAAAAAGAGGATAGCCATCCTAACATAGTGTTGAGCTTGAAAATAATGGTGCAAAATGGTAAGTAATGTGACCTAATGGTTTCCTAAAATTATGTATATTTATATTCCTTCCAGGATTCCTTTCTTCCTCTGTCCCTCTCTCTCTTTCTTCTTCCTTCCTCCTTCCTTTCTTTCTTTTTCTTTCTCTTTCTTCCTTCCTTCCCTCCCTCCCTCCTTCCTTCCTTCCTTCCTTCCTTCCTTTCTTTCTTTCTTTCTTTTTCTTTCTTTCTTTC
>NC_041231.1:79881812-79889224 GCF_002837175.3 Physeter macrocephalus | reverse complement strand
AGGAGGTGGGTCAAAAAAATCTTGCTGTGATTTATGTCAAAGAGTGTTCTTCCTATGTTTTCCTCTGAGAGTTTTATTGTGTCCAGTGTTACATTTAGGTCTTTAATCCATTTTTCATTTTTCCCTTGTTGCTTTAAATAATTTTTCTTTGTCTTTAATTTTTGTCAATTTGATCACTACGTGTCTCGGCATGTTTCTCCTTGGGTTTATCCTGCCTGGGACTCTGTGTGCTTCCTGGACTTGGGTGGCTATTTCTTTTCCCATGATGGGGAAGTTTTCTTCTATAATCTCTTCAAGTATTTTCTCGGGTCCTTTCTCTCTCTCTTCTCCTCCTGGGACCCCTATAATGCGAATGTTGTTGCGTTTAATGTTGTCCCAGAGGTCTCTTAGGCTGTCTTCATTTCTTTTCATTCTTTTTTCTTTATTCTGTTCCACAGCAGTGAATTCCACCATTTTGTCTTCAAGGTCACTTATCTGTTCTTCTGCCTCAGATATTCTTCTATTGATTCCTTGTAGTGTATTTTTCATTTCAGTTATTGTATTGTTCATGTCTTTAATTTTTGTCAATTTGATCACTACGTGTCTCGGCATGTTTCTCCTTGGGTTTATCCTGCCTGGGACTCTGTGTGCTTCCTGGACTTGGGTGGCTATTTCTTTTCCCATGATGGGGAAGTTTTCTTCTATAATCTCTTCAAGTATTTTCTCGGGTCCTTTCTCTCTCTCTTCTCCTCCTGGGACCCCTATAATGCGAATGTTGTTGCGTTTAATGTTGTCCCAGAGGTCTCTTAGGCTGTCTTCATTTCTTTTCATTCTTTTTTCTTTATTCTGTTCCACAGCAGTGAATTCCACCATTTGTCTTCAAGGTCACTTATCTGTTCTTCTGCCTCAGATATTCTTCTATTGATTCCTTGTAGTGTATTTTTCATTTCAGTTATTGTATTGTTCATCTCTGTTTGTTCTTTAATTCTTCTAGGTGTTTGTTCTTTAATTCGTCTAGGTCTTTGTTAAACATTTCTTGCACCTTCTCAGTCTTTGCCTCCATTCTTTTTCCGAGGTTCTGTATCATCTTCACTATCAATATTCTGAATTCTTTTTCTGAAGGTTGCCTATCTACACTTCATTTAGTTGTTTTTCTGGGCTTTTATCTTGTTCCTTCATCTGGTACATAGTCCTCTGCCTTTTCATTTTGTCTATCTGTCTGTGAATGTGGTTTTTGTTCCACAGACTGCCAGACTGTAGTTCTTCTTGCTTCTGCTGTCTGCTCTCTGGTGGATGAGGCTATCTAAGAGGCTTGTTCAAGCTTCCTGATGGGAGGGACTTGTAGTGGGTAGAGTTGGGTGTTGTTCTGGTGGACAGAGACCAGTAAAACTTTAATCTGCTTGTCTGCTGATGGGTGGGGCTGAGTTTCCTCCCTGTTGGTTGTTTGACCTGAGGCAACCCAGCACTGGAGGCTACAGGCTTTTTGGTGGGGTTAATGGTGGACTCTGGGTGGGCTCACACCAAGGAGTACTTCCCAGAACTTCTGCTGCCAGTGTCCTTGTCCCCGAAGTGAGCTACAGCCACGCCCCGCCTCTGCAGGTACCCTCCAACTCTAGCAGGTAGGTCTGGTTCAATCTCCTATGGAGTCACTGCTCCTTCCCCTGGGGTCCTGATACGCACACTACTTTGTGTGTACCCTCCAAGAGTGGAGTCTCTGTTTCCCCCAGTCCTGTCGAAGTCCTCCAGTCAAATCCCGCCAGCCCTCAAAGTCTGATTCTCTAGGAATTCCTCCTCGCATTGCTGGACCCCCAGGTTGGGAAGCCTGACGTGGGGCTCAGAGCCTTCACTCCAGTGGGTGGTCCTCTGTGGTATAAGTGTTCTCCACTTTTTGAGTCATCCACCCAGCGGTTATAGGATTTGATTTTATTGTGATTGCGCCCCTCCTACCATCTCATTGTGGCTTCTGTTTTGTCTTTGGATGTGGGCTATCTTTTTTGGTGAGTTCCAGTAGCTTCCTGTCAATGATTGTTCAGCAGTTATTTGTGATTCTGGTGCTCTCGCAAGAGGGAGTGAGCACAAGTCTTTCTACTCCGCCATCTTGAACGAATCTCTCCTACTACTTTCTAGGATGATATATCCTAGGAACCAGAAGGTCCTTTCTCCACCTAGTTACAGGTTAGGGGTGAGGATATCAGCTCGAAGGAATGAATGGTGAACTAAATTGCTCAGTCTAGGAAAGGCAACACGGAGAAGCTGGGAGAAAGATCTGGGCATGAGGAGGCTGGTGCCAAGGGAAATGAACTTGGTCAGAGTATTGTGAGGAAGGCTGGGGTTGACGTTGGGACAGTGGTGGTGAGGGCTAAGGGTGAGCAAGCTGGCAAGCCTCTTCCATCTCCTCTTTGGAATCTTCAGAAACACTTCAGTCTAATGCATTGTGGGATTGAGTTTTTATTCTTTGGGTAGATAAAGAAGCATATTAGTGCAGTGTGAAGACAGATCTCCCCACCAAGACAAGTGCTTTATATGTGCTTTATTCTCTTTCTTACATGTACACCCTTAGTCATATATACATTATATACATTTTCCTTATATAGATATGCAGTATACAACAAAACCACCAAAATCTTAACAGTTGTTAATTCTTCCTGGGGGGTGGGTACCAGCCATTTTTATTATTCATTTTAATTTTGGGGGTATTTTCTGAACTTTGCATAAGGAACATGTGTTAATTTTATCCCCAGAAAAAAATGAAGGAAACAGCTCCTTATCAGCTATTTTCATCCAAGTGTTTATATAGTGGGAGAAGAAAGAGAGAAAGACTGAACGCTGACTATTTGAGAGGAGCTAAAGGGAGTGCTGGAGGAGGAGGCTGGGGCATCCCAAATCTTCCCAGATTCCATTTTTATTGAGGGATGGTGGGATAAGAACATTAGAAAAGCATAAATATAGCATTGCATTTCCTTTCTGAAATCTCTCAGGGAAAAGGCGTGGACGGGGAGCAAGAGTGTTGCTTGATGAGACATTTTCCCACGTTCTGGGTCCAGAAAGAGAGAAGAGTTTGCTTGAAACATTAGAAGTTGGGGAGATGTGTATTTAAAATGAGCTCCTTCTGCATTTTTGTTTTACCTTATTTCGAAGCACTATGATCATACTTTTATGTCCCCCCCACCTTTCTCTCTAAACCTCCAATTGGCATTTTGCAGGGGGTTTGTTTCAGGTGTTCTTTTGAGAAGAGGTGAAGATGCTCAATGAGAAGAAATAAGGAGAAAAGCAGAGAACAGAGGACCTGGGGCCCTTCATCCAGTTTAGTGAACATTTAGGGTGTGCTTACGTGAGGGGTGATAACGGATCAAAGAATAGTGCAGAAGCCCTATCTTCCAGGAGCCCTAATACAATGTTTCTCATCCCAGCAGCACATTAGAGTCACCTGGGGGGTCTATTGAAAAATGCCATGCCAGATCCCCACCCTGGACCACACAATGAGAATCTCAACGGTAAGGATCTGAGCGTCAGTATTTTTAAAAATCACACGAGCTGGCTCTAATATGCAGCAAAGGTTGAGACCAATAGTTTAAAAACCAAGGCAGAGCAGGAAGGCGGGGTGCAACTCTACATGCTAGGAGAGGAACGTGTGAGTTGGGTTGGTCATGGCAGCGGAGGAAGAGATCAATTTTTCCTCCGGTGGTGATGCTGGGTAAAAGAGTCACAGAAGGAGAGACGCTTCAGCTCCATCTTAAAGGACAAGAGGAAGTTGATCAAATCAGACAAACACCACATAGTGGTGTGCATTCCATGCCAAGAAATCAACCAGAGCCAAGGCATGAAGGGATGACACGTGGGGGACACGCTGGAGCCACCTAGGCAGGGCCAGGCAGTGTATTAGTTTGCTAGGCTGCTGTCACACACCACCACCACCTGGGTGACTTAGCCATCAGGAATGTATTGTCTCAAATGCAATGAGCCTGCAGCATGGATTAAGCTAGAGGTAGAGGTGAGAAGGAGCCCAGGGTAGTTTTGTTTTGTTTTGTTTTTTTCCTAGCATGATGTAGGCAGTAAAAGAAAACTTTACAAAAGGAGACTTAATAAGCTTTGGGACCAATTGATATGCCAGGTGGGAGTGGGAAAGGGGGACTGGATCCAAAAGTAACTCAGAGGTATGACTGGGAGAATAGTAGTGTGTTTAGTTTTTTTTTTTTAAGCAGAAAGAGGGAAGTTCATCTTTCGGGGGAAGGGTGAGTTCAGTTTCAGGTTTGATGGGAAAGAGGTGATAGAGGACACCCTACTGGAAACATCAGCAGAGCACCAGAGATACAGAACTGTGGCTCGAGGGAAGAGTTAGGGCCGGAGACCTAAAGAGGTTACAGAGGGGGGATGGTTGAAACCTTGAGGTGTTTACGGCCCAGAGGCAACAGCAACAATGACCAGAGGGGGCTCAAGGGGGCTCCTCCATTTCACTCTCCTTGTACATGAATCCTCTCCTGCTCCTCGTGCACAGGGGCTAGTTCTGCAGGCCAAAGATAAATGGTGTCTTGGCTTCTTCTCCTGGGCCAACTAGGATGGCTGTGACCACTCAGGGCATTGACTTTCTCAAAGCCTACAGGGAACTGTGGGAAGTGTCTAAACCAGTACCATGGCTGGCAGGTGTGTTGTCCTTGGAGGATTGGAAGACTGGGCTGCCATCAAAAGCAAGTCCGTTTAGTTTCCCCTAAAATATATACTGGGTCCCCAAGGGAAGACCAATATGGCCTCTGGAAGGACCAGGACCCCCATGGGTACAAGGACTCTGAGTCTTCCTTGGGAGGTTCCTGTAAGAGTTGGTATTCTACTGCTCCCCTCTTTTCCTCAAGCTCCCCTCTTTTCTAACCTATAGCCTGTGCTCCATATTTCGGGCCCTTAGGCCAGGAAAGCTCCTTGAATGACACATGGAAAGGACTGGATTTGCCTTTGGGAGACCTGAGTTCTAATCCTGACGCCGTTTCTGAGACATTCAATAAATCACTTTACAGACATCGAAAAGAAACACACCTTGAGTTTACTTCTTCATCTGTAGAAGGAAAAGAGGTAGCCTATAGGATCTTGAAAGCTCCTTGAAGCTCCAAAATTCCATGATTTTTATGTTCTAATCAGGGCTCAGACCAAGGATATTCAATGCCTGCTATACCTGAAATTGGCCGAGCAATCCCAAACCTGTATATTTGTGAAAATGGACAGATGAGTTGGTTCTTTTTGTGCTTTTTTGTCTCCTTTGGCCCTAATGCTGTTTCTCTTCCCTGCTGTCTTCTGTCACTTGAAGTTTGCTCAGAGAACTATGATCAACAAAAATTGCTAAAAGCAAGCAGTTTTAGCTAGATTGACTTCTCAGCAATTAAACCAAACAGTTGCTCCAAGGATATATTTGCTCTTTTTCAGCCACCGCGGCACCACAGACAAACTTCTCCCATGGCAATGGGCCCCCTTTGCCAATTCATGCAGGTAACACAAGCCGTGTCTTTCCCTGGCAATAGAGATTTTCCTGTTGTGGCCTGAAAGAAGGCACTGTCAGTTTTATTATTTTTGAACGAAAATGTTTTGAATCATTTGTTTGATGACGCCTCCTCTAGGACTGGGTGGAGTGATGACTAAGTTAGGAGAGGGCCATACAGGGCAAGCCAAGTCTCCATATGTAACAGGGAAGAGCCAACTCTGACTACATGTTGGATCTGTTTCTTTTACTTTAACCTTTGTTTTCCGCTGCTTTTGTTCACTAAAAGGATACTTTCTATACATAATGGCCTGCCTCGGGGAACCCTGCCCCTCTGCCTGAAGGTTAAACCAAAGTGCCTTTGTTCAGGGAAACATCCTGACCCTGTCCATCTGTGAACAGCTGCAAGAAAGTAGAAATTAACACATCCCCTCTATGAGGCTGGCCATTCCAGGGGATATTTGCAAAACTTATGGCCTTTTAACTTTGCTTTCTCATCTCCTCCCCTTCTCTGTTCTATAAAAGAAACTGGCATCGAAACCCCGATAAGACGGTTTTGTGGCAACATTAGTCTGCCATCTTCTTGGTCTGCCAGCTTTCTGAATAAAGTCATATTCCTTGCTTCAACACCTCATCTCCTGATTTATTGGCCTGTCATGCAACCAGCAGAGCAAGGTTGGACTCGGTAACATGTATAGTTATGGGAGGACATTTTTTCTAGAACAGCAAATACCTTGCCAAACCAATTCCAGGTGGCCAGGGGCCAGTCCGGAGCCTGTGCTCCGCAACGGGAGAGGCCACAGCAGTGAGAGGCCCGCGTACCCCAAAAACAAAACAAACAAAAAAAAAAACCAAGCTATGAAAGAGATTAGACCTAATTGTGAATCCAGGGACAACATACCTTAAACATGCGTAAAGTTGTAGGAAGAACTTAGGGAAGTAATATTTCTGAATTCTGAGGAAATTGGAGAAGCTATAGCGTCCATCCCCCTGTCCTAGGGCAGCAGTACATATAAATTAAGTAGGTCACGCTAATTGTAGAGATTGCCAGCCCTGGTGATTCTATAACCCCTTCAGAAGGGCATTTCATCCTGACCCTGTCCATCTGTGAACAGCTGCAAGAAAGTAGAAATTAACACATCCCCTCTATGAGGCTGGCCATTCCAGGGGATATTTGCAAAACTTATGGCCTTTTAACTTTGCTTTCTCATCTCCTCCCCTTCTCTGTTCTATAAAAGAAACTGGCATCGAAACCCCGATAAGACGGTTTTGTGGCAACATTAGTCTGCCATCTTCTTGGTCTGCCAGCTTTCTGAATAAAGTCATATTCCTTGCTTCAACACCTCATCTCCTGATTTATTGGCCTGTCATGCAACCAGCAGAGCAAGGTTGGACTCGGTAACATGTATAGTTATGGGAGGACATTTTTTCTAGAACAGCAAATACCTTGCCAAACCAATTCCAGGTGGCCAGGGGCCAGTCATTCCATGTTCCACTGCTTGAATTTTGGTTCTTGAGATATAAACATGTAATCAGAGAATAACGGCCCCATGTCTTATGGAGGGAAATACAACGCTGAGAGGTAGAGTAATGTGCCTGGAACATCTTAGAGTTTCTGATAGAAGAGATAAGATTAGAACCTCATGGGTGCAAACTGAATCCAAGATGCCATGCTTCTTCATATGTAAATATATGCATTTGATATCTTGTAGAAGATGCTGGATACTCTGCTAAATGCTGGCTTTCAGCACGTTTTCTTCCTAATATTTCATGCGTTCTCCTTGTGTAACCCAAAGAAGTGTCTCAGATGCTGCTGATAGGCTGGTACTGGGCTAACTGAGTCCGGATGCTTTAGGGCACAAGTCCTTCCAAGGATCAGAAATAATATTACATTTTAAAAATCCTGAATTCCACTTCTTCTGTTTTCCATTTCTCCTCGACAGTGGATGGTTTCATTCCTCTGTAACACTCT
>NC_041231.1:79842612-79881508 GCF_002837175.3 Physeter macrocephalus | reverse complement strand
GCAACGGGAGAGGCCACAGCAGTGAGAGGCCCGCGTACCGCAAAAACAAAACAAACAAAAAAAAAAACCAAGCTATGAAAGAGATTAGACCTAATTGTGAATCCAGGGACAACATACCTTAAACATGCGTAAAGTTGTAGGAAGAACTTAGGGAAGTAATATTTCTGAATTCTGAGGAAATTGGAGAAGCTATAGCGTCCATCCCCCTGTCCTAGGGCAGCAGTACATATAAATTAAGTAGGTCACGCTAATTGTAGAGATTGCCAGCCCTGGTGATTCTATAACCCCTTCAGAAGGGCATTTCAAGAAACCTTCATGGTTATTATTATTTTTTTTTTTCTGTATCCTTTCTAAGTCTCTTTCTCTCTAATTGGAGCTGCACGGTCTCCAAAAAGTAACAAAGTAGGTTTAATCATTCATTCAAGAAACCTACATGGTTATCATTATTTTTTTTTTCTGTATCCTTTCTAAGTCTCTTTCTCTCTAATTGGAGCTGCACGGTTTCCTTGCTTCAACACCTCATCTCCTGATTTATTGGCCTGTCATGCAACCAGCAGAGCAAGGTTGGACTCGGTAACATGTATAGTTATGGGAGGACATTTTTTCTAGAACAGCAAATACCTTGCCAAACCAATTCCAGGTGGCCAGGGGCCAGTCATTCCATGTTCCACTGCTTGAATTTTGGTTCTTGAGATATAAACATGTAATCAGAGAATAACGGCCCCATGTCTTATGGAGGGAAATACAACGCTGAGAGGTAGAGTAATGTGCCTGGAACATCTTAGAGTTTCTGATAGAAGAGATAAGATTAGAACCTCATGGGTGCAAACTGAATCCAAGATGCCATGCTTCTTCATATGTAAATATATGCATTTGATATCTTGTAGAAGATGCTGGATACTCTGCTAAATGCTGGCTTTCAGCACGTTCTCTTCCTAATATTTCATGCGTTCTCCTTGTGTAACCCAAAGAAGTGTCTCAGATGCTGCTGATAGGCTGGTACTGGGCTAACTGAGTCCGGATGCTTTAGGGCACAAGTCCTTCCAAGGATCAGAAATAATATTACATTTTAAAAATCCTGAATTCCACTTCTTCTGTTTTCCATTTCTCCTCGACAGTGGATGGTTTCATTCCTCTGTAACACTCCAAGCTATGGGCTTCCCTGGTGGCGCAGTGGTTGCGCGTCCGCCTGCCGATGCAGGGGAACCGGGTTCGCGCCCCGGTCTGGGAGGATCCCACATGCCGCGGAGCGGCTGGGCCCGTGAGCCATGGCCGCTGGGCCTGCGCGTCCGGAGCCTGTGCTCCGCAACGGGAGAGGCCACAGCAGTGAGAGGCCCGCGTACCGCAAAAACAAAACAAACAAAAAAAAAAACCAAGCTATGAAAGAGATTAGACCTAATTGTGAATCCAGGGACAACATACCTTAAACATGCATAAAGTTGTAGGAAGAACTTCGGGAAGTAATATTTCTGAATTCTGAGGAAATTGGAGAAGCTATAGCGTCCATCCCCCTGTCCTAGGGCAGCAGTACATATAAATTAAGTAGGTCACGCTAATTGTAGAGATTGCCAGCCCTGGTGATTCTATAACCCCTTCAGAAGGGCATTTCAAGAAACCTTCATGGTTATTATTATTTTTTTTTTTCTGTATCCTTTCTAAGTCTCTTTCTCTCTAATTGGAGCTGCACGGTCTCCAAAAAGTAACAAAGTAGGTTTAATCATTCATCAAACTTATTTTCTAAGTTAAATAGCACACATTTCTTCATCTTTTCTTCAAATCTTTAAAACTATTTGTAGACATTTGATGAATGATCAGTTTATTGCTAATTCCTAGAACTTTCTCATTTCGTAACATCTTTCAAACGGTGAAGAGGCTTCTCAGGTCAGTTCCTGCATAACTCAGAGCAGAAACATACATTTGTATAAAAACCCTGAGTGACCCTTCACCTACCCAGAGAACTCTTTTGTGGCAACTTGACCTTTGGGATTAAGCATCTTGACAACAGCAAGACACAATCAGCAATGGAGAGGACAGAAAAACTGTAAAGAGTGGACAGTAGACAAAGCCAGTGCATCAGGCTGGGGCCAGTTATAATGGATCAAGCAGCTCTATACATCTTCTTGGCCCCTGGGCAGTCACTGGCTTAAAATACTTTAAAATCAACATTGATTTTCATAATGACGACCACGGGTCATTTAGAAAAGATGCTACAAAGGGTATCAGCAACAGAATCCACGTAAAGAGTTGGAGAAGTGTGTTTCTTCCTCTAGAATGCTTTCCAACCAAACTTATCCCTGTCAAGTTAGTCTTGGCACGAAAAGAGGTCAGTGAGCTAGAAATGGTACTGGTGTACTGGTGTCAGGAAAATGTAAGCCAAGAGATTTTTCTGTTAGCAACTCAAAAAGATAAGGAAAGTAAGGAACAAAGGGAAGGGACGAGTCCCCTTAGGCAATTATCAACAATCCTAAGCCCCAGGACCAGGTGGGATTGGTCAGGGGTAGGAAAGATGTGCCTGAATATGGGCTTTTATTTGCATAGAAATTTATTTTGAACACTCAATTTGAAAATGCCCAGCAACCTCTGCCTCAGAAGGGGCACCGTGAGTACTCTGAATAAATTGGGCTTTCAACTCAAGGTACCTCCGCATGGCCTTGACTGATGTCTATAGCAGCCTCCTGGCTTTTAGCATAAGCCAACCTGTGCACATCAGGCTTCAAAGGACAGATGGGGGGAGATGCCAGGAAAGCTACTAGTTTGATATTGAACCTATCTGCAGCAACTTACTCAGCTTTGATGATGAATTCATCTTGATCTGGATCACTTTTTTGTTTGCTTGGATATTAATCGAATACGGCGCTTAGGTCATAACCTTCTCGAGGTTGCAAACTCGAACATATCTAAGCCCTGCAAAGTTGGGTAAATGTTCTTAATAAATTATTCATTCAATGTTCACTTAACAGGTATTTCCTAAGTGCCAGTTCTGTGCCAGGCAATGCTCTAGACATGAAAAAAGTAGGCCAAAATTCCTACCCTGATGGAGTTCACCTTTATGGAGGATATACATAGTTTCTGTATGTGCTGTATTTTTTGTTTATCACCAAAATGAAATAGAAAAGAGTGAAATGAGAAGTGAGAACAAAAATTACTGATGAGGAAAGAGGGCCCAGGTGCCACAGAGGTCTCAGCAGCGAGCCCTTCCCAGATCTGGCTGTGCTGCAGAATTGGCAGGGGAGCTATTAGAAATACAGAGTGCCTGAGAGAGAGAGACAAACAGAGGCAGGAAGAGACTGACAAAGAGAGACAGAGACAGAGAGAGATACAGAGAGACAGAGAGGGGAAATTTTTTTTTTTTTTTTTTTTGTAGTACGCAGGCCTGTCACGGTTGTGGCCTCTCCCGTTGCGGAGCACAGGCTCGGGTCGCGCAGGCTCAGCGGCCTCGGCTCACGGGCCTTGCCGCTCCACAGCATGTGGTATCTTCCCGGTCCGGGGCACGTACCCGTGTCCCCTGCATTGGCAGGCATACTTTCAACCACTGCGCCACCAGGGAAGCCCTGTTGGAAGATTTTTAATCACAGTTTCAATTTCAGTGCTTGTGATTGGTCTGTTCATATTTTCTATTTCTTCCTGGTTCAGTCTCGGCAGCTTGTGCATTTCTAAGAATTTGTCCATTTCTTCCAGGTTGTCCATTTTATTGGCATGCATCGGCAGGCGGACTCTCAACCACTGCGCCACCAGGGAAGCCCGGGAAATATTTTTATATACGTACACATTTTATTAAAATATAATTTATAAATTTAGGAAAAAAAAAAAAAGTACAGAGCATGAAGACTCACGCAAGACACCTCTGAGTTAGTTCTCCAGATGTGAGGTCCAGGAATCTGTATTTTCAAAAAGCTCCCTGAGCAATTCTGATATGTCCCACGCAGAATTATTCCCAAACTTATGTTTAGAAATCACTGAGCTAGTTGTTCTCTTGATGTTTATATCTGTTGCCATTCCGGCAGGAAACAAAAGGCACATTCAGTGGGATAAATTAAGGAAAATTTACAGAGGGATGATTTACAACTGTGTGGTCAGGCTGTCGGGAAACCCCCAAAGGATGGCCGATCACAAGGGGGCAGCTGTTAGCATCTCTAAGCCTGGGAGAGAGGGGAGTGGCGTCCCCCAAAAGTGGAGGCAGAGAGGGCTGGGTGGAAAGAACCTCTTGACAGGGGCTGTGACCTTCAGCTGAGAGAAGCAACCGACTGGTTTGAGCCAAACCCACCTGGAATCCAGAGGGGCAGGGAGACCACCCAGACCAGCCTCTAAGGGTGCAAAGAGGGATGGAGAAAAGGGTGGAGAGTGTGACTGGAGGGGCAAATGAAGACATCCAGCCCAAGGCTTTTTTCAATGTGGAAACATAGGGAAATACAATGGTACCCCAATCGATCTAAAGCTATATTGCCAATATTTCATGGCACAATTTTTTTCATGAGAGGTCTAACTCTTAGCCCCTTGTTAACTCTACTTGGTACCCCAATAAAATACCAGGTTTTTGTTCTTGCTTTTGTTTTTTCAATACGAACCCGTGTCCCCTGCATCGGCAGGCGGACTCTCAACCACTGCGCCACCAGGGAAGCCTGGGAAATATTTTTATATATGTACACATTTTATTAAAATATAATTTATAAATTTAGGAAAAAAAAAAAGTACAGAGCATGAAGACTCACGCAAGACACCTCTGAGTTAGTTCTCCAGATGTGAGGTCCAGGAATCTGTATTTTCAAAAAGCTCCCTGAGCAATTCTGATATGTCCCACGCAGAATTATTCCCAAACTTATGTTTAGAAATCACTGAGCTAGTTGTTCTCTTGATGTTTATATCTGTTGCCATTCCGGCAGGAAACAAAAGGCACATTCAGTGGGATAAATTAAGGAAAATTTACAGAGGGATGATTTACAACTGTGTGGTCAGGCTGTCGGGAAACCCCCAAAGGATGGCCGATCACAAGGGGGCAGCTGTTAGCATCTCTAAGCCTGGGAGAGAGGGGAGTGGCGTCCCCCAAAAGTGGAGGCAGAGAGGGCTGGGTGGAAAGAACCTCTTGACAGGGGCTGTGACCTTCAGCTGAGAGAAGCAACCGACTGGTTTGAGCCAAACCCACCTGGAATCCAGAGGGGCAGGGAGACCACCCAGACCAGCCTCTAAGGGTGCAAAGAGGGATGGAGAAAAGGGTGGAGAGTGTGACTGGAGGGGCAAATGAAGACATCCAGCCCAAGGCTTTTTTCAATGTGGAAACATAGGGAAATACAATGGTACCCCAATCGATCTAAAGCTATATTGCCAATATTTCATGGCACAATTTTTTTCATGAGAGGTCTAACTCTTAGCCCCTTGTTAACTCTACTTGGTACCCCAATAAAATACCAGGTTTTTGTTCTTGCTTTTGTTTTTTCAATAGCAGTTAATATTTATCAAGTAATCATTATATTCTAGGTACTGTGATAATTTTTTTAAAAAATTTATAGAACAGCACTTCAAAGTAGGAATTATTATTTTACTGAAAAGAAAATGAATGCACAGAGAGGTTAAGACATTTACCATGGGTGACCCAGTGTGTAAGCATAAAGTCATGATTTGAGGTCAGATCTGTCTTATATCAATGCCCGTGCTGTTAAACTTTAGGCTGTTTTGTGAAGCTTCTCCAGGAACATGTAAATGCCAGTCGCTCCCAGTAACTTGGAAGGCTATGCTCTGGGCAATTTTGTCAAGAACAAGAAACTGCAGTTCCTTGTATTACTGAATATAGTCTCATATTCATTCATTACTTATCAAATATTTGTGTTTGTTAAATATTACGTTATCTCCCCATTCATACTCAGGAAGCAACTTGGACCTTGTGGATTGACTATTTATGATTTTATGCATTCATAAATCATAGGCTTAAGCACGAGGTTGTGGTACATTTTCTCTGTGCTCTGCTGGTACTTCTGTGTTCAGAACAGAACTAAGATGACCCACTGTTCCGATGTGTCCTGTGCTGAATGGTTTCCAGGACGTGGAACTTTCAGTGCTAAAACGAGGACAGTGCTAGACATACCAGACTGGTTGGTAAATGCCAGGCTTTTCTTTTTTTTTTTTTTTAATTGAAGTAAAGTTGATTTATAATGTTGTGTTAATTTCTGCTGTACAGCAAAGTGACTCAGTTTTACATATATATATTCTCTTTCGTATTCTTTTCCATTGTTTATCACAGGATATTGAATATAGTTCCCTGTGCTACACGGTAGGACCTTGTTGCTTATCCATCCTGTATATAATAGTTTGCATCTGCTAACCCCAAACTCCCAGTCCTTCCCTCCCCAACTCTCCAATGCCAAGCTTATTTAAAGATAGCTTCAGTTTTACAATGAGAGCCTCAATAAATTCTTAAAACACATATAAAAAAATATTTTAAGTCTAATTTTCTTCACATTTTCCCTGTTTAGGCCCTGGTTTGATCTATTCCTGCAGTATTCTAAGTCTAGCTTTTGGCCCTTCCTTAAGACAAATAAGCTGAGGCACAGAGGTTACATGATAGGACAGGAACAAGTAATTCAAAAAAGGTTCGGCCCAGATGAGTCACCGTGGCGGCCAAGACGGTGAGTGACTGCTTGTTTCCCTTGGTGGACAAAAAGATCACTGAGGTCAAGGGCCCAGCAGTCTCAGGACTTAGAACTGGGCCTGTTCCATGGCATCAGCTTGGTGACCCATTGGGGAGCATCTGGGCTACAAGGGAGGTATATTTACGCAAGATTTGTTTCCGAACTTCCTCTACTCGTCATGAAACTTGGCTTTGGTATCATCCTTGAAACATATAAGACACTTGAGTTGAGGGAGGGGGAACAGGGAGCCTCATATCATAGGAGAATTTCCTGCTAAGTAAGCTTCCAGTCCCTTTCCTTAAAGATTGATCTGTCCTGGGGACTCTGCCAGCTCCTCCCAAGCCCACAGGAGTCAGGGCACAGAAACAAAGACAATAAGAGCCTGCTGTGTAGCACAGGGAACTCTACTCAATACTCTGTAATGGCCTATATGGGAAAGGATCTAAAAAAAAAAAAAAAAAAGAGTGGATATATGCGTATGTATAACTGATTCACTTTGCTGTACACCTGAAACTAACACAACATTGTAAAACAACTAGATGCCAATGAAAATTAAATTAAAAAATTATAACCCCCCCCCCACCACCCCAAACAAAACAAAACAAAACCTACAGACAGCCCCAGGGCATCTAGGTTAGCTGGCTTTCTGATTTTCACACGGCCTTCACTCTTCCTTGTTGTCTGGGGGACGCCAGACAAATGAATAAAGTTTATTTTTTACGGGGACAGAGGTTGGGTTCAAGTAAGTGACTGAGGCTTCCACAGGAAAACTTAGGGCTCACCTGTACGGTATCATTTAAGGAAAAGAGAAGGATGGTGGCAAAGGAGCTAATACTTACAAAGCACTGATTCTGTGCCAGGCATATGGCTAGCTTTTTACGTGTCCAGATGAATTTATTCCATGCCAAAATATTACAAGATGATCATTTCCATTTACAGGTAAGGCTGAGATGTGGTTGCATAACTTATCCAAAGTCATACAACTCGTGAGAGGCAGATCTGAAACCGGGTCCACTAAACTCTTAAAACCTCCATCCTCGGTTGCAGACATGTAGCCCTGGAAGCATCACTGCTGCCTCCTGGTGGCCCTGAAAATCTCTGGACTGGCTCCTGGGCCACCAGGTTTCTTCCAGTTTCTGATGTTACCCAGATAATAATCGTGACCCGGAAATGTTGAGTTCTTTGTAGGGAAAGCCTGCGAGATGCCTGGAGCTAACAGTGAGGAGGTGAGTGACCCTAAAAGAAACACACAAAGAGTAGCAGAAAACATGGCTTTGGAATTTCCTGATATTAGTTGGGGGAAGACAGCCCATTTGTAATGCTAATGAAATCTCTGTTTCAGTTTCACCAGTATCAATTATTCACAGAGAATTAACCACTGCTGAGGCTCTCCCTTCCTGCAGGGAGAACAGCCCAGCCTCCGTGTTTGGCTTTAGTCTTTTGAATATCAGTGCCCTCTGGAGGTTGAACTCAGAGAAGCAAAGGCAAGAGAGAAGGACACAGAGTTTTCTGTCCCTGCTCCTTCTTATCTAAGTGCCTGCCTCCAAGTACAAAGGCTGGGGGACTTGGGAGGAACGTTTTTCCTAGTGTGACCCCAAGTGTGAAATATCATGGGACCACTGGGCTAGTGATGAGGAAATCAAGTGATTCCTCAAGTCCATGTCCAAGCTTCTGATTTGTCCCCTGTGATGGATCTTCCTGAATGTTCTATCTTGTTTACCTGTCTCAAGGTAATGGGGCCCTGGCAGCAGCCCCTCACCAAGGGGGAAGGATTCCCAGTGAGAAGGCAGTATCACTACACACAGAATGTGTACACAGATAGTGACAGAGGGTCACTATCTGTGTTTTCTTTGTTAAGATACAAGAAGGCCCAGAGAGCAGATGTAGATTCACTCTGTTCCTGCCTGGCAGTCCAAAGCCAGTGACGGCAGGAGCTAACTGGCCTAATGTTTGTTAAGCACCTACTGTGTGCTGGGCCCTACTTTAACTCTTTGGTTTCCTTAAGAAGAGGAGTCCTATCCTTTGGTTCTTTTTAAGCTCTGAGTTGAGTTTATTTCTAAGTTGATAGACTTGTCCCTTAAATAGGATGGCCCATGGTAGGGCTACTCATGTGAGAGCCAGCAGCAAGGAAATGAGGTGGTAGTACAGTCCCAACAGGGTGAGCCTGGTGAATCTTATGCCTGTGGTTAGGGCTGAGGGGCAGGGGAGAGAATTCCCAGACTCTAAGCTTCCTTTTTTTTTTTTTTTTTTCCCCCAACAAGTGTGATTTTGGAAGTTCGGGCCTAGAAAGCCTTTGCTACTAGTCTGTACCTGATTTCAACACCTGTTTGGATAGCTGGGCTTTGATTGTGTTCCTAAGTGTCAGTAACATCTCGTAGTAACAATTCTGATGACTAGATGTGACTTTTTGCCATGGCCTTGGCCTTGACTTGGTAACCCACCCACATCCTGTCAACTCATACCATTACTGAGCTCACTGGTTCAGCTTGCAACAACCAGCGCCTGTGTCCACCCACCTGCTGGCTTCTTCCGGAGGCAGAAACCTACTCTGGCCACATACAAAGCAATCCAGAAGTGCCAGGGAATTGATGTCCACCTCGCCAGTAGCCTTCAACCAATAACTGTAGGAAGTTCCATATATCATCTACAGAACGTAAGGACAATGTGAAACCTAGGACATCTGTAAGATAATGCTCAGAGGCAATGCTTAGAAGGCTGTTCCTTTTAGAATGCCCACAAGTGTCTTAAAGGCAGAGATTGGGCCTTTATTAGGATTCCAAAATCCAATGCCAATTTCAGTCAATAATTCTCTAAAGATCACTGGTGTGGTGCTGGGAAAGATGGTACAACATTCATTGGAATTTACTGCTCAGTCTAAATAGCTTCCAGCCTGGTGGGTTTAGCAGACCACAGACTCTTCCATTCAATCCTGGTACCTTGGAATAAGTTTTATATTAGTCATCTCTTGCTGTGTAACAGATTGCTCCAAACTCAGTGTTTTAAAACAAGAATCATGTATTATCTCTCACAGTTAGGTGGGTCAGGAATTCAGGGTTGGCTTCTCTGGGTGGTGGCTCAGGGTCTCTCATGAGGTTGACCAGGGCTGCAGTCATTGGAAGGCTTGACCGGGGCTGAGGATCCATTTCCAAAGCTGCTTACTCACATGCCTGGCTATGGGTGAGATGCCCCAGCTGCTCTTCACGTGAGCCTCTCTGCAGAGCTGCTTGAGTATCCTTACAGCATGGCTGCTGACTTACACTGGAGGGAGCAATCCAAGGGGCCAAGATGTACTGCTTTGTCTGACTTAGCCTCTGAAGTTACACACTGTCGTTTCTGCTTCATTTAATTGGTCACACAAATCAGTCCTGATTCTGTGTGGAGGGGGCCACACAGGGAGTGAATAGCAGGAGGTGGTCATCTTGGAGACTGGTTACTGTGGGTTTCTAGTGAAAAGTTCATCCCCTATAAGGGTTTACGGGAAAAACACGTGGAACATCAATGGATTAAAATTACCTTGGGAAGCGCCTGTTGACTGGGCAAGCAGAAACATTTAAGACATTTTCCTTATTTTGTAATTTCCCATTATGCTGTCTATGGGTAATGGTCTGTGACCTTTTTGTCAAACATCCTACAACCCACAGTAAAGCTTTGCCCTGACACTGAGGTGGAAACGCCTTAGAAACGTGTAGAAGGAGTCGCACTTGAGCACAACAGAGAGTTTTCCTTTTGAGGTGGAAGAGTCAGCTCTCAGATGACTGGTTTTCTCCTGAAACCTAAAATCCACGAAGTCTCAGAGACGTAAGTCAGAACCTTAATCCCCAGAGTCAGGCCGGGCCACCGTGTGGGTATGGCTACTTGCCGGTGTTCTCTGGGCCAGGATAAGCCTGCACAGTGGAGCTCTTTGTTGTGTGCTCCAGGCGGAGGGAATCCACTGGCCCAACTGCTTCAGGGCTCGTTTCCTGAACAGGAAGGTTTTACCACCTGGTAGACAGATCTCTCCAAAACAAACAGGCCTCCCACCTCCCAGCTTTGAGCTCTGTGCTGAGCCCGAACTCCAGGCAAAAGGGATGAACCGTGGACTTATCATCCGGAGCAGCAAATACCAGTGCTGCAAGAAGTTTTTACATTCAGTAAGTCCCTGCTACCAGAGGTCAAGTTCCCACTGCAGGAATGGAAAAAAAAAAAAAAAGAAAGAAAGAAAGAAAAAGAAACCCAAAATCTAAGGAGGCAGCACTGAAAGAAACCAGGGAAAAGGAGATGGTAGCAACTGACATGCTAAGCTTTATTTCTCAGCCACGGACAGAGCCTGGGAACTCCACTCTTACCTTATGGAAAGTAGTCCTTTTTGCCATTC
Source organism: Physeter macrocephalus (assembly GCF_002837175.3). NCBI lineage: Eukaryota > Metazoa > Chordata > Mammalia > Artiodactyla > Physeteridae > Physeter > Physeter macrocephalus. Next base: position 79,870,534 of record NC_041231.1, on the reverse strand, counting down.
AAAGAAAAAAATAATAGTAACAGTGCTATGATATGTTCAAAAATAACAATGCTGTGGTATGTTTGCTTCATATGTTAAAATACATTCTCTTTTACTTTCCTCACAACTTTTTGAGGTTGGTATTATTTGCTTCTGGCCATTCGAATGAAAATGGAAACCTATTGTTTCCCTATCCTGCTTTATTTATTTATTTTTCCATAGAGCTTATTACTCTCTGGCATTGTATCCCACGTCTTCCTATTTGTTTATTTTCTTATTATCTAGTTGCCCATCTAACAGGTAAGGTCCACCAGAACAGGGACTGGGTCTGTTTTGCTCTCTGCCACACTCCCAGAACCTGGTTAATGCTCCATATATAATTGCTGACAAATAACTTTTGCAATGAGTCAGCTATGAGAGATTAAATAACTTCCTGCCGGCCGTCTGAGTCTACATTTGATGCCCTTTTCATCATGTTGTGCTGCCTCTCTGTTTCATGTATCAAGAACCAAAAGCCCACATCCAAGGAAACCGAGGCCACAAAGTTGCAAAGCTGGAAAATGGAGGCGCTCACACCAAAACCCAGGGCTTCTGGAATTTAGTTACTCAGCCTTGTTCTTGCTGCCATGCGCAAGCTCAGGATTTTTCCCCATACATAAGGTTAATACTTAGGTCTGAAACCCATCCTCTTGCTTTTTCCATTGTGGCTGATTGGCTTCCTGGTTCGTGGGTCTGGAAATGCACTTTGGGTGTAACTCAGCACAGTTACATCCCACCCCATGCCCATTCCACCTGTGTTATCAAAATGACCTATAAGGAAATAGCGTGACCACAGTTACACGTGGCTGCTCAGATGTATGTATGTAAGTTTCTACTCAGGAAGAACTTACCTCTAAAGCTCTGAGTAAAACATCTGAATCAGTACTAGGGTGAAGCCCCATGGAAGTTCAGAAGAGATCTGGTTTGTCTTGATTATGTATTTTCAGGGTCATTGGACAATTCCTTATCCATCTTTGGCTTGACCTACGTTTTCTCCTTTGCCTACCACTTGGCTTTCTTCTTCGCTTCTCTGCCTGTGTCCCTCCCAAGAGCTGAAAGTAGGTGTTAGGATTGAACATGCCCAGTAAACCACCCAAGAGCTTTGGTTGCCAAGCTGGGGAAGCCGCAGCAATCACTTCCTTATGGCCGTGTGCTTAGAGAGCCAAGAACAGCCAAAATACATCAGCTGGGAGTGGACCCTCACAAGCAAACAGATTGGTCCAGCTTATATCACTGAAACAGCTTGTTGGAGGAGTCCGGTTCTACTGAGAACAAACACATGTTTATACCCAAATGACTCAGTTCAGTGTGTTCCTCCTGAAAACAGGATTGGAGCCCATGAGCCTTTGGACTTCGTTTGGTGGATTTGTTATACGGGAACTGCCTTGCCCATCACTGTTGGGGTGAACTGCCTTTGCAGATCCTCTCTCTTCTTTGCATCTCAGGGGTAGACAAAAACAGCACAGTTTGATAAACTACTTGAGAACTGCAGCAATTAGGAAGAAAAAAAAATTTTTTTTTGTCCCTGAATACATTGCATCAAGAGGTTGCACAGTGTAAACATGTCCCAATAATTTGTCATATTTCCATGTTATTTTTTTTTCTTTGGAAAGATAGCATAAAGGGGAAAGAATCAATGGAAAGATCACAGGTTTGGGGAAGTGGGTTCAGATTCTAGATCTGCCATTAATTGACTGTAAGCCCTTGAGTGAGTGGGCTAACTTTTCAAAATCTCCTTTTTTTTTTTGGTTTTCATCTATAAACCAGGTACAGGGTGCAAGGTTATTGTTAATGCTTGGAGAATGTGAGTAGAGAAATTGTCAGTGCCCAGCAGATAGCAGGGTCTTCATAGCAGGGTATATTATTACCATCATTTGTTAAATTTCTACTGTGTGGGTCAGGATTAGGGCAGCCGCAGTCTAACTGAGAGCCCGTGGAAAGGAAGCGGATGCGGGGGTTGTTGGGCATCTTTGCCATTGCCAAGTTTTGTGTTCCTTGGACAAACTGGGCCTTAGCTTTTATATCTTAAAAAATAGGGGGAAATGCTCTTCTCCTCACTTAAAAGCCAATGAACTAGTATTTTGAAGAGCATGCTGTGCATAGACACTATACTAGATTTTCCTTAAAATGTACCCTTGGCGCAGTGGTTAAGAATCAGGGGACACGGGTTCCATCCCTGGCCCAGGAAGATCCCACATGCCATGGAGCATCTAAGCCCGTGCAACACAACTACTGAGCCTGCACCCTAGAGCCCGCGAGCCACAACTACTGAGCCCTTGTGCCGCAACTACTGAAGCCTGTGCACCTAGAGCCCGTGCTCCGCAACAAGAGAAGCCACCGCAATGAGAAGCCCACACACCACAACGAAGAGTAGCCCCCGCTGGCCGCAACTAGAGAAAGCCCGCGCGCAGCAACAAAGACCCAACACAGCCAAAAAAGAAAAAAAAAATGTACCTTCACTTTTCACAACACTGGATTATTGCTCAGGCTGTACACGTAAGGAAACAAAACCCCAGAGAGGTGAAGAAATTTGGCCAAAATCCTGATACTAGCAAATGGCAGAGTTGGCATTTTGAGCCTGAATTTTTGACATTTGTTTATGCACCATTTATAAAATGAGATATTGTGTTGAAACTTATAAGTAAGAGGTTTATTACTATTATTATCATTTTTGTCAAATGCTGATTATGTTATAAATACAGGGCTAGATGATTGGGAAACAGAGAAAATAGTAGAAAACAATCCCTGACATTGATGGACTGAAAATCTCTTTGGGATCTTATGTTCTTTGGCACATAAAAATTGCCTTCCTAAAATAGAAATAATGTTCTGTTTTTTAAAAAAAAGACATTAAAAATGTAATTAGTCTTTCCTCTAGAAAAGGAGAAAGGGAAATGGGAGGGCGACCCCAAAGCATTGTGCAGATCAAATGAAATAATGACTCAAAAAGAGCCTTGGAAAGTAAAGACATGCTTTAGATATAAGGCACTGTTGTTATGTTTATTATTATTATTATTATTATTTTATTATTAGACTCCACTGCTGCATCTAATGTGCTGTAATCCTTGCAGAGAGGACTGAATGATCACGTATGCTCAAAGGCCCTGGGTGAAAAATGTTGAGTTGGGGGTAGAACAAGAGCTTCAGGAATTCCAAGAATGACACCACCAAGGGTAATGTTTGCAGGTCGCCTGGAACTCAGAGATTTCTAGATTAAAACCAAACACCTTGGATGATTCATGCTCATAGTATTTGAAGTGTAGCTCTGAGTAATTGAAGGGTCCTTAAATCATCTGGTCTATCTTTGAAGAGTGGGGTTTGGTACCAAGAGCACATGTGAGCTTTATTTATACAGACAAGGAAACTGAAGTCTCCTGATGTGCTCAGAGTCAGATAGAAAGGGCGAGGTAGAGACCAGATATTTCCAACTTTGGTTAAGGGAAGTGGAAAGAAACCAGAGTTTAGAGCCAATTCCTCCCTTGACTAGTGATGTGACTTCAGACAAGTTACACTGAACCTTTCAGAACCTCACTGGTTTTCTTTTTTCATCTGTAAGAGGAAGGCGAAGAACAAAACAACAATGACATCACTGGGGTTGGTATGGGGGAAAAGTGAAATAGCACAGGTGAGGATACACCTGGTACCGAAATGTGGTCCTCTCTCCCCATCCCTGTCAGTTGTGGTAAGGAATTTAACCTCTTTGTTTTCCCAGCAGAAGCCAACAAATAGCTCACATTTTATGGGTAGGAAGGAAGGGAAGATTTACTTCCCTCTTAACTGGAATGAAAGTGTAAATTGCTTCAAAGGCAGGGCTACTGGGCTTTGTTTATCTTTGTATCCTCTGTCCCTGTCACAGTGCCTAGAACTTGGAAGGCCCTCCAGAAATATTTATGAAGCTGAAAATATCACCAGGTTGTTAATAAAACTTCAGATTGTCTCTTTGCCTCCCCTATCCCATTTTTACATTAGAAGAAATATCAGACCAACAGCATGTGAGACAGCTCTGCTTCTGGTTGGGTTAAGTAGGCTCTGTTGAGCCAACCCTCATGAAGATAAAAACTATAAACTGTGGACAAAACCTACCGAAAAACCCAGTTACTTGAAGGCACTAGAAAGTGAATAAAAGCACGCAGATACTGGAAGAGAGTTGATGCATGCACAAAGTGGATAGCACTGGGTACACTTCCCTTTATTTTTAATTTTTTTTTTTTTTAATTTACGGCTTTCAGCCTGAGAACAGGCCCCAAACTGTGGCCTGGGAAGGTGAATAAAGCCAGTGGAATATTGTGTCCTTCTGGCTTGAAGAACCAAAAGACGGAATCAAGGAAAACCAAAGCTGCTGGAAAGTGGAGAGAAAATCCTGAAAAGGAAAGAATCAGAGGAGAAAATCCCCAAATTCTGTTTCCAGGCTCTGCCTAAATCACTAAATGATCTCTGAATCGTGTGCACAAGAAACTGACTTTAAAAAAAAAAATCAATACTCTTCAGCGGAACATAACAGAATCCAGAGTTTCTATAACATATTTTTCATAATGTCTGAAATATGGATATAATCCAAAATTGACTGACGTATGAAGAAACAGGAAAACTTCACCTATACGTAAGGAAAAGCAAAAATTGTAACACTGTCATATGGAGTTTATAATTTATGTGGATGTAATACATATTAGAACTATCATATAAATGATGTGAGTTTCTATATTTTACATGAAAGTAGTACGGTATTACCTCTAGACTGGCTGTGAAAAGTTAAGAATGTATATGGTAATCCCTAGAGCAAACTCTAAAAACATAATGCAGTAGGTACAACTAGGAAGTCAATAAATAAAATAAAATTCCAAATTATTTTCATTTGACTCATGCCTCACAGATATGCTTCCCACTGCAGAGTTTCAGGCCCACCCGACAGCAGTCTCAGATTATAACCACAACATAAAAGGGCGCTCCCCAGAGACCTGACCCCCTCTAGCCTTAATGAGAACAGGAAGGAAATAAATAGAATTCAGAAGGGACATCCCAGATTTAGGAACACAAGCAAGACTATGGGCATGTAAACAAAAAAGTGCAGGGTCACTGGAATGGAAGGATGGGAAATGTGTAAGAAGCTCAGGGAGCTTTTATTTTGAGCCTGCTTCCTGCAGCTGGTTGACCCAGGCCTGAGAGAGGGAGGTAAGTACCAGCGACAGCCAACCACAGCCGACACTGTGGATGAATTTGGGTAAACAAGTGGCTAAGTATATTGCTAATTATACTTCCAAGATATTGCAGAGGAAGGAAGAGAGCAAAACATTTTGCCTCTCTTCAACCTGGTGTTTTTGCACCTGTGTTGGTGTGTCACAGTGTAGGGACAGTTGCATAACCTAGTTGCTATCCATCCCTTGGTTTATTCCCATACCGCATACTCCCTTAGGGTACAGTTTCCAGGTAGGTGTTGGCTATTTCAAAATCAATAGCTGTGGGGGAATGAAGGTATCAGAGAAGTCCATACTAAGCCGGCCCCCCAATTCTATATTACTTTTGTCTAAACAAGGAATTACAAAGACTGAAGAAGCCTTAGGGATACAAGTTAAACCGGAAACGCCAAACCATCCATGAACATGTTGGAAATGCCTTCACACAGTTTTCTGGAATCTGCATACCCGACTCAGTTCTAATGATAACCAGGTCTTGCGCCCGTTCTGATTCAGCATTCACAGGAAAAGGAATTGGTAGAAGGAGTAAGAGCAGATCCCTTTCCAAATGGAATTATGATTTGAGAGAGCATTCTTGATGTGGAGCTGGGTGGAAGGAGAGGGCTGAGATAAATAATAAAGTAATGTGGGTCTCCAAGGTTTTTAAGGGGGACACAAGAGGTACAGTACTGGCTGACCATATGGGCTATTGTATCCTCGGGTTCTATACGTAGACGGGCCTGGGAAGCCCTGCGGGGGGGGGAGGAGCTGTCATACTGCACAAGTGAACAGCAGCACTGGACCTGCGGGGGGGGAGGAGCTGTCATACTGCACAAGTGAACAGTAGGGTCAGGCAAGTGAAGCACAAAATTTAAGGGAGCACCAAAAAAAAAAAAAAAAAAAAAAAAAAAGCCCTGCGGGGGGGGGAGGAGCTGTCATACTGCACAAGTGAACAGCAGCACTGGAAGTAGGGTCAGGCAAGTGAAGCACAAAATTTAAGGGAGCACCAAAAAAAAAAAAAAAAAAAAAAAAAACACCTCAGTAATCCAGAATCAAGAAATCAAGATTTTTTTCATCAAAAATAAACCTTGAATGCAATACTTAATAAAAACTCATGTAAAAATCCCTGATGAACAAAATAGCAAAATTTTACATATAAACAAGCTGTTACTATTTTTTTTAATGATCCTGTTATACAGCCATTTCCAATCCACCCTTGGTTCCTGGGTCTGCATTGACATTGCATCCTCTTGGGTATGTGTATGAGGGTTGATACTGGTGAGCAAACGAATTGGATATCACTGGGCTTTATATATAGATACTTCTTTTAAACTGTAGAGCCTTCACTAATGTTTTCCCTTGGCTCAAAATCTGGGAGGAGATTTCAATAAGTGTATATAGGTACACACACTTTTCCTTTGCCTCAGGTTCCAGTAGGGCTCAGCCTGACACTCAACTGAGCAAGATGTGCCATAAGTAGAACTGAGTAGGGAAAAGCCAAGAACACTTGGACTGAAACCTTGATTCACAGAGGGGCTTTTGAGAATTCAGGATGAGTCGATTCACAGCTGAGGGGCCAGGGAATAACTGGCTGCAAATTCATAAGAATAAGAGCCCAGAACAAAGGAGACAGGTGGACTCCGGGTGGTGATGGAGCCCAGATAGTGGGGAGAGCTTTGGCCGAGGAATCAGCTACTCATCTCAGTCCTGCCTCTAACTTCCCGTGGTCCGGCCTCGGCAAACCCTTTCTAAGCCTCATTTTCTACACCAGTAAAATAGAGTGTTTTCTGACTTGTTTTAGCTGGGGGCCCTTTCTCCAAATAAATTTAATGTGACAGCCATAGTTAGAAGTATGGGTGATTTGGTTGAACTTGGGGTGTGAAACCAAGACCCTGACCTGTTCAGCTTTTCCTGACTCCACCATCTCAGGGCTCTTCAGAGTACAGTTTGAAACACTGTATTAGGAGATCATTGATGTCAATTCCAGTCTTAGCATTCTATACAAGCTGAGAAGAAAGCCCTACCTGTATTTTCATGTTGACATTTTGACAATGAAAGTTTACTCACATCAAAAAACCAGAGGAGCCTCCAGCCTTTGGATCGCACTTCTGGGTGTGCCCTGTTCTGTTTCTGGGCTCTTCAAACCTGCAGGGCTCATGGAATTAGCAGAAGCATCAGGAGAATTTAGTCAGCCTTGCCATGGCCAGTACAGTTATACAGTGAAATGAGGCATGCTGTCAGGATTTTAACATGAAGCAGGCACCCCCGGGGAACACTGACAAGTGACCAGGCATTGTCTACACATGGCCAAGAGCCAGTGGCAGTCAGCTGGGCCTTCCTTTCAGATAAATATGACAGTTCCAGACCTGTAAATATTCCAGGACTGGAAGGGAATGAATTCTAGTGGTATTCAAAACAACAACAAGGTCCTTGTCATCTCTATTAGAATTGTTATCCTCTTGATTACTGTGGCTGTTATTCAATTGTTATGGATCTTCAAGGACGTAACAGCCTTCTCTTAAAACACAGGTGGCAGGGAGGCAACAGGGCTGCAGAAAGAGAAGGAACTTCAGGGTCTGACAGATCCAAGATGGAACTCCACAGGTCTACCTCTTACTAGCTGTGTGATTTCTGTCTGTTTTTAACAACTTGTCTGAGCTTCAAGTTTCTTAGTTCTACAATGGAAATAAAGTGCCAGTAGAGCTGTAGTGAGCTCCATCGATTGAACAAAACTTGTACAACCTAAAAGTTTTGAGTTACGCTTTATTCGGGGACCTTACTGAGGGCTATAGCCCAAGAGACAGCCTCTCAGATAGCTCTGAGGAGCTGTTCCAAAGAAGTAAATGAGGGACTAGAGTATATAGCAGTTTTTGCTGAAAAAACAAACAAACAAAACAGGTAAAAAACAAAAAATAAGCCATGTAGTCAAACGTCAAGAGATTACTGCTAATCACAAAAATGCCAGGCACTTTTTCCTTCTCCTCTTGGGATGCTCAATCTTGGAATCCAGAGTAGGGAGGAAGCCCAGCAGCCTCCCAGAGAAGCCATGGGTAGGAGTTCCAGCCAAGAGCCAGTACCAACCGCCAGTCAGGATGAGTCTTCAGATGGTCCTGGTCCTGTCAGGTCACTTCCGGTTTTCAGGCTACCCCAGCTGATACCATGTAACACAAACTGTCTCAGAGAAACCTGGCTCAGACTGTAGATTTGTAAGGAAAATAAATGTTTTCCGCCACTTAGTTTGGGGTGGTTTTTTACGTGGAGCCTGAATTCCTCTTCCCAAGCCGGTGTATCCATCTTCCAGCTACTGTGAGTGTGGGCTGCTAAGATCTTGCAGCCACGCCCTTCCACATAGACTTGCCCTGGGCTGGCTGGGGTCACAGGGGAGGTTATGTCCACCACCCTGCAGCCAATGACTGATTGTCACAAAAGGTGGTCCCCTTGCCTCAAGGCAGCATTGGTTCTGGTACAATTAACACTCCAGTGGTCCCTGTGGGACTAAGCTAAGGCTAGATCCCCGGTGAGGCCGCATCCTAGGCTAGCTCTTTCCCTGCCCCATCCCCTTCTCTCCCCACCTTTCTCCTGAGAGCACACTCAATACTTCACTTGTGTTAGAATCCCTGTCTCAAGCTCTGTATCTAGGTACCTGACCAAGAACAGGCACTAATGGATGTTTTAAGTAGTGTAGGGGAGAAATCTTTCCATGCCGTCTCCTGGTGCCTCCACTACCAGAGATGTTAATATTTTGGTGCACGTTAAATTATCTAATACTAATGATAGGGCATTTAGTACATTCCCTGGCAGACAGTAAGCCCTCAATAAATGCTAGCCATTATTATCATATCCCCCAGTGCTTTTTTCTATATTTAATAATCGCGTTTTTTATTGAGCACATATTATGTGTCAGGCACGGTTCTAACATATTTCATGTATAACACACTTAGTCCCACAGCAATCCTATCTAGTGGGCATTACCATGAAAAACGAGGCAACTCAGGCCCAGAGGAGTTGAATAACTGATCCAAGGATACACAGCAAATGAGCGACAGAGCTGGACAAGTTATATATGTCTACATTATATTTTAATCATCATTTCAATGATTACTTCTTTGTGGCAGATTGCGTCAGTGTGAGGCTGGATACTATGCTGCATTTTAAAGGACTCAAGTATGCATAGTAATTCACTCCAGCTGTGACTGTCCCCTCCATGTCCTGGAAGTACTCTGCTCATATTCAGATGGGTCTCTCTTCCTGGAATGGCCTCACCTCTTCTCTAGTTATCCAGATTCTAACCGTCCTTTAAGAGCCACATCAAACCTTATCTCCCCATGTAGTTTTTCCTGATCTCTCGCTGTCCTTCACCTCTTCAGTTAGCAAACTCCTACAGCTTTTATTGTATGTCATTTCTGCCCCAAACAATTTCCTGCCACCACTGGCACATTTCCTTTCAATAGAGGTTATGCTTACAGATGGGTCTGTTTCCGTCAGCTAGACTGCAAGCCTTTTAAGGACAGAATCGAGACTTCTTTGCTGTTTCTCCAGTATCTCCTGTAGTGCCTGGCACAAAGGAGATTCTTCACAAAAATTTGTTGATTGGATGAATGAATCAACAAACTATTTCATGTGTGTGTGTATGTTTCTTGTTTTTTTTTGTCTGGATTGTAAGGCCCTTAAGACCCAGACCCGGTTTTCAGTTTCTTTTAAGACCCTCATGTTTAGCAAATGGTAGGACCAGGACAGAAATATTCATGGAACTGAACCAGAACAGTCTGTCCTAAAGATGGGTCACACTGTGGTCTTGCTCTGGGAAAAGGACAGCTCTCTATCAAAGGGAAGCAGTCCCATGTGAAATCTTACATGGAAATAAGAGAAATTTTTAATCTCTGAGTTTGGTGCGTGGCCGGCCCATGTTGCGTGCTGTTTCCATAACTCTGCATGTGACCGAATGTCCTTGACTTGACCTTGTGGGAATATGTAAACTGTGAGATTCAAGAGTGGGGGATGTTTGTGGGAGGAGGGGACCATGTGATGTGGAGCAAACTTTGTTTGTAATTCCCTGACTCAGGAGTGACTTCTGGGCAGTAGCAAGAGGTGACTCCACGAAGAGCCTTGCCGGCCTCTTCAAAGACAAGACGCTTTACGGAGAAGGCCCCCTGCCAGCCTGACCGGAAGTGGAGGACAAAGGGGCAGCTGACTGCAGGTCCCATCCTGACCAGCACCAGCTTTCCTAGGATCAGTTTTAGCATGAAGTTTCTCCTTCAGGAGGGGAAAACCTGAGCTCAAGGAATACTGCTGTGTCTCTTCGTCCTGCAAGACCAAATTCACGTATCTCTATAAATAACAACTAATTTTTGAAATGCATCAGAGAGCTGGCAAGTCAAAGTACCCCAGCGCACACTGTTCCAACATGGACCATCTCACCTTCCGCACTTTCCAAGTTTATCTATTTTGCAAGCATACATGATCACATGATCAATGTTGGGGCTTTTTCAAAGACATATAAATTTATCTTTAAAGAATAGGGAAAAGGCCGTGAAGTACAGGGGGTTTAGGAAAGTTCATTATGCTTTGGAGAATGTTTCAACCTTGATCTCAAAGCAGTGCCCAGAAAGCTTCACATTCAACCTCAAGGTCACTCGCTGCACCACGCTGCTTTAGACCAGAGAGGATGAGGGCTCCTTGGATTGGGGTCAGGGTTGGGCTAGGGTAGGGAGAAATTCTGGGCATTCACAGCTGTAGGAAGCCCTTGTTTTCTCTTTATTTTGTTTTGCTTAAGAAGAGAAAAGAAGTTCACGTCTCTTTGAAGCCCCATGGGGCTGTTTTCACTGTGAAGGCACAGAGAAAGCCCATGATTGTTCCTGGAATGCTGGTCTCACCATTTATTGTCCTTGGATTTAATGCCTGCTTTGCATTTGGAATAAAGATTCATTCATTTCTGTGCCAAGAAATAAAGAATTCTATTGTCTCCCTGCCCAAATTGTTTCAAGACCATCTTTTTTTTTTCTTTTTCTGAGGCTGACAGGGCCAGATAGCATCTTGCTTGGCCCAAGAAATAAAGAATTCAATAATAACCCATTCCATTTTGTCCCAACCCAAATTTTTTTAATTCCTTTTTTTTTTTTTCTTTTTCTGAGGCTGACAGGGCCAGATAGCATCTTGCTTGGCCCCATGATCTGGTCTCCAAAGGAGATGTTGTGCCCTTTTTGGTCTGAGCTTTGCTGCCACAATAATGTTACACAGAGCAGATCTGTCCCCTCGGTACCAGGAAACTTGCCCCTTTCACGAGGATCCTTAACAACCTCTACGGGTTGCCAAACCAGACTTACACTAATTCTCCACCATAAGGACAGCTATGTCACTTGAATTAGCAGGGTGAAGATGAGCCTTGGGTGGCCGCTAATTCGATCCATGGGGAGAAATGAGTGTAGTGGATTTACATGCTGTAACATGCTCCATCCCAGAATATTCTTTGATGACTCACCAAAATAAAGGCCAATTTAATTAAAACGAACACAGAAGTGTGAAAAAAATAAAGGGCAAAAGAAGTTCCAAGGAAGCTGGTTATCTCTTCGGAGGAAAACTTCCTCTAGGGGCTGTAGCCAAAACAGTTTTTAGCACAGTGTTCTTAGGAAGTTTAATTCCAAGCATCATGACAAAGGTCATGTTGCCTCTTCTACATCTGCTCTCCTAAGCCTTCCTCCCTCCCCTCAAGCCTCCTCTGCCAGCAAACCTCCTGGCCTCTAGCCTGGGGGAGAAGATGAAGCCACCCGGAACCCTACACTTGGCTCTTTTCCTCCGGTTTGAGACAAAGGCAGCCTCTCTCCAAGTTACTGCTGGTGCCTCCTGTTGCATTCCACATCCAAATGTATCCTCCAGGAGCTGGTTCCAAGGTATGTGTGCTCTGCACTGTAGTGCCCTTTTCTTAGTCACCTGGCTCCATTTCCATATCCTATGAAGATGCTCAAGTCTCTCTCATCTTTTAAAAACACCCTCTCTTAACCTGTCTTTCTCCCCATCTCCCCCGATAGCTTCCCTTTCTCTTCCCTTCCCAGATAAGATCTTTCAAAGGATGCTTTATATTTAACACCTCCACTTCTATCTTCACTTTGCCTGCTTCACTCTTCAGGACTATGGTTTCCTCTTTTTTTTTTTTTTTTTTTGCGGTACGCGGGCCTCCCCCTGCTGTGGCCTCTCCCGTTGCGGAGCACAGGCTCCGGACGCGCAGGCTCAGCGGCCATGGCTCACGGGCCCAGCCGCTCCGCGGCATGTGGGATCCTCCCAGACCGGGGCGCGAACCCGGTTCCCCTGCATCGGCAGGCGGACGCGCAACCACTGCGCCACCAGGGAAGCCCCTGGTTTCCTCTTTAAACCCTCAAACTCCCTGACAACAAGCTTCCCACTTCCAGCCCCCAAGGCCACGAAAATGGTTGGAAGAAGACACTAAGGACCTGACTGTCAGAGGCAAAGAGCTCCTTTTACCCTCAGCTTGTCTGATTTTATGTAGTAGTTGTCTCTATGGTCACTCCTTTCTCCTGGAAATTCTACTCTCCGTTTCTAAGACACCACCACCTCCTAATTCTCCTTTTCCCTCTCTGGTGATTCCTTTCCACATCAACCCTCAACTGTTGAAGTTCTTCAGGATCCTTGGCTCTTATCCCTTCTTAGTCTCTCCTGGTAATCTCTCCCATGTCCATGGTTCACCTCCTACCTGCGTACTGACGACCCCTAGGTTTGTATCTCTACCCCACGTTTTGCCCTAAGTTCTAACTTCTTCCTTCAAGATCGCTTCTCCTGGAATACCATACAGGCAGCTCAAACGCATCATACTCAAAATTGCACTCATCTTTCCTGTAAAACCTGTTCTTCCTCCTGTACCCCAATCCAGGAAAGAGCGCCACCATTCGTCTACTCACCCGAGTCAGAAACCTGGGCGCTCATCCTGGCTTTCTCTCTTTCTCTCATCTCCTATGGCTAGTCGGTTACCAAATCTTGTAGACTTGACCTCCACAGCACCTCTGATATGTATCCACTGCCCTCCTTTTCCGCCGTCCTTGACTTTTCCCTGGATTATTAAAATGCTCTTCTTGCCTCCCATTTTTTTCGTCTGCAGTCTACCTCCTACAAAGCATCTGGGGTGAACTTCCTTCAGTGGCTCTCTATTGCTTTTAATATGAGGCCCGTACTCTTTAGTGGGACCAAGAAATCATGCAGCCGCCGCCTACCACTCGGTTCTCTAGTTTCATCTCTCACCTAAACCTCTTGCACTCCACTCCCCACAGAGACAGGCTAAACATGCATTCTCGGGCTTCCCTGGTGGCACAGTGGTTAAGAATCTGCCTGTCATTGCAGGGGACATGGGTTTGAGCCCTGGTCCGGGTGGATCCCACATGCCGCGGAGCAACTAAGCCCATGCGCCACAACTACTGAGCCTGCGCTCTAGAGCCCGTGCTCTGCAACAAGAGAAGTCACCGCAATGAGAAGCTCGCGCACCTCAACGAAGAGTAGCCCCTGCTCTCCACAACTAGAGAAAGCCCGCACACAGCAAGGAAGACCCAATGCAACCAAAAATCAATAAATAAAATAAATAAAATTTAAAAAAACAAAACAAAAACAAGCATTCTCTTTTCACTTTGCCCAGATTTATGCTGTTCTTTTTCTGACTTTCCCAACTTGCTATTGGTCCACTTCCCTCCACCCTAAACCCACTGCAGTGCCACATTATCTACATATCTGTTTTAGACCCAATTCCAGAGTTATTTCACCTCTAATCCCTAGGAGACTTTTCCTGAATACTAACCCATCCCTTACGTCCAGGTGCCACCAAGGGTACCTTCCTTTGAGTCTCATGGCACTCTGCACACTCTTTCACATGGACTCATAGCCCTTTATTACCAGCATTGCTCATTTTTGTTTCAGCATTTATCACAGTGCCAAAACTGAATAAATGTTTCTCTGAGTGAGTGAATAAATGAATGAAGGAACGAATGAATGAATAGACTCTCAGCCATTTCCAGTTGGACAGGTGTAACTTACAAGTCTCAAGTATTAACCACTGAAGAGCTTTGCCTGAGAGGATGTATGCTATGAGAAAGGAGATAAAGCCATTTGGCTTACCCAATATTTTTAATAATCAAGAGTATGAATTTTCTCCTCCTTAGCATTTGTGGAGTGTTTACTGAGTGTTAGCTAGCACAAAACAGTCCCTGCTGTTAGTCAAACATTAAAATGGTTAAGCGCTTTTAATGCACTTTAATATTTTGAAGATTAAATTACAGTTTTGGGTCAGGGAACACTTTCGCAATTTGGATTTATGACTTTTGCAAATGGATTTGTATTTGACTGTCATGTACTAGCAACACAACTAATCTGAATGTGTGTTCTGCTATTTTATTTTTCATAATCACAGGCTCACTGAAAGCCTGTGAGGCTGTGAGGAATGCATCTTCAGGTTCATCCATGTGAAATATTTACCTAAAGGTGGCAGCAGAAAGACACATCATACCTGCGACTACTTACTGAGCATATATACTCTGCACATACTCTGTACCAGGGACTTTCATTCAATCATTTCAATAGCCTCGGGATGCAGGGGTTCATTTACGAGAGGCTTTACACATGCCATTCGGTAGAAGGATTCCTGTTCAGCAGTGGGTTTTTAATCAAGAGCCTGCTTTGCTTTTGGTGATGTCTTTGAACAGAGTGTGGTAAGGAGGCAAAGGTGCTTATCTGTGAACCCTTGCCAATCAATGGCCTTCGGTACCTGCCAATCACCTTGGGTATTGCTCTGCCCTGAGACCTCCATCCTTCTCTAACCACCCAACATAGAGACATGGTTGTGTCATTCTACCCTGCTTCTTTCACCACTGGTTTCCATGCTTCTTGATGACCTAAATGTCACTTTGTTTCATCCTCTGAAATACAACACCTCTGAAATTCAACTTGAGCCAGATGTTCTTTTCAAGATCGAATAAACTAATCTTCCAGTCTTATGAACTAATCTGTGTTAATGGGTAATGGGGGAGGGTGAGAGAATCTCTATCTTTCCCATTCATTTAGAAAATTTGTATTGAATGCCTTCTTGAAACGATGTCACACAGTGTCAGTGGCATTTAACCAAAGGATGAATCTTTGGGTAAACTTCAAGGCATGAAGTGGGAAAGGGTCATGTCACAGTTGGCCGGAAGATACACTAGCGTAAGGAAAGTGAGAGGCCTGGAGGTGAGAAAGTGCCTCAAATTAGCTAGAACAGTGTTGTCCAATAGAAATATCATGTCAGACACATAGTCACATATGGAATTTAAAATTTTCTAGGAGCCACATTGCAAAATCATAGAAAGAACCAGGTGAACTAAATTTTAATAATACACTTTATTTAGCTTAGTCAATTCAAAATATTGTCATTGCAACATATAATCAGCACAAAAGACATTTATGAGATAGTTTACATTTTTTTACTACTATGTCTTTGAAAGCTAATAATATGTATTTTATACATTGGATGAGCCATATTTCAAGTGCTCAATGGTTAGTGGCCATCCTATGAGAGAGCACAGCTCTGGAATCCCAGGGAAGACAAAAGATTCAGTCATTAAATCCTACAGTTCTCTGAGGTTCAAAAACCCCTACAGAGCATCCAGGTGAAGTGTCTGTTCTGTCCATGGGTGAGCACATTCCGTAACAGAAAACGGCACTTTCCAACATTGGGATGTTTCGACCTTTAGCAAGTTTTTGGACTCTGATCCCCCAAGTTCAGAGAAAGGAGAAGGAGAATCTTTCAACTACCTTAAGGCCCTTGTGATCCTTGAGTTTGTGCTTTAGGTTAAGCTTTCCTAATGTTTTCAACTGCTCTCTGTATGAAGGGGAGGATTTCCAGAGTCAGAGGAGGTAGGGCACAATGAATTCTTAAGTGCTTTCCAGCTCAAATGTTCTATGACTTCAAATATTAAGCCACCACCTTAAAGACTCTGCATAAAGTAGAAGTGAAAACATTCAAAGGAAGAAATAAGGCAAGTCAATGGATGAGTCATGTGTTCCTGTCCACATGTTATAGGACCTAGAACCAATTAAAGGGGAAAATTGTGGTGTTTCTGACCCCATCAACAGGTTGAATCTAATTCCCCTCTCCTTGAGCATGGAATGGTGTTACGACTCACTTGGAACCCACAGAACTGGGTAAGAGTGAGTTTGCATGGCTTTTATTTTTTGTTTGTTTTCTTAAAAACTTGATATTACATTTGCCTTACACTTTTAAAATTAACCTTTTTATTTTGAGATAATTATAGGATCACATGGGTTATAAGAAACAGTACAGAATAATCCAATGTACTGTTAACCCTTAGAGTAACATCTTGGAAAACTATAGCTCAATATCACAACCAGGATATTGACATGGATACAGTCAAAATATAAAACACTTCCATTGCTACAAGGGTCACGAGTGTTGCCTTTTTATAGACATATACACTGTCTTCCCATCCACACGTCCTCCTTAACCCCTGGAAACCATTAATCTGTTCTCTGTTTCTGCAGTTGTGTCATTTCAAGGACGTTATATAGATAGAGTCATACAGTATGTAATTTTTTTAATTGGCTTTTTTTGTTTTTGCTCAGCATAACTCTCTGTAGACTCATCCAGGGGTTGTTGCATGTATCAATAGTTTTTTCATTGCTGAATAGTAGTCCATGGTATGGGTGTGCCACAGTTTGTTTAACCAGTTACCTGTTGAAGAACATTTGACTTGTTTCCAGTTTGGAGCTGTTATGAATAAAGCTGCTATGAACATTCATATACAGTGCTTTGTAGGACCATATGTTTATACAAATGCCCAGGAATACAACTGCTTTCATATGGAAATACAACTGATTTTGCATGGTGATCCTGCAACTTTGCTAAACTCACTTATTAGTTGGAGGAGGGGTGTGTGTGTGTGTGTGTGTGAGTTTGAGCTTCCTTGAGATTTTTTTATGTAGATAATCACATTATCTGCAAAGAGGCACAGTTTTAGTTCTTAGTTTCTGATCTGTATACCTTTTATTTCCTTTCTTGCCTTTTTACGTTGGCAAGAAGTTCTGGCACCATGTTGAAAAAGAGTGATGAGCATCTCAGAAAGCTCTGAGAACCGTTCTGCCCCTTAGAAGTCAAGGCACAGTTCTGTAAGTTTTTTGAGACAGAGGGCTGTACATCAAACGACCTATTATTGACAGTTTATATCGTCCAGATCTAAGTGCCATTGTGGTGAGTCATGTGACCCCTTACGAGATCCAGAAGACGTTATCTTTAAGGAGTTATCTTACTGTTGCTAGGAGAATGTTGCTCTTTATGGTTGAGCAGGTATTTCTGCCAACGGGGGAGATTTGGTCGATGCCAAATGCAGATACACGGTGCACAGTGCGGGGAGTGGGGAGACCAAAGGACAGAGAAGAATTTTTGTTTAAATTTTTCTTGTCTTGCCATAAAAATATGAATTTTTGACTGCTGGCCACTGTCACTAGGGACCTTCTCCTGCAGCGTCTAGGCGAGACCTGGAAGCACATAGGCCTTGCCTGGTTACAGATTGGGTCAGGACTCTTTGATCACAAATCTCTCCCTCTTCTCCAGCCAAAGTAAGTCTCCAGTCGCCTCTTCTGTGTCTCATTCCTCCTGGAGATTTGTCACCAGGTCCGTATTAAAGGAAGCAGAGAGCTGGCTGTCTCTCTCAGCACCCTTCCAATTTACAAGAAGTCTAAATGGCTGTGGCTGTCCTGTCCTTGCTGGTTATTTCCTTTGAGACAGCAGCCAGAGGAAGGGGTGGGAGTCAAGGCAGGCAGGAAGAAAAATGTTGTTGAACACAGCCCAGCTCAGCAGATGAAAGCCTGCAGGCCTTTGGCTGAAGATAGCATAGAAAGGGACAGGCAGAGCCAAACTTCAATCTCAGTGTTTACATCAGTGAGCTCTGGGCACTGCCCTGCTGGCAGCCTGGGTATTAGTAGCTGTTGGCTCATGGCCTGATTGGAAAGAGATTCCAGATTTTGGAGGGAGTTGAGGGAAATAAGAACAACATGTCCTGTTCAATCAGAGGGTATGGAGGCCTCTGGAGTGGTCGTATGTATAGGGCACTCAGCTGCAGGGTGATGTAGCCTCCGACACCCAGGGCCACACGTGCCAGGAGAACCCCAGATCTGGAGCTGGAGGAGGTCCTACGTTCGGATATGGTTCAACTCTCTGACCTCAGCTTGGGAAAATGGGAGATGCCCAGTTTACAGATAAAGCAACCAAGGCCTGGCCTTATCTTGGGATATACAGCTAGAAAGTAGATTGAGGGAGAAGGATGGTAAAGTAAAAATACAGTCTGTGGTCCCCTCTGTCCCCTCCTGGGGACACTTGGGCAACCTGGCCACCCTGGACCAGCATGAGGGACACTGGGGAAATAATGCTTGCCTGTCTGCCCCATATTTACCCCAACCCATCCAGATGCCGCCACCTCCTTTTCAGGCATTGCCAGCATCTAATAAGCCTATTATCCAAGGCTTAAGTGTGTAGTGTGGGTTACTTAGGGGAAGTCATTCCCGTAAGAGCTGGAGTAGTCAGGGAGAAAGTAGCCAGGGAGAAGAGAACTTGATTCAGGCTTTAAAGTTGTCGACTGAAAAAAAATGCACACCTTAAAAGTTGAGAATTACGTTTGATTCACAGACTTGGACTTGCTGAGGACTTAAGCCCAGGAGGCAGCCTCTCAGATAGCTGTGAGGGACTGCTCTGAAGAGGTAAGGGAAAAGCCAGGATATAGGAATTTTTGCAACAAAAACCAGGTAGTTGGAACATCAAAAGATTACTGTTAATGAAAGAAAACCAGACATCTCAAGTTAATGAATTTAGCACTTTTCTATGTACGGGAAGAGACGAGAGAGTCTGGGCTTGTTGAAATCACTCCTTTGATATGCGCCTTAATTATCTAAGGCCGGTATCCTGTTTTTCTCCATCCTGAACCCCTCAGGGTATACAGCCCAGGCTGGCTGCAGTGGCTGGTGGCTCGATGGCTGCAATATCCTTTGTTTACTGATATGGCAGGCGACATTCTTCATCTATAAAGTCTCCGTAGGACTTGAGGAGATGGAGAAGAGGGAAATGGGCATTCCAGGAAGCTACTTTTTAAAAGCATTTATTGAATGCTAGTCATTAGCAAAGCACTCTACACACATTATCTCATTTAATCTTCACAACAACCCTATAAGGTAGGCATGAATTTTTCCAGTTTTATGAATGAGGCTGGGGGAGGGAGGCAGTGAAATATTTCATTCAGCACCGTCAGAGGATTAACCCAACGGATGTCTCCATGAGCCCTTATTCTTGACCCCTGCCCTATACTGCTTCTCATGGTGGAACAGGAGAGACAAGAGGGTGTCCTGAGATGAAATGGGGAGTGGAGATTGATTGACAGAGCGGGTGCAATTGACCTACATTTTCTGTGATCAGACATGGGTTAGGTGCTCAGTACTCTCTTGGGCCTCTGCTGATCTAACACTTAGCCATTATACTAATGCTATAGAAAATCCTGCTGTAACAATGTAAATGGCATCCTCCAAATTCAGGTTCAAATGATGTAGGGTCAGTTCATTGGGAGGCTAATGAAATGACCTGGATGAATCTGCTCATCATCAGTCCTATTAGACCTGAATTCCTGTTATAGGTGACGTGGTATCACCCTTCTGTCTATTTGTTCATGCCCTTTTTTAACTTGTATGTTCCCTGAGGATGAGGATTGTTAGTATTTAGCTCTGTAAGTCCCTCAGTATGGAAGGAACTCTCCATGGGCTCTCAAGTTGAATTAATTAAATCAGATTATTTAGTGGTAATAATTTCACAATATATGAATATATCAAATCATCCCATTATACACCTTCAACTTACACAATGCTGTATGTCAATTATATTTCAATGAAGCTGGAAAAAGAAGAAAACATTTATTTTCAGCCATATGATTTTGAGTAGAGTTACAGAGAAGTTAGACTCAAAGCCTCCATTGTCTCCTTCTCAAATGGTTAAATGCCTTTTAAGGATCTAAAATCCTTAAAGGATCTAGCAATTTAAATTTATATTCTGGGACCCAAATAAAACCTCTGAAGTGACATCTCTTTTAACCAATAGGTCCACAAACTCTTACACATTGTGCATATTGGAGAGGAACTTCATCCATTGAAATGTCTCAAGACTTCTTGTAAAGTTTGTTTTTAACCATGTACTTAAGTTTGCTTTTAACCATGTACTTAAGGTCTTGTGATTCCTAAATTTGGACAGAGAGGCATTAAGTCATGATTTCAAGATCAATCATGAAAAGCTTAGGAACCCAAGGTGGATAGACCTGACTTCCAGGGTCAGCTTTGCCACTGGTTGTGTGACCCTGGGTGAGCTGGCTAAACTTTCAAAGCCTTGGTTTCATCCTTGTTCAAGGGAAGAAAAAACGGAACCCATCATAGGTTGTTGTTGTGAAATTTAATTGAGAAAATATATCCAAAGGATTCCCTGGCACTAGGCAGTGTCCCATAAATGTGAAATTAGAAGGTGAAATAAATTAGTGGTACTGCCTTGGCTATTTTCATTCAGAGGCTATTTGCGTCTCCTAGGAAGGGGTAGGTGGCAAAGGAGGCTGGGTGGGTGGAGGAAGTGTTGTGGTGTGTTTGTTGTGGGACAACGGCGTGGAAAACCACTTTAACGGGTTGCATGAGTCAGTGGGGGAAGTGCACAGGTGCTGTTACGTCTGAAGAAATTCACTGCCTCCCGTCCCGAACCCCCGCCCCAGAGAAAGGCAGAATCCTCACATTTTCGCCAAAGGACGATTCTCCTTGTTCCTTAGTACAGAAACCTGTTCTGTGAATCATTACACCTCTTTCCCAAAGGCCACCCAAGATGGTCTACCCTCAGCCAAAAGCTTCTTTTCCTTGGATTTTGTTTCTGGCATCTTGTATGCAAGCCAACACCTGAAAGTGCCCTAATGACTAGAATTTATATGAGTACCTCTCAGTGTATTCCCCATGCCTAAGTGGTCCCTCTGAAAAGGCATTGCCCTTGGAGACCTCCTGGGATGTTGGGTCATAGTGAACACAGTAATGATGCTTGGTGAGTGACTCTGAAGGGTCCAGATGTTGTTTAGCTAGTCAGAGTTGTTGGGGGCAATTGGACGTAGTGTTGGGCCCTTCATGTGCTGTGTGTCCTCTGACTGAGGTCGTAGGAGTCATCTGTGGGATCAGGGTGGCTAAGGTGATGCAGGTGAAGTGCCGGAAACTTTCCGTACCATTGACAAAGGATAGCAGGTTTTGATCTATTGATGGCTTCTGTGTTATGCCTGTATCTCCTTGATTCTTACCTATTTCTGGTGGGTTAACTAGATGGGTCTCAACAAAAGAGTATAATTTTACGATTTTTAAAGAACGTGGTAAAAATCATGTGGAGCCCTGGAAGAGCAGCATGAAAAATCTGGAACTGTAGACTCTGGGCTGGACCGTCTATGGCTAGTTAGCTTGGTGCAACAGTTCATTTTATGTGTCAAGTCAAATGGGACACAGCATCCCCAGATACTTGGTCAAACATTATCCTGGCTGTGTCGATGAGGGTGTTTTGGGATGGGATTAACATTTGAATCGGTTAGACTGAATAAAGCAGATTGCCCTCCCTAATGTGATGTGTGGCTCTCATTTAATCAACTGAATATCCAAATAGAGCAAAAAGCCTGAACCTCCTGTGAATAGAGAGACCATCACCTGCCTGATTGATTGAGATGGGACATTGGTGTTTTCCAGACTTGGACTGAAACATCTGCTCTTCTGGGATCCTGAGACAGCCAGCTTTTAGACTGGAACTTACTTACACCATTGGCTCTCCTGATTCTTAGGCCTTTGGACTCAGCCCGCAGCTACACATTGGCTCTCCTGGGACTCTGGCTTGTCAACAGCCCATCTTGTACTTCTCAGCCTCCATAATCACGTGAGCCAAGTCCTTATAATAAATTTCTTTGTATCTATATAGATGTATGCGTATTTCCTATTGGTCCTGTTTCTGTGGAGAACCCTGACTAATTACGCTTGGTAAATTATGCATGCTTTTGTCTGGCTGTGTTAGTATCTTCAGGCATTCAATGGGTCACTTAAATTTGCTTTTCTGCATTTAAGTATCTGTACCCCAAACCCTGGCCTGCTGCCTAACAGTGAGCTGCTGTTATGTGAAGGAACCAAGAAAGGGAATATGGATTTATAAAGATAAATTTAGACCTCCTCCTAAAAGCTTCTAAATTTGTGTGGATTTTTTTTAAAGTTTTTGTTACAAAGTTTTGCATATGACACATTACAAATTAGGTCGCCAGCTTGCAAAGTGTAAGCATGAGACTGTGTCCAATCAATTTATGAATAAAGGCATACAGAATATATGAAAGAAGCGCTAAATTGGAGACTATTCTGCATAAGAGTGTGCTTTGAGCTCTAAAAATTAAAGTTAAGGCAAATTAAAGGAACTCTTTTAAGAGGGGTTAAAATTACTTCCATGAAATGCTGCCACATGCTGAAGACAAAATAAGTTCAGCAAAGGGTTAAAAATTTAATATATGATAAACCTGTGATGGTTTACTAAAATAAGCAGGAAAACCAAAAGTTAGAACCCCAATCTGTGGAAGATGACATCACAGGGCAAATTGGCTGTCCCACCATGTGGAAGTGAGAGGGGACCCGCAAGTGTGGCATAGCTCAAGGTTTTTTTTTTTTTTTTGCGGTAAGCGGGCCTCTCACTGCTGTGGCCTCTCCCGTTGTGGAGCGCAGACTCCGGACGCGCAGGCTCAGCGGCCATGGCTCACGGGCCCAGCCGCTCCGCGGCATGTGGGATCCTCCCGGACCGGGGCACAAACCCGCGTCCCCTGCACCGGCAGGCGGACTCCCAACCACTGCGCCACCAGGGAAGCCCGAGCTTAAGGTTTTGATTAAGTTCTTATGATATTGAGGTTATTACTCTGCTTGTTGCTTTTATTGAATGTAAGCAGGTAACAGGCATTGGAAATGTTCATTGTAATGTATAACATTGTTCTCATCTTTTTAAAATGCATTAGTGCTCTTTCCCATGCAAAACCGTCAGCTCCTTACATCCTGGGACCTGGTTTATTTCTTATTGTGTCTCTAACAGTATTTAGATATTAGTACTTTGTGCCAGGCTCCATGCATAGAGGGTCTCGGTATATCCTTGTTCGATAGAACTGAGTTTATCATCCATTGAAACAGGCGTGGAGACACTATAATTCAAAGTAGGAAGAGTACAGATGTAAACCAAGGAAGGCATACCTTGTGTTTGTACAGCATTGTTCTTGCACAGAGCACTGTTATACCTTACAGGCTCAGATATCATGCTAAGAATGTTATATATATTCTGAGTAGTATTCCATTGTATGGCTATATCTGAATTTGTTAGTCCCTGTGGCTTTTGATGGAGATTTGAATTGTTGCCAGATCTGAGCAATTATGAGTAAAGCCGCTATGAACATTGCATACAATTCTTTGTGTGGATAGATTATTTTCATTTCCCTTGGGTAAATATCTAGAAGTGTATTATGAAGCTACAGCAAATAGTGTTGAGCTGGTTCTTGAGTACATACAGATGAATGCAAAGAATGTAAAGTCCATAAATAGACACAAAGAAACATGGGAATTTCATATTTAATAAAGGTGGTACCTCAAATCAATAAGGAAAAGATGAATTATTCAATCAACAGCGTTGGAACAAATGGGTAAATAGCTGGAGAAAAAGTTACTAGCTTTAATTGCTTTGGCTGGTTTAGGCTATGCATTATAAGAAAAAGATGGCTGTTCTCAAAAAGGAATAAAAGGACAAAAAAATAAGTCCCCAAACTCCAGGATCTGTCAGACAGAATTTGTAACTAATTCCCATTTCTAACTGGAAAAATATAAAACCGAGATGGCCTTTGAGTGATTAAGGCCAATTACTACTAAGCCTCATGACAAGGAGCAAGTCAAGGGTATGACCATCAAAACCTTTTGCTTAAACATCTGGAATAATTAAGGTGGTTCTAAGTAAATCCTTTCAGTTGGACAAAATTGCTCCGGGAAAATAGACCAAAGATACAGCTCTCCCACCAAAGCCTGATATGCTCAAGATACCTGCCTGGAAAAGAACTGGGGCATAATGATTGGCACATAAAGCTAATTGAATAAAATAGATAAAAAGCCAACTACGTTTTCAAGAGAGTTACACTGTCAAGAGAGCCACTAGCTGTGCTAAAAGGGGTTCTAACTTCTTTATCTAAGACCACAAGCTTATTCAGCATATTATTATCTACCAGACAAGTTCTCATAAAAGTTTTACTGCATTACATAGATTGCCTTCAATTTAGTCACCTGTAACAGTTTCTTTGCTGCCCATTAGCTAGACCAGAAGCAAATGCCATTAATTTCCAAATTTCTCTTATGGAAGTTTTTGCCCCACTCTTGGAACTAATTTCTGTATTAGCCAACTAAGTCAATGGTGGTAACAATGAAAAAGAGTGAGTCACTTATAATATACATACAAAATATTTTCCCAAATAATTATTTATATTTGGATTTTATATATTGTGGTGTTTTGCCATGAAGAATCCCCCCCACCTTTTTATATAGTCAAATACCATTTGGTTCTCTTTGTCATTCTGGGTTATGGTTTTACTTTGAAAAGGTTTTGTCATTAAATCAACAAATTAAGGGATATAAGAGCAACAGCTCCTTGTTTTCTTCTAGTATCTTTATAGTTTCATATTTTAACATTTTTAACTCAGATGAAATTGATTCATGGTGGTAACAATTTCAGTTGTTAAAACAAAAAAGGTTTATATTTTGTGCATATAACGTATTTTAAATAAATAGAAGCCATGATACCTATTAATGGACTTTTATATTGCTTCCAATTGTCACATATCACAGGTAATTCTGCATTGGACATATTTGTACAGATATCATTATGCACGGGGGCAAGTATATCTGTAGGTTCTATTTCTAGAAAATAGAATTGCTAGGTTAAAGGATATGTACATTTTAAAATTTGGCATAGACTTATTGATTTATACTCCCACTAGCTATATATGAGACTGCCTATTTCCTCCTACCTGCAACAATAGTATTAACCTTTTTGATCTTTGCCCACCTGAGAGGTGAAATGTAATATTTCATTAATGTTTTATTTTTCATTTTTTCAAGTTAGATTAGACTTTTCCTTGCTTTTCATATATTTCAGAAGTCTTTTTACCTCTTTTTTTTTTTTATATCCCTTTGTCCATTTCTCTCTTTGGTTGTATTAACAATGATTAAAGAAGACAATTTAGTTGATCCAAACAAGCTTTATTTAACACTTCATGAAGTAGACAGTCTCCATTCGGAGAGGTGCAAAATGGGGCAGAAGGCAGGAAGCTTTTATAGGTAAAGAATAAGGAATAAGGAAGAGAAAATAAAAACTATCTGATTGACTGGGCCTGCCGAGTCTACCCTGTTTGGGGTGAAAAAGAACAAGGAAATAAGGGTAGAGCCCAGAGCTGGCTTGGTGTTTGGCTAACTGGATAGACTGCATTTCACGTCAAGTGGAGCATTTACAAGGACACAGAAGTCACCCAAGTTTGAGTTTGCTGATGTGGCACTCCAGGCAGAAGTGGCTCCATTTTGGGCCCAGAAAGTTATTTCAACAGACATAACTTTTTCTTATAGATTTATAAGAACTATTTACATAGTCAATAAAAGACTCACTTATGACATACATTGAAAATATTTTTCCAAGTAATTATTTATATTTGGATGCTGTTTTTTGTGGTTTTTGCCATGAAGAATCCCCTCCCACACCTTTTTATATAGTCAAATACCAATTGTTTCTCTTTGTCATTCTCGGGTATGGTTTTACTTTGGAAAGGTTTTCTCATTAAATCAACAAATTAATGGATATAAGAGCAACAACTCCTTGTTTTCTTCTAGTATCTTTATAGTTCCATATTTTGTTTTAACATTTTTAGCCCAGATGAAATTGATTCTGGTGTAAGTTGCTAGGGAGGGATACATATTTATACAATACCTAACTGGTGAGGGTGGGTGTTTTTGTAGATGATGATCTGTGAGCTGTGGAACAAGAGTTGTAGAAGATTAATTTTCCAATGAATATATTTTTGTAATTTTGAGTTTTGTACCTCGTTCATGTAAAATCTACCAAAAAGTCATTGAACTAATTAAATTCTTTGCTGTGATGAAAGAAAACAACAGGAACATGGACAGTCCCTGCTCAGCTTCAGTTAAATGTCACCAAGGCAGAAATATGGAAACGGTATTGTCAGACCTGCCCATTTTTCAAAAGAGCTGAAATCTGGATTTTCATGTGAAATCCCCGGATGTTTAAATGTTAACAACTAATTCAGAGTTTTAAAAACATTGCCTGGGCCAAGCAAACACATCTGTGAGCCAGATGGGGCCCTCAGGATGCCAGTTTGAGACCTGTGGTTTAGACATGTTTTCCTCTTACCCTCAAAGATTCATTTAAGTGCCTCTTCTAGGGGCAGCCATAGTGTGGTCAGCCCGTATCACAAAGAATTTTAATTGATTGTGGGTGGCCTAGTTTTTCTATTAAGCTCAAGCCTTTCTATTAAGTCATAAAGTTAGAAATATTTATAGATTTTGAGATTCCCCAGGGCCTAGCACAGTATCTTGTACCTAGTAGACATTTAATATGAATGTATACTGAATGAATAAGTAGATGAATGAATGAACTCCACTGCAAATAGAATCCCTGCCATATATCTGGACAAAGTAGCTCAGGTTCTCAGAGGTTACCTCCCGCCCACCCCCCAAGTCCCCCAGTGCACTCATGGCAAGCTGAACGTTCGTACCCGATTTTGTTTACAGGTGGCCTCTTCCACGTGTGAATCTTGGCCACTAGATGTCTCGCTTTGCTTAAAAGACATTCTGGAGCCCTGGGTTCAACTTGTGGTTTGCTAAAAAGAAACAATACTTAAGTAAAAAAGAATGCCTTAATCTCAGGCCACATCTGTTTGTCCTCTTGAAGAAGCTGAAGACAGCCACAATATCAAAGAAAAAGTGCTTAGGGATAGAATCAGATTTATTTTGTTCTGGGAGAATTTTTTTATCCACAGGAATGCACCCTTGGGGGCACTGAATGACAGTCTGTTGGGTTTTAGCCTCTAATCCAGCAGATTCATGAGCATTCTCCAGAAGTCTCGTTGGTGTTACTTTTCTCTGCTTCTTTCGGCTGGTGGAGAAATGCATCGTACTGTTAAGGGTCTGGGACTCTAGAACCTTTGTAGTAAAATCAGAATTATTGTAAGCTGTATCAGGACAGACTTCTCCACTGAGGCTGCCCAGATGCTCATATGAATTCCTGAGCATCACATGAACACAGGGGATATGTTGGTGCCTGTGGTTGTGTCTTTCATGTGCCCAGTGAGGGTCTGCTGAGCTTGGAAAGGTGGGCTGCTTGGTGCTGTATAATTCTTATTTTCTTCTTCTTATTATTATTTTGGCCACACCCACACAGCCTGCAGAATCTTAGTTCCCTGACCAGGGATCAAACCTGGGCCCTGGCAGTAAAAGCACCGAGTCCTAACGACTGGACTGCCATGGAATTCCCTTTCTTTTTTTAACATCTTTACTGGAGTATAATTGCTTTACAATGGTGTGTTAGTTTCTGCTTTACAACAAAGTGAATCAGTTATACATATACATATGTTCCCATATCTCTTCCCTCTTGC
>NC_041231.1:79841885-79842449 GCF_002837175.3 Physeter macrocephalus | reverse complement strand
GACTTCAGACTATATTACAAGGCTACAGTAATCAAGACAGTATGGTACTGGCACAAAAACAGAAATATAGATCAGTGGAACAGGATAGAAAGCCCAGAGATAAACCCACACACATATGGTCACCTTTTCTTTGATAAAGGAGGGAAGGATATACAGTGGAGAAAAGACAGCCTCTTCAATAAGTGGTGCTGGGAAAACTGGACAGCTACATGTAAAAGTATGAAATTAGAACACTCCCTAACACCACACACAAGAATAAACTCAAAATGGGTTAAAGACCTAAATGTAAGGCCAGACACTATCAAACTCTTAGAGGAAAACATAGGCAGAACACTCTATGACATAAATCACAGCAAGATCCTTTTTGACCCACCTTCTAGAGAAATGGAAATAAAAACAAAAATAAACAAATGGGACCTGTTGAAACTTAAAACCTTTTGCACAGCAAA
Source organism: Physeter macrocephalus (assembly GCF_002837175.3). NCBI lineage: Eukaryota > Metazoa > Chordata > Mammalia > Artiodactyla > Physeteridae > Physeter > Physeter macrocephalus. Next base: position 79,842,000 of record NC_041231.1, on the reverse strand, counting down.
GGATGCCATAAATAAGACCAAAAGACAACCCTCAGAATGGGAGAAAATAGTTGCAAATGAAGCAACTGACAGAGGATTAATCTCCAAAATTTATAAGCAACTCATGCAGCTCAAT
>NC_041231.1:79802878-79841714 GCF_002837175.3 Physeter macrocephalus | reverse complement strand
AAACAATAAATGCTGGAGAGGGTGTGGAGAAAAGGGAACCCTCTTGCACTGTTGGTGGGAATGTTAATTGATACAGCCACTATGGAGAACAGTATGGAGGTTCCTTAAAAAACTACAAATAGAACTACCATACGACTCAGCAATCCCTCTCTTTTTTTAGTGCTCTATAATTCTCATTTTAAAGACAGGCTGAGTAAGGGGTAAAAAAAAGCTCAGTACTTTTATAAGTCATGGCTTTCTTTTCTCAGTGTTACCTCTGGCATTCAAACACAGTACATTCTGAACTGATTAAGGGCAGTGGATGGAAGATTGCCCAACCCTGTTAAATGCACCCAGGGCCTTGAATTTAATGATACTTGAAGCTACTTGAATAAAATGGAACTGTGGATTCTATGGGGCTCTGGTGGCTCTCTGACTTATTATGGAAGGTTCAGATGGTAAGAACGCTGTGTCTCATTAGCACCTGAAACATAGCCTTGCCTTTATCTTTTCTTTGGTTATTTTGCAAGTGTTTGACACTTCTCTTTGCATTTCTCATCTGTCTTAGAAAAGCAATGGAGTGTAGGTTCAGAAAACAGACTCTGAAGTCAGGCTGTGTTAGTGTCCTGGACCATCATTGAGACTACATCAATTTTGATTGTTTTTCCATATTTGTAAGACTTACCATGTTACTCACTGTAATTTACATTTTACAGTCAACTCTTCCCCTCTTTACTTCTCCTTTCAGTTTTTCTTTCTAATTATACCTGAATTTTAAAAATTGCATTTAACCCTTTCACAATTATGGAATAAAGCCACTGGAGACAGTTCAGGCCCTATCCCTTCCTTGAATCACCATGTCATTCAAGGTGGCCCTTTGTGTTTGCAGCCCCTGGATCAGAGCTTCTCAAAGACCAAACGCAAAGGATACCCAGCACTTCTGATGGAAGGACACTCCTCAGCGTGGGTACATGTCCTTCACAGGTTCACCTGCTGATCAAATTCAGATATTGTCTCAGACCCACAGCCGTCACTCAGGGAAAGATTGTTGAGGTCATAAGAACTAGATAACTAGTTCCAGTAACACGATTCTGTTTGCTATTTCCTTTCTCCTAGGCCTCAGTCTTGTTGCTGCTTATTCCTGTGACTCTACTCTTTTGCTGGGAAACCAAGCCATCAGACCGAAACAAACAGATGGAGTTAGGAGGCCTGTAGCTCTTCCTCAGCCCCTGGTCTTGCTTCTTGTTCTTCTTTGGCATTTGCAGAATGCTGGACCCAGACTCGCCAAGGAAGCTCTGTGGTCAAGTTCACCGGAGGGAAAAATGTCAAGTTGACCAGATGGACCAGAGGAAAAAATGTCAAGTTGACCAGAAGGACCAAAACCCATTGGTTTAGCTGCCTTTGTACCCTCAGGTGAACAACCTTGTTTCTGCTTCACAGGTTAGTGTGTGGGATTTGGGGACAGAAAGAGCATTGCCATCACACCAGAGCAACAACACTTCCTCAGCTCTGCCTTCGCAGAAGGTGGTTCTTCTTGGGCTCATAAAAAAGACATGTCACAGTGCCACCACAAGGCTCAAAGCATGCTTCTTCCTTTTGGTCTTTGTCCTCTGCAGTGATGGGGGAGCCCCATCCCCTAACCAGGAAATATTGAAAAATTCAGCATCACGTGTGTTAGCATATTATTAGGAGGAAGCTAGAAGGGGTGATTAAATGGCTTGGTGGTGAGTCATTGATAACTCTCTTTGTGAAACAACCTAAATATTGGGCATAATATGATCTCCTTCTATAAAATATGGAATTAGCTATTAAACACATACATTTATTTGAATTCAGCGTTTCACCAAAATCAATGTACTCATGAAATCCCTGATGTTTATTGATTGCCTAATTTTCTAGTATCTGCTAAATGGTTTTGATCTAATTAGAAACTGTAGGGGTCCCTTTGGTTCTGAGGGCTATACACCAGCCCCTATGAAGCTGCTGGGCTTCATGACAAAAAGAGCTGGAAGTGAATAACAGAGCTGCCATACAAGCTGCCAGCCCTCACCACGCTGAGCTCCACACTGATCGGCTACTTAGTCTGCTCTTCTGCTGTTTCCTTACCCCTCCCCCTCGCCCACCACCCAATTCCATAGCTACTTTCTCCCTAAGTAATTAATAAATTATTAGTCCATTTTATAGACACATTCCCACTGAGATGTCAGTGACTTATATGTTCCTACAAGCTCCTGCATTTTCGTACAGACAATAGGAAAAGGGCAGCACTGAACTGAAAATATGGCATCTAATCCTAGAATGCTAGACATTGGATCAACTGAGTAAGAGTATATAGTTCTAGAAGTCCTCGACCCTTCATATTGAATGGAAATTTGGTCTCCACGTACCATTGGTGGATCCCGAAAACAGGCAGAACCCTGCAGAAAAAGCACATGAGGAGAAAGGAATTAACTTGACTAAATGATGAGATCAGCTTTATTCCACCCAGGCTGGTGGGGGACACAGGAGAGATGGTTGATGCCCTTGAACTACTGGAGGTTGTCAGAATGGCTTTGTTCTCTTGACAGCTCTTCCACTGGACCAGATCCTGGTCATGAAGAGACAGGATGAGGACCAAGTGGCCCAGATGGTGTTAGAAACAAGAGGATCACATTGAGTTTAGGCCTGATTGGCACTAAAGGTATTCAAAATGAAAATATGGACCCTAATCTATTGGGAATATTGCTCACTCTTTAAAAAAAAAAAAAGAGAGAGACTTCTGTTAGATTTTAGTGCCCCAAAGACCATTTGGTCCTTCCTGAGAAAATGGATGCTTCCTCTTTTCTGATAATAAGAACAATGTATCTGACTAGCTTCCTCTTTTCATTGCTAGCAAGCTCTGTCCCTAGAGTTACATTTTAAATTTACAAAACACTGTAACTACCTCATAGGTTTTCATTTACATTCTTTTTCTTAGTTGACTCCCTACTCTTTTTTTTTTTTTATTGGAGTAAAATTGCTTTACAGTGTTGTGTTAGTTTCTGCTGTACAATGAAGTGAATCAGCTATACGTATACCTATATCCCCTCCCTCTTAGACCTCCCTCCCCTCTTCCCCTCATCTAGGTCATTACAGAGCACTGAGCGGAGCTCCCTGTGCTATATGGCAGGTTCCCATTAGCTATCTATTTTACACATGGTAGTGTATTTATGTCAAACCTAATCTCCCAGTTCATCCCACACTACCCTCCCCCCCCCACCATGTCCACATGTCTGTTCTCTATGTCTACGTCTCTATTCCTGTGACTCTCCACTCTTATAGTTTCCCCTTTTAATAGTTCATGTACATACATATAGTTTATGTACAGAACTGTTATAGTTTATGTTTCTGTATTTCTATTCTAATGTAATTTTATGCATTAGTATTGTAAGCTGCCTCAAATCATTTGTAAGTTATAGAGTGGTTTGAAGTGTCAACTACCTCAAGTCAGTGGTAAATGTGGAGTGTCAGCTTTCAAATCGGATGACTCCTTACAAAGACACTTATGAAAGAAGTTAGTAAGGTTTAGCACGAGGTTTTCTAAGGACAAAGAGCATACCGAAAGCATTTGCCCTGGGCGTGCATGCCGTTGCTCTCTTTTGCCCACCCCCATTCCATAGTATTCCACCCAGAAGTCCGAGGTGCCTTTGTCTGGGAAGGTAGCAGGTTGATTCTTCAGCCTTGAGTGAGAAAGTGGGAAAAGGAAAAATAATATCGACCTCTCCGCATACCTCACTGGAAAGACCCACCTCTCCCCAGCTGAAATTTATTCATGAAAGGCTACATGCCTTCTGCTTTATGGGATATGGCCCCGGGTGTCCAGAGGCTGGATGTGAAAGCTTGACAGAGTGGCATCGTGTGACACATGAATCTAGGACAGAAGTGTCCTTCATTCCCCTAGAGCATTTTTCTCCCATTTTCCTTCTGTGATTTCTGTGTGCTGGGAGTATCATTAGGTCTTGGGCTCTGAGCTCTTTCCTCTTACCAGGCCTGATAGGGACTTAAGTGGCAAGGAGAGTCAACATAAAGGTATTTCTCTCTTCCTTCTTGAAGGGGGTGTGTTCTGGGCTCGTCTGCCTACTGGGCAGCAACGTGCTGCAGGAGTTGCTGGTGAATCAGTGGCCTGTACGCCTGCCAGCGAGCTCCTGTGGCTCACATATTACGATTATCTTTCCAAACAGAGCAAGAAGTGATTGAGCCACGGTTACACCGGAGGAAGGGCTCCCTGGGGCTGTGATGTGAAGAGAGGAATCACAGGTAAGCCCCAAAGCTGTGATTTGATTCCTTAGAATGTGTCTTATCTTCCTTACTAACTGTTAATCTGAGATGATTTTTCCCCTCCCCATGGGGAAAACTCTGATTTCAATATCCCATTTCCTAAAGAAGGGTAACTAAAGGGACAGAGAGTGGAAAAAACAATGAGCAGATACAACAGAGTTCAGCTTCTTGGTAATTATATAAATCGAGATGTTTGGTGAGTCTCAGACTAGAGGTTTGCTGACTCAAAGCACAGCCTTCTGTCTGTCGGTTGCAACACGGTAACCCCTATTCTTGGGGGTGTGCCTGGGAGATGGATTGACTGGAATAAGGAAGGCTCGGCCAAGGGTAATTGTTAAAAAACGTCAATCTCGCGGCTTCCATGAATTAGTCATAGATTTCCCCTAGCCATCTCTTGAAATAAAAATATCCTTGATAAGATCAAGTTTATTTTCGCTTTAGGATGAATTAGTTTAAGCTTTGACCTAATTGGTATATTTCCAGGAAGTGCTTCCCAACTTAACTCCTTCCCTAGACTCTAAAAAATCCACAAACTGACCCTTTTAATCCTTTCCTCTGTTCCCTCCCCAAATAAATATAAAGCGATACACTGTATTTTCTGACAGTCCTTGAAAATTAGTCATTTTTCTTTTTCCTTTTCTTCTTTTCCATGAAGAATTAATTTATGAAAACCTGATATTCTATGTAATCCATCCAGGCCAGATACTAAATAACGAGAAGTTACCAAAGGAGGTATAGGAAGAAGGTCAGGGTGGAGAAATGTGGAAAAATGATGACTTTGGCATTTCCATGGAGAAATCCATTAAACTAAACCTGATAATAACACACATAGGCTGGAAATTACAGAGACAAGAGAAGTAACAAAAATAGATAAAAGTACATTCTATAATTTATCAGAGTAGTAGCACAAGCCTTTTGTTATGTTCTTAATAAAACCACTATTAATTATTCAACCATAACCCAAATTTAAAAGGATTGTATGTTATATAGCCACATATAGTACTTTATTCAACCATTAACAAGTAACATAATCTTGAGCAAATTATTTAGCATTTCTTATTCTGGTCACTTGATTTGCAAAATGATAGCCATGAGCATGAAGTGTTAAAATGAGAGCGTGTCTGTGTTGAGTCTTAGAAACTTGACTTTCAAACACTCCTGTTCTGTGCGTGACCACAAGTTGATGGAAATTGCTGCCGACAGAGGCCTCAAAGGTACATATGTCTTGCTTCTCTAAAAAGACAGTGTATTTCTTTATTCCTTTTTAAAAGCAAGGACAGGGTTCCCATCACAGGGTTTATCTCTTGTGGTGCTGAGGGTTAGGCGAGCACAATACTTTGGCATCCATGTGCCCTCTGGTGTCATTCATTCCACAATTAAAGGGATACAAATATCCTCCTAGGAGAAGTAAATAAACACGTTCATTCAAACTAGGGTGTCAGTGACATTTTTTAGCACCTTGGCTGGGAGCAAGTGTGAACTGGATGAAGCAAGAGGGTACTGGGTACGGCAGGACATGAGCAGTGGCAGCCGTGTGTCCCCAGGGTGAACGACCCAGAAAGTAGAGGGATGGCATCCCTAGGACAATGCCACTGAATTCACAGTTTTGCTTACGGCTGCTCCTTAAGAAACCACGTTCTACCCAATCTAAACCTATGTCTCCGCCACTTTCAAAATAGTCTGCCTTGTTCTCTTTCTAAAGGTCTTTGGCAGGGAATACCCATAGCTACACAGAGTGTGTTTGAGCAGAGACGTGCTCACAGGATGTCAAGGTCTCCATAGTTCTGGACTGGATACACGGTCTTGATAGCTATGAAAATAATCTTAGAAACCTGGAGGGGTGGTGCAAAAGATCTAGAACATCATCCTCTCTCCCATGCCCAGCTGGTTCTAGCCTTGCTGAATTCCACCACTGTAGTACACAGAACCGGGCGGGGAGGGGGGTTGGGTTGGGTGGGGTGGGGTGTGGTGGGTGGGTGGGTGGTGGGCGGGGCTTCGTACCCCCCCGCCCCCCCCCCCCCCCCCCCCGCCCCCCCCCCAGACGCAAGACACAGATAATCTCATCAAGGCTCCAGTTCAATGACAGATGAAAACCTGGGCTCTGGCATGTTGAGGCCAAAAAATCCAAAGGCCAAAAAATTAATAAGAATTAATAAGTGTGAAAGTGCCCTGGCATTTGCCATGAGGTGTGTAGCCCTAAAATGTGCAAAATATAGTTAAATCTTGTTGATAAAGGTTATCTGGTCTTCATTGTGTCTCTGGGTCCTCAGTGAGAATGTCAGTCTTGAATCCCCAGAGGCCCACGAACCATGGAAACTCTAGTGTTTTTTTTGTTTTGTTTTAAAGAAAGTCTTTTAAACCAAAGACTTTAAATAAAGTCTTGAAGATAATTTCCTTATCACTTGCTTCTTTCTCATAAGACAAAATTTTTAAAAACCTGATCATAAGAATTCCTTTATTATTAGGGATAAGCAGGCATTTACTCTAAATCTGTGGTGTTAGGACAGCTTTGTCACAACAGAACAGATTCACACCTGCAAAGTTTTGGGTAAAGAGGTTTTGTATTAAGCAGATTATATTTTCCATGACAACCTTTCACACTTGGGTTTGTACATTAGCCTAATTTTGCTTAAAGACATTCCTATGCTTAAACTCTTAAGAGAATCGGGCTAATTATTTCTAAGAAGAGAATGACATATTTCTTAGGCGTATAACACTCTTCTACATTGTCGACCAAATTGCCAATTAAGCAAGTAACTAGCAAAAGAAAAGACACAGATAGCATAGAATTTAAAAAATATTTAGGTTAGAATTTTATTATATGACCATGTGCACCTTTAAAATTGATAAAGAATTTTACAGGTGGTCTTGATAAAGAATGGTTTAGTCAAGAAATGTAGTTAGCGTAACTGGTTATTCATTTGGAGGAAAATGAAAGTAAACCCCTATTTTATATCAAAACCTAAAATAACTCCGGAAGGACTGAGAATTTAAAAGTATATAACAAACAAATGAACTAACTCACTGAAAGAAGTGTTAGAAGATAATACAGGAGGATATGTTTACCATCTTTTTATAGAAAAAATATTCTTGGCCTGACCCCGGTTTAAAATCCATAATGGAAAGAATTCACAGAGACATTCATTGATGAATGTCTTAAACTTTTGTGCCGAGCAGGACATTGTAAAAAGTTAAAGACCAAAGACAAATGATGAGCATATATTTATTTATTTATTTATTTTTTAACAATTCAAGTGCTATATTTAAATTGCTCAGACATTAAGAAGGGGATACATGTACCCCAAAATCTCTTTTATTTTATTTATTTATTTTTAACATCTTTATTGGAGTATAACTGTTTTACAATGGTGTGTTAGTTTCTGCTTTACAGCAAAGTGAATCAGTTATACATATACATATGTTCCCATATCTCTTCCCTCTTGCGTCTCCCTCCCTCCCACCCTCCCTATCCCACCCCTCTGGGTGGTCACAAAGCACAGAGCTGATCTCCCTGGATGAGCATATATTTATAACACGAGTGACAAAGAGCTGATATCCATGCTATGATGAGCTCCTAGAAGCAGTTCTTAAGAAATAGGTGAACATTCCAATAGAAACACTTTGTACAATGACTTAAATAGTCAAGCCAGAAAAATACATATATAAATGACCAATAAACATCTGAAAAAATGCTTAATTTTATTAATAATCAAAGGCATAAAAATTAAAGCAAGTAGATAAATATTTGCCTATCGGTTTGGCAAATATTAAAAAGATGTTGGGGCCAGTGTGATGAAACAGGCATTTCTACACCTTACCAGGGACTGTAAATGGGTACAAATTAGGAGGGCCATTTGGCCATGTCTATCAAAACTCACAATGTAATAACCTGGAATTAAAGATGCACAAGAAGAAGGTTAACAGAAGGAACATTGGAGGCAGATTATAGGAGTCTAAATAACAAGTTTGCCATGGTAATGTGTTAGATTTTCATCTGTACATAACGTGAAGCCCAGAAGGTTTTTGAGTGTGGATTGGCATGATATTTGCAGGATAGGTAGAATGCCAGGCAACTGGCTTTAGGATAGGTAGAATGCCAGGCAACCGGCTTTATTTCTAGAAAAATCATTTGGGAAATATGATTGGAAAATGTGCTTTTACTTATTAGGAAATTATGATGAAAACACTGTTAATATGCTTAGGGAAGCTTAAAGAATGAGTGTTTTTTGGTTTTGAAAGATTTGAAACAATTGAGGTTTAGCAGTGTGAGCACTGAATGAAAAGTCAGATATTGTTTTACTCTTATTTAAAAATAGATCACGCAAGAACAGTTTGTAACATCTTTAATCTGACCCTTCACCCGTGAAGACCCCACAAAGCCTGTTCTGTCGGTTCTTTCCAGTAGGCCTGATGAATTGTGTTTTCTCCCTTGAAGAGCTGAGTTTCCTTGGACGCTGGTGACACATTGTTAGGAGGATAGCTTTGAAACATATATTCTTCTTTTTCCTGAATAAAGAAAGCTTAATTGTCAGGAACCCAGATGGGGATCATGTTAATAATCATGACTCTATTAAAATCATGGCCCAAGCAACAAAGCGAACTGGGCCCAGAGTCCAAGAGAAATAACAGGTTCTTTGGGGAGAGAAACTTAAAGAAATAGTCAATACATTCTTTTTATTTAGAATTTAGGTTTACCCTTCTCATTTTACACAAGCGTAAAACCAAAATAATTCCCACTTAATTGCAAAAATAATCTAAGCAATACATATGAAAGCATTTTGTAAATTAGAAAGAATTATCCTATTTCTTCTTATGTAAATATCCCCGCCCTTGAGTGCGGTTCTGGTACTTTTTTCAAGCAAAAAGTCCAAGAGGAAGGTCAAATTCTCTGGGCTTTACTGATTGTCAGGGGAAGATGGGAAACAATGACCTGGGGATTCCAGGAAGGCTGGGTCCCCAATTGCTAAGCTGAAGTCTTGGCTGAAGAAAGAGCTTGGCACCATTTCTGGAATGCCGTTAATCATGCTTTAAGGGCTTGGTGGTAACTTGTGTTCTACTGAACCTTGAGTGACAGGAGCAAATCCTCAGTTACAGGGGGTTGGAATAGAGCCAACCCTTGAGGCTGACAGTCAGGTTTTTTTTTTTTGGTTTTTTTTTGTGGTACGCGGGCCTCTCACGCTGTGGCCTCTCCCGTTGCGGAGCACAGGCTCTGGACGCGCAGGCCCAGCGGCCACGGCCCACGGGCCCAGCCGCTCCGCGGCATGCGGGATCGTCCCGGACCGGGGCACGAACCCGCGTCCCCCGCATCGGCAGGCGGACTCGCAACCGCTGCGCCACCGGGGAAGCCCATGGCAGTCAGGTTTTTTACAACAGAATTGAGCTAGACTTGTCTGTGAGTGATAAACTTAACCAGTACACCCAAAGCAGTATTGGGTGACCAGCTAAGAACGACAAGTCATTCTGTATCTCTTCTAAGAAACAAAGCAGAGATAAATGAATTAAAAAAAAACAGAATCCTTGTGAGGAGGGAGCAGACAGCTGAGCTAGGCTGACAGCACCAGCAACAGGAGAAATGCTCTCTAGCTGAAGTTCCAGGCAAAGGACAGAAGGCCTTGTCAAAAATGTATCTCAATTTTGGGATGGAAAAGAATCAGATAAGAGGCATGGTCACAAACTGGACTCCGAAGGGAGATCCTTTCAATGAAACATCAGAGAGTTAAAATAGGGACCTTGGAACAGAGAGACGCCAGCAACCCAGCAGTTGTTTTCAAAAGTAGGTCTGATCATGGCTCTTGGAGTTTCCCCAAGTGGGTGGCACGAACACCCTGCCTGGGAAATTGGAGGCGCTCAATACACAAGGCTCTCAATACACAAGTGATTGGACAAATCAAAGTTTAGCAGATTGGTAAAGTGTCACAAGGAAAGGGACAACTTAGCTAAGTAATTCCTTTTGTCTCTTCCAGCCTTATAACTCCGTAGTTCTTAAAAAACCTACCGCTATTCTCAACCGAAGGGCTTAATTCTTATCAGGTTCTCAGCCCATCTCAAAAGATGTTCAGGAATCATAATAATAACCAGTATGAGGAGGACACAGGAACAGAGTCCAGTAAAAAAAATTTAATCTTTCTAGACTCAGATTTGATGACTGACAGACACTAATGAAAAGAACAATTACATATACAAATAGAAACTGGGAAATGGGCATATATTAATGGCATCTGAATGTGAACAGATCTGAGTGCACCCTATTTTCTTGCTTACTTTATAGAAAAGGAAACTGAGTCCAGCAAGTTTTCTTTTTCACTTTCACAAATTCTAGCAGATAAGGGACAATGCTGAAGTTAGGGTCTAATTCATCTAGGTCTTTTCCCACTAAGTTTACTCAACATGAACACACTAAAAACATGTTGAAATATAAAATATGTGTTTAAAATTTTACTGGGAACACATGTTTATACAGACATTCACTGAACTTTTAAATAACTTTATAGTCCTTCCAAAAGAAGTTGGTCTAGCTCATAAAAATTACCAAACCACCAAACATTTTTCCATATATGACATTGGTTATCTTTTCTGTCTCCCACCTATATTCCCACCTGTCTTCTCTACCATATCTGCCTACTGAAAGGAATGCAAAGAAACTCTTCGCAAAGGCAAATGGCCCGGGCTTCCCTGGTGGCACAGTGGTTGGGAGTCCGCCTGCCGATGCAGGGGACGCGGGTTCGTGCCCCGGTCCGAGAAGATCCCACATGCCGCAGAGCGGCTGGGCTCAAGTAAATAAAATAAACCCCCACCACCAAAAAAAAAAAACAAAAGCAAATAGCCCAAAGGCTCCTATACAAAGGCAGATCCCAATGAAAATGTGACCATAAACTTATAAAATAAGAGGTAAAAATAAAACCAAGATTTTAAAGGTCCTCTGCCTATTAATCAGTTCTATTTGAATCCTGATTTCTTTCAGATCCCAGCTGGAGATCTGTTCTTTCCATTTGTGTGTGCGTGTGTGTGTGTGTGTGTTATGCATGTGTGCACATGTGAGTCCAAGGCAGAGAGGAGGGTGGCAGTTCTACTGGGAATCCATTTGTGTGTGTGTGTGTGTGTGTGTGTGTGTGTGTGTGTGTTATGCATGTGTGCACATGTGAGTCCAAGGCAGAGAGGAGGGTGGCAGTTCTACTGGGAATTCTATTTATAGAGGAAGAAACATAATCCCATAAATACTGATGCCAGGAAAACAGCCCAAGAGTTTAACTCTGCCTAAGAATAGAATGTTGCTAAAAATGCTGGAAAATGTAGGTGAGAGCAGTGCCAGTTAAGCACCACTGTTGATAAGGAGACAGCTGTTGATATAAATAAATGATATTTGGATCCATAAATACATAACTGGAAGATTGAGGAGACAATGGGCAGCTGTCTCCAGAGGCGTAATAGCAAATTCTAATGATTGTTCTCTAAAAACTGAAGGACAGGGATTATCAGGAATGAATTCACTTGAATGAATTCAAGGAAGTGAGGGGAGTCCCACCAGGGCCAAGCCTTCCCATGGATGCCAGGGCTTCCCATGGACGCCGGGGCCAACACAGCTGTAGGTCAGGCATCGCTGGCCCCCAGCTGCACAGAGAGACGTGTGTTGTAAACAAGCACACACACTCTGATGACAAAAACAGCTTCTCATCTATGCCAAGGGAACATGGATTCCGATAATTTTTTTTTAAATAATCAGGACCCGGGCTTCCCTGGTGGCGCAATGTTTGAGAGTCCGCCTGCCGATGTAGGGAATGCGGGTTCGTGCCCCGGTCCGGGAAGATCCCACATGCCGCGGAGCGGCTGGGCCCGTAATCAGGACCCTTCCAGCTTAGAAGGGATGTGCTGGAAATACCACGGGGTTTGCCTCTAGTGAAGGCAAAGTTAAGTTGGATTTAAGATTACACCTCCTCAAGACACACGCACACACACAATATTTCTTGACCCTCTTTACAGTCAGATAACTGAGTTACTGTAAAAATGTAGTTTTACTACCTCCAAGCTGGGATCCCTCCATTTAGACAGTGCTAGCCATCAACCCAGGAGCACCTTTTCTTTGATCAGTTAATTTGACTCAGATTGAAGTCAAATTCTGACACAGTCCAACAAGTAACTACAAAAACTGGTGGTGAGGTTGAAATGCTAGTCGTACTAATATTAGCAGCTATCAATCATTGAGGCTCACCACCTGTCAGGCATTGTTCTGAGTCCTCTCTATTCAATTACTCATTCAATTCTCCGAAGAACCTCTGAATTAGATAGGACTTCCCCCATCTTATAGATGAGCAAACCGAGGCATAGAAAGCCTAAAAAAATGTCAAAAGGCGTCCGGTTGATAAACGCCAGGACCTGAAGCCTTTGCAGGCTAGCCACAGAGCCTGTTTTGACCCATGCACCTGGAGATAACGATTTTCCTCCTTTGGATTAATTGTCAAATCAGCCCAGTTAAATTTGAATTTCAGAAAAACAGCTGTAATTCTGGACAATGAATAGTGTCCCAAATATTGTGTGGTACCTACTTACACTAAAAAATTATTTGTTATTTATCTGAAAGTCAGTCTTCCAACCCTGCCCCAGAGGGAGCTGACTGCACCAAGGAAGCAAAGAAAACATTTTGATAAATTTGATGTTTGGTCCCAAACCCCAAAGGAGAATTCAAATCACAGTATTAGCCTCGGGGCAGAACTCTTTTTCCCTCTCCTAGAAGCAGTCTAGAATAACAGCTCTCAAAGCTGTCTGGGGGGTCAGCCTCACTTGGGAAGCTTTAATAACGCACCTGGCTGAGCCCGATCTGCATAAGATTTAGTAGGCTTACTGTGGGATAGGGGCACCATTATTTTCAAATGAGCCCTTAAGTGTTTCCTTGTCTCCTTCCCAGCTTCTTCTCCTTTTTCATGGTCCGCCTATTCATGACTGGGCTATAGACCAGTGACTGGGAATCACTGGTCTGAAACCCTGATTATAAGTTCCAGTTTACCATTTCTAGCCAGTCCAAGGAGACAGCCCAGGCTCCACCCTCCAGTGTGGGAAGAAGAGAGAATAAACAGGCTGAGAGGATGAGAGAGTTTCCTCACAACGCTTGGAGCTGTCACCCAGGCCTCCTCACGTTGGGTTTGCAGCCTCAGGCCTGAATGCCACATGCGAGAAAGAGACTTTTCAGAGGGAGATGGAGAGAAAGAGCCATGTGAGGGCCAGGTCTCCCGTTTGGAAGCAGGCCCTGGCACAAGAGAGAGGGTAGATCATGTTAAAAATTGTCCCTGGAAGTGGAGGAAAATTGGGAAAGGGGCTGGAAAGAGCACAAGCTCCGTCTGCAATGTGGCTGCCCTCCAGGAAGGTACTGGGAAATAAATTTAGCAGGACGTGGCAATTCACCAATAAATAAACAAACAAACAAACATATAAATAAAAACAAATAGAAAATATCCAAAGGGCACAGAAAAAGAAGTTCTATTTCACAAAACTGTTCAGCTATTTTACATATATATAAAATTTTCATTATATGTGAGTGTATATATATATATATATATACACTCACACATAATACAGATATATACACATTTTATTATGTGTGTGTATCTATATCCTCATGTTATAAAATATGTTTCTTTCTATGGGGTCAAAAATATTTGAAAAACACCACTCCAGAGACAAACATCCATCACTTTTGGAAAGCAGGAAGCACAGACCAGAGCGAATAGGACTCAGAGCAGGTTTTGGGAAGCAAGATGGGGAAGAATGATCTGGAGACTGGACAGCTGCCCAAAGAAAGTTAAAGCAGTCGATTCAGGGGGAGTCTTGGCAGGCAGGTGGATGGGAGCACGTGAGGACCATTCACTAAGGGGAGAAGGCAAATACGAAACGGGTAGGTGTCTCATGGTTTATTTTTCATGCTGCCCTAGAAAGCCCTAGAAAGAATCTCTGCTGACATGTAGGCCACATCTGTGGGAGTCGTTACCCTGTCTCTAATGCCTTTTCTCTTTTCTTTTTTTTTTTAATCAATATTTTTTTAAATTGAAGTATAGTTGATTTACAATGCTGTATTAATTTCTGCTGTATAGCAAAGTGATTCAGTTATATGTATATATACATTCTTTTTAAAAATATTCTTTTCCATTATGGTTTATCCCAGGACATTGAATACAGTCCCCTGTGCTATACAGTAGGACCTTGTTGTTATCCATTCTATATATAAAAGCTGACATCTGCTAACCTCCACCTCTCACTCCATCCTTCCCCACCTGTTCTCTTTTCTTATAGGTCAGAGAGCAAAGCCTGAGGCCGCACTGTTGGGAGAGCAGGGCGTGTATGAAGTTTAAAGTGCACCCAGGAAGCAAGGTAAGGGCTGGAGAACCAACCCTGGGCTTCTGTGCTGCTGACCCCAGGCGCTTCTTCCGGTGGTGGGTTATTGAGCTTGGGAATCATAGCTCTTCATCTTTTCCTGTGGAGATGCAAAGAGAAAGGGAATTTTATGACCATGACTATGGACTTTTGTCTAAATTCTTCTGAGATAACCATGAACTTGACAATTTGTTGCTAACCACATCAACTCTGAAGAAGGGCCACAGGGAAGTAGTCCTTCATGTTCTGTCAATACTGGCCAATAAAACTCTTTAAAAAATTTTGTTAACGAAACCCCACACAACGTAAAATGTACCATCTTAGCCATTTTTAAGTGTAAAGTTCAGCAGTGTTAAATATATTCACACTGTTGTGACACAGATTTCTAGAACGTTTCCTTTTGGCAAAATTGAAACTCTATAACCACTGAATAACAACTCCCCTCTACCCCCTCCTCCCAGCCCCTGGCAACCACATTCTTCTGTCTATTTCTATGAGTCTGACTTCTTTAGATCCTCATATAAGTGGAATCATATAGTACTTGCCATTTTGTGATTGGCTTATGTCATTTAACATAATGCCCTTAAGGTTCATCCATGTTCATAGCACGTGACAGAATTTTTTTTCTTTTTCAAGGCTGAATAATATTCCATGCCCAATAAGACTTTTGGCAATGATGGAAGTGTTGTGTGTCTACACTGCTTAACATGGTAACCACTAGCCACATGTGGTTATTGAGCACTTGAAATGTGGCTAGTATGACTGAGAAATTGAATTTTTCATTTCATTTTATTCTAATTAAAATTAAATGTATTCTAATTAAAATTAGACTGCCACATGTGGCTAGTGGTTACTACATTGGCCAGAACAGTTCTAACTTGTGATTTTTTTCATTGCCACCAAATAACCTGTGTGTAAATGATTAAATCTTGTGACCATGACTATGGGCTGAGTTTTGTCTAAATTATTCTGAGATACCCATGAACTTGAGCACAGTTGGTTGCTAATTACATGAACTATGAAGAAGGAAATTTGCTGGATTGGTTCACTCTTATTTTTATGCTGAAATACTCAGAGTCTATCTTTATATTAATGGTTCTAGGGTCCTTGGTCATTTGAATGCTTGTCTTTACTGAGATGAAAAGAAAACCTCAGTGAAATATAAAAGGCTGGATGTGAAGTGCACCCAGCTGCAAAGTTAAGCAAGCCATGGTTTTAAAATAGCCTGTGTTGGGTTAAATTTGATCACTTAGATCAAACTTAAACTTAGAAGAGAGTTCTGGAGAAATTTTCTAGTAGGTTTGTAAAGAGAAAAATTCACTAGTTCTGCAGTGGGAGTGGAAGTGATGTTGTCTCCGGTGGAAAAAAATAACCAAATGCTCAGGGCTTCTGATGAGCCCAGCTAGGCTTTACCCCTGTGTGCATTTAAAATTTTTGGCTTGAATGACTTGTTTTTGTGCCTCAGCCTTGCATGGCGCACACGTCTAGTCACAGACTGTGACTCCAGCTGTTCATGTCCTGTCCAGAACCAGGAGGGGCCAGGGGAAGATGAGAGTTCCTACGCTCTGGCTCTTCTCCTTCTTCATGATCACCGAGGGCTGGAATGGCTTCCTGGGGGTGAGTTTGTGTACGTCCCGTTTTCTTCTCTACCACCTCCCCTTTGTCCTTCTGGCACTTTGAGCGTCTGTCACTCTCTAGGCAACTGCAATGACAAAATTTCATAGACTTGGCATCAGAAGTGCTGGGTTCTTGTCTCAACATTACCAGCATTAGCCGTGTGACCTTGGATGAGTCACTTCATCTCTTGGAGCTTAGATGACCTGACTGCAAAAACCAGGATTTTGGACTAAGCTATACTGGAGATCTTTTCTAACTCAGCGCATCCTCTCCTATGGCCTCTTTGATGGAGAAAAAGCATATAGGTCGACATTAGCAGTCCTTGGCCTCTTCCCTACCTATACTCACTTTCTTTTTTATTCCAATAACCTTTTTTGAAATTGAAGTAATAATTTACATATTTTAGTTTAGTTTACATAGTTAATTTACAATGTTGTGTTAGCTTCAGGTATACAGCAAAGTGATTCAGTTATACATATATATGTGTATACATATATATATTCTTTTTCAGATTCCTTTCCATTATAGGTTATTATAAGACTTTGAGTATAGTTCCCTGTGCTATACAGTAGGTCCTTATTGTTTATCTGTTTTATACATAGTAGTGTATATCTGTTAATCCCAAACTCCTAATTTATCCCCCCCACCCCGCCCCTGTCCCCTCTGGTGACCATAAGTCCATTCTCTAAGTCTGTGAGTCTGTTTCTGTTTTGTAAGTAAGTTCATTTGTATCATTGTTTTAGATTCCCCATATAAGTGATATTATATGATATTTGCCCTTCTCTTTCTGACACACTTCCCTTAGTATGATAATCTCTAGGTCCATCCATGTTGCTGCAAATGGCATTATTTCATTCTTTTATATGCCTGAGTAATATTCCACATCTATGCTACGTCTTCTTTATCCATTCATCTGTCAGTGGATACTTAGGTAGCTTCCATGTCTTGGCTATTGTAAATAGTACTGCTGTGAACATTGGGGTGTATGTATCTTTTCAGATTAGAGTTTTCTCTGGATATACGCCCAGGAGTGGGATTGCAGGATCATATGGCAACACTATTTTTAGTTTTTTTAAGGAACCTCTTATTGCCTCCATAGTGGCTGCACCAATTTACATTCCCACCAACAGTGTAGGAGGGTTCCTTTTTCTCCACACTCTACTCACTTTCTTGATGCTTTCATCTGGGGTCACGGTTTTAATGTTCTCTGCATGCCAATGACTCCAAAATCTGTGTCTCCTTCTCACACCTGTCCCCTGAACTCCACACTCACCTCTCTACTACCTACTTGGTAGTATGTCCAAAATTAAACTCTCGGTTTTTTCTCACCAAACCTGCTCCTCCTTGCCCATCTCAGCAAGTGGTATCACTGTCTCTCCAGCTGCTTAGGCAGAAAACTTATTATTACGTTTGACACTTCTCATAATCCATGTCTAAACCATTAGATCTTTTTTTCTGGTTTTCTCTTTAAAATATATCCAGACTCCAAACACTTCTCACCAACTCCATGGCTACCATCCTGATCCACACCTTCATCATCTCTCACCTATATTATTTCGATAGCTCCTGAAATGCTCTCATTGCTTCAGTGCTTGTCTATTCCCAACATGGCCGCAGGATTGAGCCTTCTAAAAAGTGGAGCAGAGCACGTCTTTCCTCTGTTCAGAACTCTCCAGTGGGCTCCCATCCCATTCAAGCAAAAGCTAAGCCCTTGCCACAGCCCAGAAGGATCTACAGGACCTGCCTCCCCAGAAATACTCTCTGACGTCACTTCCTGCCCTGCCTCCCCGACTCCACTTAGCTACTCTGGCCTTCACGTGCCAGGTATATTCTTATCCCAGGGCCTTTGCACTTGCTCTTCCCTCCTCCTGGGAAGTTCTTTCTCAGGGAGCCTCACTTTCCTGCTTCCTTCAGGTTTGTGCTCAAAAGGTACCTCAGCGATGTCCTTTTCTGCCCCCCTCCCCCACCATCCCTGGCTTGCATTTTAGATCCATGATTTCAATTTATCTGGGAAATCCAACAAGGCCTTATGAAATACAATATGACCAAGCCTCGCTGTAATTCTTCTTTTTTTTTTTTTTCCCTCTTAACACAGTGATGATGGCATCAAAACAAAGCAAGAACTCATTTTGAATAAGAAAAAGCCTCTAGGTGAGACTCCCTCAGATAGCGTGGTACAGCACACACTGGAGCCCAGAGAGCAGGGTTCAAATCCCAGGAGTGCTTCTGATGGGGTTTATGATCTTTGGCACATCGTTAAATACCTCGAATCTGTAAAGCGATAATTATAATAATTCCTTGTGAGGATGAAATAATATAATAAAGGCATAGTATCCTGTCCCATAACCAGCCAGTAGCTGCTCCATACTCTTTCTTTCCTTCTTCATCTTGATCCCAATAATGTAATGAATGGCACAGACTTCAGTCTAGGAATGAGTTGTGGTCTGAAATTTGACTTGCGGGTCTGAAGTTTCAAGCATTGTATATATTTCCTCATGGAAACAATGGTACACACAGATGGTGGTTAGATTCCTGGGTCAGTCCTCAAAAGCCTTTTTACGGTGCCATGAATCTGCCATCCAACAATGTGCTAATAGGGCCATAGACCTTACCACATTGTAGCAAGGCTACAATTCTTTGGGAAAATGAAACCAGAATTTCCACTTGGAATGCCATGGAAAGGTAAAAGCACAAGTATACATTGAACTGTTACCAGTGCCAGGCGCTATTCTAAGTGTGTTAGATGAATTAAATCCTCACAAAGATCCTCTGAGTTAGGTACAATCGCCATCTTTATTTTACAGATAGTGAAACTGACAAGGCCGGTGGGTAGGTGGGGCAGGATTCAATGCCCAGTCAGTCTGGCTCCAGAACCAGAGCCTTTAATCTTTCCCCGCTTCCCCACCTGCTTGGGCCACGGGAGTGGATATCCCCTTAGCTTACATCCCTTGGAGTAATTCCCAAGGCCGGGACAGAGTTTCCGGCCTTAAGGAGATGCGGGGAGGGGTGAGTTGGTGGCAACTACAGCAGGCAGGAGTCTCCTGTAAATGTCCTGGGACATGCTGCAGCTTCTGGATTTCCTTCTGAGAAGCCTAGGGATTGATCCAGCTGCTTTTCTTCCCTATAAATCTCCCAGCTCCCCCAGACCCTTAAGAAATGGGATAGTCTCATAGAAGCTCCCCATCTCACCTGTGCCTGTAGAAAGCATGGTCCCGTCCTGAGAGATCTAAGGGATTCTAAGAGGTTTCACTGCCGACGATAACAAAATGAGACCCAGGAAAAAAGGATGTTCACCTTTTGCTTCTTTTTCTCTGAGGCCCTTCACATTCTTAAACTGGGGTCCACTTTGGACCTTGGGAGGATCTTGAGACCCCCATGGAACTTCATACAGAGTTTCATGTGAATGTGCCTAAGTGAATTCTGGGTGGGATTCCTCTTCTCTCCCAGCCCAAAACACCTAATGGTCTCTTCTTAGGGAAACAAAAGGTACTGCTCAGAAACGATAAGGTGGAGGTGAGGGTGCATCAGGGCTCAAGTAAGGTTTGGTTTGGTTTTACTCGTGCATTTCATCTCAGTATCAAACTCAGCTAATTAGTGGAACATTTGTACAGGAGAAGGAAGGGCTCTTTGGAGAGGAAAGAGGGGACTGGGGGTTTTATATCAGAGATACGTCCAGGAGACCAGAGCTAGGGGAGGAGGAAGGGAGAGTGACCAGGACTTTCTCACCTCTTTTCCCTTCAGTCTTGACCCTGAAACTTGACTCTGGCTGTGACCTGAGAAGTATGTAAAGTCAGGAGGGCGACGCTGGGGTGGGTCAGAGAGCACAGAGCAGCTGGCCTGGCAGAAGTCAGAGGAGAGAGGTGTCTTAGGCACCTGTGGACCGTCTGATGCTTTGCTAGGGATGCTCCACGTCTGGATGAATGGAAGTGACCAAGCCATGTCCGTGACCCTCAGGCTGAATCTGACAAGTGCTCTGAGGTCACTTGCTCTGCAGTATCTCCCTCCCAGCCTGAGAAAAGAAGCCTTTGACCGTCTCTCTTTCTCTCTAGGTCCAGTCCAGGAATACGAGCTGCTGCTTCAGCTAGCCTATCGAGATTCCAAGGAGAAAAGAGATGTGAAGAACTTTCTGAAGCTTTTGGAGCCTTGCCCTTGTTTTTCACCTGGGCCGGTGAAAATTATCAGAGCAAAGGTCACCACGTGTGAGTCAGTCTCTGGTAACTGGGAGTGGAAATGGGGAAGGTGGTGTGTGAGTCGGGAGAGGTTAGGTTATGCTGGGGACTCAGTCATCCCCCCAATATCTGTGGCTGCAAAGAATAAATGCTTGTAAAAAATATCTGGCCAACAGCACTAATGACCACCACAATGGGGTTAGGAGAAGTTAAATGATTTATCTAAAGTAAGGGTTCTCGGAGTGTGGTACCCAGACCGACAGTAGCAGGAGCATCAGGGAACTTAAAAGAAATGCAGATCCCTGGCTCCATTCCAGACTTACTGAATCATAAACTTCAGGATGAGACCCCTGCCAGAAGATTCTGATGTATGATCACGTTTGAGAACCATTTACTGCACACCATTGTGCATATTTTCACAACCGTATGTGGTGACTTTGCCCCATTTTTTTTTTTTTTTTTTTTTTTTTTGTCTATTGAAAAGGAAAGGTTTTTTTAGTGGGAGTTTTAGGTCCAATACAAGCATACAGGATTAGCTAATAAAATTTTTCATCATGACCCTCAACAAAAAGGTCTCTCTGCCTTTGCCATATTGCTAACAGGGACTCTGGGGGAGTGATGCCAGGTGGATGGGAGCCTCTGATAAGACAGTGGACAAATATCATCTAGAACCCTTTAAATAACTCTCAGGTCGACATATCCTCTTCTGCTTCTTTCTCCATGTAAGTGTTACTGACTGGGCACACATCCTTCTTTTGGATGCTAACCCCAGACATTTGATTGTTATGTTAGCTGGGTTTCTGATCCAACCTCCGTATCTATTGAGTGGGACGTTTCCTTAACCTTAAACATACTGTTTCCATCTTGTTTTCATCCTTATAGCTTTTGGAGAGAAATATCTCTAGCTTTTGGTTCAGATTCTATATCAGAACCAAAGATGAGAACTCAGCCATAGCCAATTTATTAACCAGGTCCCGTGAGACCAAGCTCTGTTTTTTGTGCAGACTGTGGCATCCAGAACGGGGTCCTGCGCTGTGCCTGTGACGATGGCTACTCCTGGTTTCCTCCCTCGTGCCTTGATCCCCAGAAATGCTACCTTCACATGGAGGGATCTCTCCAGATCTGTGATTGTCATCTCAACAACCTCACCCAGAGTGTCCATTTCTGTGAGAGAACAAGTGTGTAAGGATACCAAGAGGGGAGCTGGGGCCCCTCCAACCTCCACATGTGACAGAGAGAGAAGGACCACTGGGTCTGTGCCCCAGTGTTTCTCTTTGCCTCCCAGAGAAGAGCCAGTGTTTACAGGGAGTTGGAAGGGCAGTGATGACGTACCCTGCTAGGCTTGGCTGGACACAGCGAGAGCTTCGTAAGTGCAGAAAATTCAGAAATGCAAGCTGATATTTGGACGCCAGTTCAGCCTGGAGGTACATCCAGCTCACCTCGACAATTCTATGATTCTTCTGAGATTTAGGGAGATTCCCTGAAATTCCAAGTATGGGACCAGCTTGAGTAAATAACATTTTTCTTCCCACCTTCTGTTTACTTCTTTGGCCAGCATCAATTTCCAGAAAATAAAAATTTAGAGGTGTGCAAGCAGGGAGGGTTACCTAGTGACTATATTGAAAGAAATTCTGTAAATTGCCAACAAATATGTGTGCTGAATGAATTGTCAAAACCAAACAAAAGTTGAAAGTCTAGTTTAGGAACCGGTGGATGCTGAGGGAGCTACTGCTGACTTAGGTTGATGTTCAGTGGATGATGGGGTGAGCCGGATGATGTGGGCTCCAACAGCTTGAAGGACTTTAAGAAACGTCCCCAAAGACTAGTCCAGTTATCTTGAAGCTCCAGATTTTGGTAGAGTGGAGCAAAGAGTGAAGGAGGACCTGAAATAGCCCAGCTTTCCTGGGTCTCCCTGGGTCCCTTTCCCAGAACCACAGCAGTTCAGGTTAAGGTAACACTTATTTATTTATTCATTTAAAAAATCTGATTGAAGTATAGTTGATTTACAATGTTGTGTTTAATTTCTGCTGTACAGAAAAGTGACTCAGTTTTATATACATCTCTCTATCTCTCTATCTATCTATCTATCTATCTCTCTATCTATCCTTTTTCATATTCTTTTCCATTATGGGTTATCAAAGGATATTGAATACAGTTCCCCATGCTATGCAGTAGGACTTATTGATTATCCATCCTATATATAATAGTTTGCATCTGCTAATCCCAGATTCCTAATCCTTCCTGCCCCAAGTAACACTAATTTATTAAACACCATCTCTATACCCAGATCTGGGGCAAATTCTGGGAGGTCACCATGAGGCATTTCTCTTGCTGTCGATCAATTAGCAAGCTACTTGGGGAGGCCAGGCTGTTAACACGTGAAAGAAGACAATGTGATGTCTTCAACAAATTTTGATGAAAGCCTACACTTTGAAAAGTGGTCCAAGTCTGAGCCATCTTTGGGGGATACAAAGATGGATCAGACAGGGATTACTCTCACAAGGAGCTTCCCAAAGTAGAGTGGGGACATACATACGTGAGGTGTGTTCACAGATAGATGTGTAGGTGAAGAGGCTGGAAGGGAGGTATGGATAAAGTACTTTAAGAATTTAAAGGAGAGGAAGACTCTTTTCATCTGGGGCCCAGGGAAGGTCTTGCTAAAGAGGCACATTTAACTAAGTCCTGAATGAAAGATACACAGGATTTGTCCATCCAGAGGTGGGGAATAACCTGTCCCAGAGGAGAAAAGCACCAGTGATGGGTAAGCAAGGAGTAAGTTGGAGTTAGCAAGTAGTGATTTTTTTTTTTTTTTAATTTTTAAATAGGGACAACGTTTAAGCTCAGGGCCTAGACTGGGATGAGTGACTGCCTTTTATAACCACATGTGAGTGGCTACTCATTTACCTTCTTATAAGGTCATCCTGATTATCGCACTTTCCCATTATTTTCCAAATCCACAAAAGAAAATTCCGGTTTTATGGATGCTTCCTATATTACTTTAGGTGAACACTCATCATAAAAAGAAATTCACAAAAAAACAGAAGCAAAAAAGGAGTTGAAGTACCACTGTCAAATAGATGGGCTGAGTTAGACTTCTGTAATTTTAAGCTATAATATATCAAGTGAGTAATTTTTATCTCTGTAAATTTCTTTTTATTTTCCATAGAGGTTTGGGGTACTTTCAAAATTAATGAAAGACTTACAAAAGCCCTTTTGGATTCATCTTCCGCTGTATACTCCAAATATACCCCTGGAATTGAAATTCAAGTAAGCACCTTCTACTTATTACAAAAGAAGTCGTTGCCTAAACATAAGTTCAGATGTTTCCAATTCAACATATTTATTTAACACATATTCTTAATGATTCATTTTCAATGAGTTATTACATAGCAGTTAATCACTCTGTCCACAAGTGATGTACTTTGAACATTTTCTTTCAGGAGCGTTAAGCACTTGACTTCTTCCCATTTCTTTAGTGTTTAGTTTTGCTCATTTGTTAGGGTAATATTAAACCAAGCCATCTTGATTATTTTCTTTTTTCTTTTCTTTTTTTTTTTCTTTAAGTACTAAGGATCTTTATTCTCAGGTGTGATATTGAATCTGTGGCTGCAGATAATGTCACTATTTTGAGAATAAAAGTTCCCATTATCTTCATTCTTTGCAAGTCTTCAGCCACAAAGTTACACCTTATTCTCATAACAAGATAAGTGAATCAAGCCTTCTTGATTATTTTCTGATTTTCATTTGTCAAAAGAAAGTTTTCATGCTCTAAGCTCGATTGTTAACATTTGGGATTTGTTCCTTAAAGAAGCCTCTCTTGTTAGAGGCTAAAGAGTGTTACTGACCAAAATTTTGGACTTCATAATGAAGTCACATAAAACTACCTCTACCTAGGACGGTGGTTTAGATGTGGTTCTAACTGAAGATATGCACAAACACTTCGCAGGTAGATTCAGTTTAAGCATCTATTGAAATCAATGGCTTATTTAGGGGAAGGAGAAAATAGATTTTGGGTGAATTTATTACATTATCTGGCACCCGACCCATCCTCTAGTCTAAGCAGTTGGTTCTACATTCTTTATTAGCAACCTCAAAATTAAATTATATGTGTGTGCGCAGGCGTGTGTGTGTACATTCTCTGCTATCATTTTAAACGTATTTCTATAACATGCAACTACCTCTCGCCATATCTCTTTCCTTTTCTTGGTGCTTCCGTTGGTTATTTATTGTCTGCGACCATTTTTTGCTCAAATGTCTTTCTTGTGTGGGGACAAAGATCAACATATTGCTCTTTGCTCTCTTTGTAAAGCTTAAAGAAGCATACAAAAGTATCCAAGATTTTGAGTCAGTCCGAGTCACCCAATTTCGATAAGTAATACAATGGTCTTAGAAGGGTATCCCTGGAATCATGCACCCGTCCTGCAGGATGCCTCATGCTGTTTCCAAGCGACCTTGACAGAAAATAAGTCAACTGCTTTTTGAAGTAGGATTCTTGCTAAAACTGGATAAAAGTCTGTGGTGCTTTAAAAAATCTTAAGAAGAAAGCCTATATTCTCATTTAAATGCCTTTGCAAATATAAATATTAAATGGCATTCTCGAAGCTATGGATCAGAAACTAGAATTGGAAACCCTCGTGGCTTGGAAGGAAGCAGGAGGACGTGGTGTGCATGCGTGGGAAGGGGCGAGTGGTGGTGACAAGGGTTGTGGGTTGAGGAAGGATGGGTTTTCTCCTTCCATTAACACAGAGGGTGTGATGTTGTATAACTAGGGGCCAGACGGGGCTCCTTGGGTAAAATATTATATTTTTGTGTAGATATCATGTATGCACCATAGTTCAAAGCCCAGTAGTCATTGTCTACAGCAAATAAAGAGATATTTAGTAAATTAGCCTTTTGTTTATACTTTAATTCAAAAGTTGTTTGGTTAGTTACCCGTGTGTGTATTGATTACCAGCTATTTATAGTCTGCTTCAGAGAGGAAGTGACTTAGAGGTCAGAGAACTTAACTTCTTAAATACTTTTTTCACAGGTAAAGAATAGCTATAGGAAATTTTCAGTAACTTTTGCTATAAATATACTGTCCTGGACATTATCCTTTAAGCTCTCTCATGTACCTATAAAAGGGCTCACATGTATAATATTCTTTAAAATTCAGTGCTAGGAAAAACACTGCTTCTTTTTTCTTATATCAAGGTCTATATAATTAATCTAACTTCTGTTTTTGACTTTTTGCCGTCATTGAATTCATAGACAGCATTGAAACTCAATCAACAGTTTTGTATTCAATATTCACATGTTTCTGTTCCTTGGTCCTGGTTTTCTATTTATATTTCTAATTTATATTCATATATATATATATATATATCTATATATATATATCTTACAAACTGTCTCTAATGATTTGTAGACAAAATCACAGTAAAAGTAGACATAAGTCTATAAAATACAACTATTTTGGTTTTACTCTTTACATACATGATCTAAAGTAATTCTTAGTCTCTCACAGTCTCAATTTATTTATCTGTCAAACAGGACTGTTAATACCTGTGGAATTTGATTTAACCTCACTACGTAAAATGAAATAATAGAAAAATACTTTTCAAACACTATAGAAGGGCCGTATCAATGAAAAGACATTGTGATCATCACAGCATAAAAGGGTATTTGGGTTTATTTAGTGTGAGCTCAATGTAGTTCAATGTTAGTTCAAGGCAGTGATTAAGAATTTGAGCTTTAGAGAGCCAGAGGTTCATATCCATCAATTAATAATTAATGACTTGACCCAACTTCTTTAGGACTCAGTTCTCTTATCTATAAAATGAGAATAACCCTAACCCTAACCCTCACCCTCACCCTAACCCTAACCCTAACCCTCATGGAGTTGCAGGATTAAATTAATCCATGTTATCTCACTTGCTTTCATAGCTTCAAATACCATCTGTATACAGATGGGTTCTAAATTTATTACTTGACCTCAGCCTCTCCCCTAAACTCTGGACTCCAATATCCAATTCCTATTAATATCTCCAGGTGATTTTCTAGTAGGCATATCAAATGTAACATGTCCAAAATGGGAGTCCTCCAACTCCCCCCCGTCATAAACTTTCATCTCCTTCTCCCACGGTCTTCCCCATCTCATTTCCAGAGATGCTGTTCTTCTAATTGCACAGACCCAAATCTTAGAGCTCTCCTGTCTTAATTTATTTTACAATAAATTATAGTTAATTATTGAAGTATAATTTACATACAGTGATATGCTCAAAACTTAATTGTACAGCTTTATTAGCTTTGACAAATACTAATACACACCACCTCCTATCAAGACAGACCATTTCCATTATCCCCAAAGTTCCCTTGTGCCCCTTTCCAGCCAATCTCCATGCACATTCTTACCTCCCTACCAGAAATAACCACTGATCTTATTTCTATCAGCATAGGCTGGTTTTGCTTATGCTAGAAGTTTACCTAAATGGAATCATCTAGTGTATAGTTTTTTTGTCTGCCTGGCTTCTTTCACTCAGCCTAAGGCCTTTGAGACTCATCCTTGGCTTTTTGTGTATCAGTGATTCCTTCCTTTTTATTGTCCAGTAATAGTCCATTGTATGAATATACTACAATTTGTTTTTCAATTCCTTGGGGTCGTTCTTGCCTGGTTTCTTTCTTCCACACCCAAAATCTGATCCGTTAGCAAGTCTTCTGGCTCTATCTTCAAATACAACCTGAAACTGACCAGTTCACTTCTCCCCACACACATTGCTACTCAGTCAGTTCAGGGCACCACCCTCTCCTTCCTAACTAGTTTTCCTGCTTCTCTGCTTCCTCCCTTCACCTATTTTCTACACAGCAGCCAGAGTGATGATCTTAAATTATAAATCTGTTCATGCCA
The DNA here is from genome assembly GCF_002837175.3 of Physeter macrocephalus. Taxonomy (NCBI): domain Eukaryota; kingdom Metazoa; phylum Chordata; class Mammalia; order Artiodactyla; family Physeteridae; genus Physeter; species Physeter macrocephalus. Next base: position 79,814,408 of record NC_041231.1, on the reverse strand, counting down.
TGCCTTTTCAAAAAGAATAAAACCTTTTAATAAAAGATGAAATTCAGACTCAAAGGCCCTGTTCCATCTGGCTCCTGGGCACCTCTCGAGGGTCGTCTCCTCTCCATCTCTCACCTGCTCATTGAATTTTAGTCACGTTAGCCTTGAAGTTTGTCAGACTCATAGGCATTTTCTTGCCTCCAACCCTTCTCAGGTGCTGGCCATGCTGTACCAATTCTCTTTGCATCACTGGCTGTTTCTTTTCATCCTTTAGGTCTCTGCTTCAAAGACCCTCTGCACAGAGAAGCCTTTCCTGACCAGTCTTACTTAAAGTGGGCCTCACGTCTACTTGATATTCTTTTTTTTTAAAGATCTACATGAAGAAAACTTTATTTTATTTTAAAAGTTTTATTGGTGTGTTGTTGATTTACAATGTTGTCTTAGTTTCAGGTGTACAGCAAAGTGAATCAGTTATACATATACATATATCCACCCTTTTTTAGATTCTTTCCCCATAGAGGCCATTACAAAGTATTAAGTAGAGTTCCCTGTGCTGTAGAGTAGGTCCTTATTAGTTATCTATTTTATATACAGTAGTGTGCATATGTCCAGCCCAATCTCCCAATTTATCCCTCTTACCCCCCACCTTACCCTCTGGTAACCATAAGTTTGTTTTCTACATCTGTAACTCTATCCCTGAACTTGTCTCACATAACACTTAACAAAATTTGGAATTATATATATATATTTATAATTATGATTTTATATATATATATATATTTGGTGGTTATTTGTTTCTTATTTGCCTTGCCTTCTCCACTGGCACATAAGCTCCAAGAAGGCAAAGACCAAATCTGTTTGATCTATTCCCACGGACCCAATGCCATCCCCACACAGAATAAGCCTTGAGTGACTGAATGAATGAATCTCATTTTTCTTTCCACGTCATTATTGTAGAAATGGAAGCATCATTGCTGGGTATGAAGTTGTTGGTTCCAGCAACACATCTGAACTGCTGTCAGGCATTGGGCAGGTAGCTAAGAAGGCTAACACAGGCCTGCATCAGCTGTTTCCACTAGAAGACAACTCTTTCAGAGCGTTCGGAAAAGGTGACACTGGATTCCTGTCCTCTATAGGGAAGTAGATTGGGGAGCCCAGTTAGTAGATTGTATTATATATTGGAGATGTTCCCGAAACAGAATTGTTCTAAGACTGACTTTTAGTAGAAACAAGCAGCTGTTTCTCCTCCCAACCAGGATGAAACTCAATTTCATCTCACTATTTCAGACTCTTGCTCATGGGTCAGCTGACCTCCAAATCTCAGTGTAAACGTCACACAAGACTGATTCACTGCAGGCGCTGATGGAAATGATTCAGCAATAGTTTCCTGGTATACATGCTGGAAGAGCCCTGGGGTTGATGAAATTCCTAAATCATAATCCAAGGGACCCAGGAAAGAAAGCATTTTTTCCAGGTCATTCACACACACCCAGACACACAAACACACAAACACACACAGATATACATAGATACACACACCCTACTTCTTTTCTTCAGATGTTTAAAAAATTCTTTACATTCAGTTTTAAACCTCTCTTACCAAGATTTGTGCCACTTTCAACATTTATTCAACAAATATTTACTAAGTATCCAAAGTGATTAGGCACTTAAGACACAGCAGTGGGGAAAAGAAACAAAAATCATAGCCCTTGTGGTTCTTCCTTTCAAGGCTTCCTCTTCCCAGTCCCAACATGGTAAGAATATATTATGAAGGGCCAGCTGCAAGAGGAACTAGTGGCTGATCACGAGGTGAGAAGCCTTTAAAGGGGTACAAAGTAGGACATGTCACCCCCAAATGGCAACTGCTTATCTTTTAACCCTATCATGCCTGCTTTGTCCCATAGTGTCCTGAAGATTTTCTGGTTTTCTAGCATTCCCTTAAAGAGTGAAAATATTTCCTGGGAGGGATCACACCTTGTCTTATTTTCACCGAATACTTAACTATTTGATAGCCCATTAAATTCAGATTGTTGGCATAGATCAGACACCTGGAGGGAAAGGGGGCCAGCTTTGGGGAGGGTAGGACATCAGGAAAGAGGAAAAGGGGCTGATGGGGTGGGCATCAAAGACAAACTTCTCCTACTCCTGAATTTTGCCTGGGTTTTGTCTGAAAACACGACTTAAAGAGTACTGCTTTATAGTTTATAGAGAGTGTCAAAATATTCAGAGACATTTTTCTTCTTTGTTTCCATTCTTTTCCAGCCCAGTGTAACAGCATAGTCTTTGGATCTGGATCTAAGAATGATGAGTATACTCTTCCCTGTAGCAGCGGCTACTCCGGAAGCATCACGGCCAGGTGCCAACCCTCTGGGTGGCGTGTCCTCAGGGAGACATGTGTGCTCTCTGAGCTGGAAGAACTGAAGAAGTTTAAAAAAAAGCATTTCCACCTTGCAGATTTGCCCTGGTTTTGAGTTTCACAGTGGGTGTCTCCCAGTGAGCATGGCTGGGTGGAAGGTAAAATGTATCAATTTGTCTCATTGGTCAGAAGTCGGTGACATCAGGCCCTGGGAAACCCAAGGAGTGTAGGAGTGAGTAGTGAGTCTAGGTAGCAGCCGAGAACCTTAGAAACGTAAGGTTGGGTGGTTTTGGGGGGAGGGTGCTGCAGAGGTGTGAATCAATGCTGAAGAGAGCTGAAGATGGCAGAACAGCAACTAAGCTGGCCTCAGAAAGCCTGGGAATCAAAGATCCAAGTGAAGGTGTAAGTCAGAAGCTATAACCTTAGTACATTTGTCAGAAACCGGGGCAGGGAATGAGTCAGCCACGTAGGATGATAGAACTTCAGTGGCTCTCCAGGGCCATGTGCCTCACCAACTTCCTTCTATAGATCAGAAAAGGGGAGACTGAGGGGCTAGTGGTCCCTCTGGTAGCAGTAGTGTTGAACTAGAAACATGGTCACTTGATTTCCAGTCCAGTGCTATGACCTCCACATGATGCTCTCTTAGGAAGTTTCACGTACTTAAGATGTAGTAGATAGAAAGATGGAAGCAAATGGGGTGAGGAGTTAAAACTCAAGTCATGGAAGAGGAACTCCAAGACCAGTTCAAAGACACTATCCTGCAAATAGTTCAGAGTGAGCAGAACTTCAGTCCCAGCCAGAGACCCTGCTTTGGAAGCAGAGAACCCCACAATATTCACCAAGGGACTGTGGAAGGTTTACTGCTCTCTTTCTGGACCTCAGTTTTCTCATCTGTAAACTGGGGAGGGAGATTGGAGCAGACGTCTTCTGAGGTTTATCCTTGTTCTTGCCTCCTTTGGCCCAGTTTCTGGACACGAATCATAGCTGGGACTAGGTCACCCCAGGGTGTGAGGACAGTCAGATCCCAGGCGCCCTAGGCAGAAAACAGCTCTGTCAGCTGAGAAGTGTAAAAAGGAAAACAGGGTGGATCTGGGATTCTGGGTTGATGTGCTTTGAACAAAGGGAATATCCCTCTTGGCTGCCTTCCAAATTAGCTCAGTGTCGTGGAAGCAGATGGGAGCCTCAAGGAAGAAGTAAAACCCCAAATCCAGTGACCAAGTGTAGCAAAATCTCCACGTATGTTCCTCTAAATCCTCTATAGGGATTTCTCAGCATAGTATAATGGATATAAGATAGGATTTAGTGCCAAGTAGACCCTACCTTTCCACTTCCTAGCTGGTACTGTTTGGAAAGTCACTGAATCTCACTGAACATCGGGTTCTGTATAATCAGGGTAACAATTTATATAAAAGTGCTTCTTAGTGAATCTCTTCAAGTTTCAATTTCCTTAATCATAAAATGAAAATAATCATGGTACCTCCTTTAAAGGGTAGTGTAAAGATGAAATTAGTGTATCCCCGGTAAAACGTTTAGCACACTGTGTGTAAAATAAAAAGCACTGAATGACAGCCATTATATTGTTGTTATCATTGTTATATGATTATCCTACGTTATAATGCACCATACAAATGCTGGTTATTCGTGGCCATGAAATCTGATTTAAGTCTGATGAAGCACAAGCATTTCACTGTTTTCTAGAACATAACCATTTCTGTTTCTAGAATTTCAGTGTGATCGCCAGCAACACCACTGAGGCAACGGTGTCATCCTTGGTGCAGAGCCTTTCAATGGTCATTCAGCAAAACCCATCAACCACAGCCGGGAATCTGGCTTCTGTGGTGTCAATTCTGGGCGATATCTCGTCCTTGTCCCTAGAAAGACACACTTCAGCGTGTCCATTTCGACAGTGGAGGTAAGGTCTGCCTGAGCTTTAAATGCTCAATCTTGCAGGAGGGATGGCAGAAGCCCCAGTTGATGGGGTGCTGTTGAAAAGGACCAAAGAGCCATGTAACAGTCTTGACGCGAGCTTCACTGCTTCCTCAGCAGTGTATAAGCAACCCCCGGGATCAATTATGTGAGTTCAAAGTAAGAGGGAGCTGCCTCCAGGCAGACTGCCTGGACAGCATCTGGCTGAGGGGAAGACGTGAGCCTCTGCCCTGAATGACGCTGAATGACACAGGTGCCAGCTTTTTAATGTTTAATATTGAGTCGGCAGCTGTTCCTTCCCGTGGCCATAAGCTCTGACTTTAGTATATCATATTTAGTATATTTTAAGAACTCCATTTTTTTGACTGGGGAATTCATGATTTAGTTTGGATATTTAAAAATTAACTTTAAAAATTACTCAAATGAGACATGCTCACTATAAGATATGCAAATAAACAAAAAGAAAAATAAGTGATATGTAATCTTGTCACCCTAGAAGAGCCACTGCTTACCTTTTACGTGTCACCTCGGTGCCTAGAAAATTGACAAGGGACACATAGCAGGTACTCAATAAATGTTTGTTAAATAAATAGCCTTCCAAGCACTTTGGATGTGTGCATTTTATATGTTATAGCATATAATATTTTACAAAATTGGGTTATGTAATGTATATTGTTACATAATCACACAATCCTGCTTAACTGTATAAGGTGAACATAACATCAGAGATGACATTAAGTGTGAATAAGTTAAACTCCCTGAATCAAAGATGCTCAGATTTGTTTTTTTTTTAAAGTCTGACTATGCATTGTTTACAAGAGACCAACTAAAACAAGATGACCCAAAAAGGCTAAAAATAAAATGAAGGACAAAAACAGAGCAGCAAACACAAACAAAAAGAAGGCAGAGGTTGCTGGGGCAATAGGAGAATCTCACTATGGGATTCGGGCCAGAAGCCACAGAGGGCTCAGTTAGGGTAAGACTCAGCCAGAGGGATAGACGCCTGCAGCAGATGCCTGGGAACCAGACCCATAAGAGTGAGTGAGGGTCCTGGGTGAGAAAATGCTGCCTTTCAGGTACATTTGGAAAAGGAACCTGTTTTTCGTTGTTGCTATTGTTTTTGTTTGTTTGTTTGGCCTTACTGCTGGAGGGATCTTAGTTCCCCAACCAGGGATCGATCCTGGGCCCTCAGCAGTGAAAGCGCAGAATCCTAACCACTGAATTGCCAGGGAATTCCTTGAAAAGGAATCTCAAACTGAGACTGACCCTTAAAACCCACAACAATTCAATGGGTTTGTTGCATGTCCAGTGTTTAAGGACTTTTGTTTTATAGTCTCCTCTATTAAAGAAAAGTCATAAATACAAATGAATTAAAACTTGAACATTCACGACATGAATTTAGAACTTCTGATATTAGCAAAAAAACATGATATGGGAAAGCAATGACAAGTAACGTCTCACTCTTGGACCCTCAGCCTGAGGAGTCATGCAGTCCCGTTTGCCATCTCAGAAGGAAGAAAATGCAGACTCTGCAGCACCCATTGCAGGATTCTCTTCCTCTACGCCGAAGCCCCAATCGGAGTATGAATTCCTGGGGGTGATCACCCTGGAACTGACATGATTCTGTTGACCCTCATTTCTTAACCCAATGCTTCCACTGTGTGGAGCACCAGAGCTGAATTTCATTGCTGAGTTTTAATGTGGTCCTCAACTGAGCCAATTCTCTGGGCAATTTTCCTGAGCTTAAGATAACGACTATCCACCTGTAGTCCTCTGACCTGTTTACTCAAAATCCAAACTGACTTTCACCCTTGTATTTCAGAATGTCATCAGTATATCTGACCACATCCTTAATTTTGCCTCGGTAACAAACTGGACAGTGTCACTTCAGAAAGAAAAGAATGCCGGATCCTAGTTACTAGCGTCACTGGAAAACATCAGCGTTCTGGTCCCTTCGACAGCTCCGCCTCTGGAATTTTCTCGAGAATTCATTAACTGGAAAGGGATTCCAGCATCCTCAAATCAAAGCAATTTGGGTTACAACTATCAGACTGAAATGTTCCCAAAAAACCCCTCCATTCCCATCAGAGGCCATGCATTAATTAGGTCAGACCAATTCCAGGAGCCCCTTCCAGAAACTATCATCAGCATGACCTCCTTGACCCTGGGGAACATTCTACCTGTTACCAAAAATGGAAATGCTCAGGTCAATGGGCCCGTCATATCCATGGTTAGCCCAAATTATTCCATCAATGAAATTTTCCTGACTTTTTCCAAGATAGAATCAAATCTGAGCCAGCCTCATTGTGTGTTTTGGGATTTCAACCATTCGCGGTGGAACGATAATGGCTGCCACCTAGTGAATGAAACTCCAGCCTCGGTGACGTGCCGCTGTACTCACCTGTCCTCCTTCTCCATGCTGATGTCACCCTCTGTCCCCCCTGCCATCGTTCCCGTTGTGAAATGGATCACCTTTGTGGGACTGGGGGTCTCCATCCGAAGTCTCATCTTATGCCTGACCATCGAAGCTCTGTTTTGGAAGCAGGTCAACGAAAGCCAAACCTCACACACGCGTCACATTTGCATGGTGAACATAGCCCTGTGCCTCCTGATCGCAGACATCTGGTTTATTTTCGCTGCCTCCGTGGACACCGCGGCAAACCCTTCTGGAGTCTGCACAGCTGCAGTGTTCTTTACACACTTTTTCTACCTGTCCTTGTTCTTTTGGATGCTTATGCTTGGCTTCCTGCTGGCTTATCGGGTTATCCTCGTGTTCCACCCCATGGCCACGCCTTTGTTGGTGGCTGTCGGGTTCTGCCTGGACTACGGGTGTCCTCTCATTATATCCATCATCACCATTGCGGTCACACAACCCAGCAATGGCTATGAAAGGAAAGATGTGTGTTCGCTTAACTGGTCCGATGGGAGCAAACCTCTCTTGGCCTTTGCGGGTCCTGCCCTGACTATTGTGGCTGTGAATTTGGTGGGGGTCCTGTTACTTCTCACGAAGCTCTGGAGGCCCCGCTGTTGGAGAAAGGCTGACTCAGGACAGCAAGGCCTCTGTCGTCTGCATGGGGAGGAGCCTCCTCGTTCTGACCCCCCTGCTAGGGCTCACCTGGGGGTTTGGCATAGGAACAATGGTTGACAGCCGGAATCTGGCCTGGCGTGTTATTTTTGCATCACTCAGTGCATCCCAGGTGAGAGCGATAAGAACAACCTATTACATCATCGGGTAATTGGAATAATTGTAGAGAAGTGAGGATGGAAGACCACTCTGCGGGCGATCTCATTTCCCTGCCTCTAGCAGGACTATTATAACCCAGATTGCCTGGCAACAGTGAATAGAAAAAATAAAAATAAAAAAAGATCCAGTCTTCCCAACGGTTATTCTCATACTGAAGCAGAATATTAGGCTTCTTCAGTAATCCATTCCAGGGTTTTAAATCTGTTAGAGTTCACATAGCTAACACTAATCTCTCTTGCCCTTGACCCAGTCCTCTTTGTCTTGTGCTGATGTCTGTTAAAGCACACAGGGAAAGGGAAATAAATCCAGAGTGCTTTTTGAGTCTGAATGGTGCAAAGGAAGTCCCTAATGTCCCATAAAGCAGGGCCTGGCCAATTGTAGGCAGCACTGTCTTTGTAAATAAAGTTTTATTGGAACACAGCCATGCCCATTCATCTACATAGGGTCTGTGGCTGTTTTCCTTACACAGGCAGAACTGATCAGTTGTAAGAGACCGGATGACCTGCAAAACCTGAAATATTTACTCTCTGGCTCTTTACAGAAAAAGTTTGCCGAACTCCGCTGCCAAGGATGGGTTTTACATGCCGTGATCAGAGAGTGTTCAGAGAGTAGGTGGGCAAAGCAATCCTTAGGTTTTGGTGAATCTGGAAGAGAGCCTTCAGTCCTGGTTCAAGAAATATTTGCTGGGTCTCCTCTGGACAATGACTCAGGGTAGGGGTGGTTAAACGTTTGAGCTCTGGAGTTAAATAGCTCTGGGCTCAAATATGTCATGCTATCCAACTGTGTGACTGCTAACAAATTATTTAATTTCTCTATACCTTAATTCTCTCATTTGGTACACAGGGATAATATTATTACCTGTATCTTAGAGTAAATGTGAAGATTAAATGAGATCATTTAGCACTTAGTGCAGTGCCTGGCACAGAGTAAGTGCTCAGTAAGTATCTCCTGAATCCAGCTGGTCCTCCACCTACTGCAACAAACCAGGGTACATTTAGGTGGTGGCACAGAGGGCAGTCATGGAGAGCAGACACCTAATGGTGACAGGTTTAGGGAACTTCTGTCCAGGGCCCTTGGTGACACGCTGTCTGAACAGGCACCAACTGAGGGTCCTCTGCCTGGGAGGAGGATTTCAAGGTCCAAGAAAGACTCTGCCAAGCGTTACTCAAGGGCTGGATGGACCTGATGGAAAGGATGCTGATATAGTCAACTTCCTCTACTTGGCCTTGGGGTTGGACTTCAGTGACTGCTGATATCATAGACGCTTAGTTAATGTTTGTTTAATGCCTAAAGAAAGACTAAGACAGAAGCAAATGGAAGTTCTTTGTTTTGGGTTTAGGATGACACAAAGGGGAAAATGATGCTCCACGTGTGTTTCAGACTTTATTCATGCAATAATTTAATTATATGTTCAACCAAAAAAAAAAAAGTTTGCATACTTTGTGTTAATCCAGGCATCGTGGAGTTTACACAGTATCCTTACCTTCAAGGACCCACAGTCAACAGGGGGACAGACAAGGAAATAATTTCAATGTTGGGGGATATAATAGAATAGTAATACATATAAATGCTTTCTTTACTGGAAAAGGAAAAGATAATACATGTGCCTTATTCCTTTTTTTAAGGGCTTTTTCATCTTATGTTTTGGAATGCTCTTGGATAGTAAGGTATGTGTATTCATTTGTCTCTTTCTCCTTTAACCTAGGCATCTAGTCCCTCCCCTTCAGTTCTAGGGCCCTTATTCATATGTAAGAAGTTAGACCATGGGTACCTGCATAATAAAATTCTATAATTTCATAAAAGGCAGGTTCAGTCAGGAGACAAAGAAACTAAATACTCATTGCTGATAATAGAGCTGTAGAGAACTAACCACAACATATAATGTGAACATTGGAGAAAAAAAGGGGAAACTTATTTTTACTTTTTTTTGGTACGTGGGCCTCTCACTGTTGTGGCCTCTCCCATTGCGGAGCACAGGCTCTGGACGCGCAGGCTCAGCGGCCATGGCTCACGGGCCCAGCCACTCCGCGGGATGTGGGATCTTCCCGGACCGGGGCACGAACCCGTGTCCCCTGCATCGGCAGGCGGACTCTCAACCACTGCGCCACCAGGGAAGCCCTGTTTTTACTTTAAAATTATGATTTGGCATAATTAACCAGCAGAAAAACTTTCCTTAAGGGTGAATTCCTTTTTGCTCCTTTACTTAATTTATTCATTCACTTAGAATATGCTGAAAGGCCTATCTATTTGTATGTTTCTAGAATTTTATATAGTAAATATTACACAGACTCTAACGTTAAATAGAATTCCTAATGAAGGATGACCAATGTAAGTAAAAGATAATAGAAAAAAACTTAAACTTCTTTCATTGTTTTTCCAAGCTTTGAGCAATTCTGCAGAGAGAGGTAAAGACAATAAGCTAATAAATGTAGCCTCTGTTTTAATAAGAAGATAAGAATATTTTATAATTATCATAATTGTTGCACATGCCTCCAAACCCCTGTTTACAAAGAAGCAATTTGCCTCCTTCTTGATTGGACTAAATAATTCTGCTGTTTGCACCACTCACTTGATGAGGACACTCTTCACTTCAAAGACAAACTTCGATTTAGCCATTATTGCCAATTACTAATGTCTAGAATCTGAATTATTATGGTTTTTGGTACTGTTGCTCTTTGTTTCATTCTAGATTTGTTTACAGGTAAAGAAAAGAAATAAAAGAAAAGAAATCCTTTCATCAGACCCACATGCTTATAGTCTATTAAATGCTTCCGGGAAATACTACTACTAAATAACAATTACACTCTGCAATTTTGTTCTTGATTTGCCTCTGTATGATTGCCTGTGTGTAGTTCCTCACTATTTCTTTTTTGCCCTGTAGCTGCGACAGCTGCTACTCAACAAGTTGTCTCCTTTAAGCTTTTGGAACCAAGCATCAAAGGTAATCATCTCCTGCAGCCGTGGAGGCAATTTGTGAAGTTCCAGTTTTGCACTTTTTTACACAGTCCCACGGCAAGCCCACTTTTGTGTAAACCCCTTGAGTTTCTGTCACATTATATTCCTGGTATCTGGCACGATGTCCAGCACGTGGTCAATACTCATTAAAGAGCTGTTGAATGAATGAGTGAATGAGTGAATGGATGAATGGATGCGAAGGTGTGGAAAGCTTCAAGGATGCTCAGGCATGGGGGTCTGTGGTGCTCTTGTGAGCAAATACATTTCAACAGTGTTGCTTGTTATCGTCTGACTTGTCTCCCAATATCTAGAATCAGTAGGGTCCTTTTCTCTGCCTGCCTGTCTAGATCTCCTGCAGACCCCTTTTCCTTCTCCAGAAAATCAGAGGGGGAAGTCTTCATTAACTTCTAATATGTAAAATGATCTTTATGAATTTTCTCTTATGCTGGTGTACCTGGCTTTGTCCCTTGCAATTTTAGCTCTTCAGTCTACAAACTGACAAGTTTGTATGGAAACAAAGCATTCTTGTTTTCATTCTTTGCCACAAAAGTGCAATCCATGTAAGGAACAAAAGTACTTGCCTCTCAGTTTTTTCTTTTTTGTTTTTTTTTTCCGATACGCGGGCCTCTCACTGCTGTGGCCTCCCCCGTCGCGGAGCACAGGCTCCGGACGCGCAGGCCCAGCGGCCACGGCTCACGGGCCCAGCCGCTCCGCGGCATGTGGGATCTTCCCGGACCGGGGCACGAACCCGTGTCCACCTGCATCGGCAGGCGGACTCCCAACCACCGCGCCACCAGGGAAGCCCTCGGTTTTGTATTTTTGACGTTAACTCAGACTTTTGTCTTTTAGCAAGACACTGAGGGCCTTTCAGAAAGGGTTCTAAAGCAGAAATTTCTGTGTGATAAAAATCAGCTGGGGCTTCCCTGGTGGCGCAGTGGTTGCGCGTCCGCCTGCCGATGCAGGGGAACCGGGTTCGCGCCCCGGTCTGGGAAGATCCCACATGCCGCGGAGCGGCTGGGCCCGAGAGCCGTGGCCGCTGGGCCTGCGCGTCCGGAGCCTGTGCTCCGCAA
>NC_041231.1:79749579-79802765 GCF_002837175.3 Physeter macrocephalus | reverse complement strand
CCACAACAGAGGGAGGCCCGCGTACCCAAAAAAAAAAAAAAAAAAAAAAAAAAATCAGCTGATTTAAGTGCATGAAAAACTACATGGATATTTAGAGATTTTTAACAAGGGATAATATAACGTTTTGAAATAAAAAAAAACAGTGAGGAAATTAGCCTCTGGCATTTTTATAAAATAATTTTCCTGGGTCTGCATTTCATAGGAGAGGGCTGTGGGTTAGGAAGCTGTGACCCAGGAGCTGGCAGACCTGCCCTGTATTTCTGACTCAGTAACCAATTGGCTGTGTGACCTCAGGAAAGTCACTTTGTACCTTTTGGTTTCAATGTTCTCAAGCTGTAAAAATTAAGTGTTAGACTAGTTACTCAAAACAGAAGTTCTAATATTCTGTGATTTTGATTTTATGTCTTGAAGAACTAAAATCCCTTGAACCAGAAAATGTGAAACTAATGAATTATTCTCTACTCTTAAGAAAAGGAGGGAGTTACAGCATGTGTGACTGCATTAAAGTCAAACCTTTAGTTAGTAAAGCAAGACAGGACACTCCCCACCCTACAAAGCAGGAAGTCAGAATTTTTCTCATTGGAAGGCCAAAGAGAGAAGAACACTGAAAAGTAAAATACACCAAAACCAAAAGTAAAGATGCCTGACAGTGGTTTATCTCCCTGTTTTTAATGTAAATTGTTGACCCTTTTCAGAAGGCAGCAGTGGTCAGTGAGGGCTTTGCGTCTTCTGGATTTGTACCCCTTCTCCAGTTTCATTTTCAAATTAGGTGACGAAAATGAGATTTTGTTTTCTGGGTAGGTGGCTCATTTGCTTTAAAGTAAATGCACATTTGGCAGAAGAAAAAATGAGTATTTGTAATCTTCTGAGGGAGTTTAAAAGCAGGCACCTAAAAGAATACTCTGAACGCTTAAATGACTTGGTTTTCTTTTGTGCAGCAAAACTCATCAGCTTCATCTGTCAAACCCAGATTCAAAAAGACTTTCAACCCATTCCAACACAAACGTGAGTTACAACAAACCAAAGGTTCTAAGGGGTAGGAAGAAAGAACATGAATCCATCATGGGCAACTCACTTTTAGAGTCCAATCAAAATTCTTTGAATTTCAGATAAAGTTCAAGTGTTGGAACTTGAAAAAGCGTATTTCCCTCCCAAAATGCTCAACGTGCTCATCCAGAAGCTTTGGGTCCTGTTATCACTGCCACCAACCAGCCTGAGGGCTTTTAATAAATCTCTTTACCTTTTTGGACCTCTGTTCCTCATCAGTAAAAAGAAAAACTAAGAGATCACTAAGTTGCCTTCCTGCAGTAACATTCAGTGATCTCAAACCAATCTCATTCCCCACCATCTGAAAATACGGTGCTTCTCTTCTCAAATGAGAGATGTCTGACAAATGTAAGCTTCTATGGCATTAATAAAATGCTGTCCACCCTAACCTCTTCCTAACACTGTCCAGAATTGTAAGCAATTGCATAGGCTTATTTTCATTTTGGTCTTATGCTTGATTCCAACATAGTAGCAATAATTCTTATCCTCTTTTTCCTCTTTTAGGCAATTATGTACTTTCTTATACTGGAGAGTCCTCAAACGACATCATGCTAACTCAGTTTTCATCAACTGAATAAGGCTGGGAACCCTAAAATCAAGGAAAATATTTTGGAGCAAATTGACATTAGCGCTAAATGTCAGTGAAGAAATCATGCTCAATTTTCAATGGATTTTTCTGATTTCGGAGTCTGAGAATATAATAAGGAACTCTCAGCAGTTTCATAACAGCCATCTTTATCTTCAGTTAAATAGAGAGATTTACTTCCATGGGGTTTGATTCAAAGGAATTGCTTCATAAATGTAGAAGATTAGGTTTTTGTCAGAAATTATGTCAGTTGTACTAGCCTCTCACTGCCACAAGACATTTCCTTTTTCATAAAATAGCATTATTCACGTGACATTTCTAATCATCTGAACTGGAGTAAGGAAATGTCATGAAATCACTTTAGACACATTGATGGACCATGTTCACTTTCTTATAAAAAAGTCACTGGTGAAATTTCCTAGAGAAAAGGCGTTTTCCTCCAAAAACTTCCAGTTGGATTTTATGCTTGTTTTTGTTTTTTAGGTACAGTCACTGAACTTTGAAAGTTAATCAGAAACAAAATGGAAGTGTCCATTTCAGATAGCTTCACAGCCGTTACTTAGGAAGTATAATGCAGTATTTTATATATGTATAATGCATTAGTTTTCAGTTGACAAGGCACTTTCATCTGGTCCCCCATCCAATGACGTGAGGTGTCCAGGCAGACCTAGTGCAGAGATGATGAAATAGAGGCTTGGACAGGTGAAGTGACTTCCCAAAGTGAAGCCAGTAAAGGGCGCTTTTAGGACTTTTGGTTCCTAGTCCATTTCTACAGCCTCATAACAGCCTTGAAAATTACCTGCAATCCTAAGCAAGCCTTATGAGGTTAGATATGAGATTCATCACTCCCAGAATCGTCTCTATGTAAGAGGAAAATTGAGGGAGAATTTGGTTGTCAGCATCCAGAAACACCTTAAAGCGCCTGGTTTTCTTTCATAATACACTGTAGGCACTTTTGGAAGTTATTTACATGTATGGCCAATGCTACTTTTGGATGAGATAGAGAGCAGCAGGTGAAGGCACTGTAAGAAGCAACAATTTCCCTTCCATACTGCCGTCACTTTGGGCTCACCTGAGTTTCAGTCCTGACCACGGTGCCCAGAAGAACTAAGCCCTTTGATTCATCCTTGCTTCCAGAGTCTCCTAAAAATCTGCTGTGGCATTTTTAAAGCAAGTGTTGATTTCTTTTAATAACAATTGCCATGATGATGCTGATGGTGGTGGTGGTACGAAGTCATAGAAGGAGAAGCAACACGTAGAGAGTGCTCACTGTGTGTCAGGCATTATTCTAAGTGCTTTGCATCTATTGACTCATGTAATCTTCACAATAAGCTTGTGAAGGGGGAATAACATTATCCCTGTTTTACAGCTGCTGAAACTAAGGCACAGAGAGGTGAGATGTGAGCAGGGCCATGTGGATGGCAAATGGCTATGCCAGGGTAGTAGTTATGGAAGTTGAATTACAATAAGAAGAGGGTTATATAAGTCAGCCTAGCAGGATTGGAACTGCTAATTTAATTGTAATTAGAATCCTAGACTCCTTGGTCTGCAAGGGAGCTCAGGCATCATCTAGCTACTATTTTACGAGTAGCCCTGATGTCCTAAGTCTCAGCAGCCTGTGATTACAAAAGTAAGTCAAGTCCACATTTACTGCTATCTGTAGGAGTATATTAGTCAGCTCAGACTGCCATAACGGAACATCACAGGCCAGTGGTTTAGACAACAGAAACTTATTTTCTCATGGTTCTGGAGTCCAGGAAGTCCAAGTCGAAGCTGCCGTTGGGCTTGTTTTCTAGCGAGACTGCTCTTCTGTCTTGTCAGTGTCCTCACATGGCCTCTTCTCCATGCACATCCAAATAGAGCTCTCTGCTGTCTCCTCCTCTTCTTATAAGGACACCGACCCTATCAGATTAGGGCCCCACCCTTATCAGCTCATTTCACCTTAATTACTTCCCTACTGACCCTGTCTCCAAACAATCACATTGGCGGTTAGAACTTCGACATATAAATTTTTCAGGGACACTAATTTTTCAGTCCATAACAAGTAGCTGGAATTTTTATTTGCCTGTTTAATTGAAATTAGGGTCTTTTAAAAGTGTGTTGGATCACACACCATATATCATGTTTGTCTAACCCACTGACTACACACACATTCAGCTCAGCTCCCTTCCAGAATGCTACTGAAACAACAATAAAAGAATTTAAAAAGGAGAAAGATATTGGAATATTTTCTATGGCTGTGTAAAAAACTGCCACAAACTTAGGGGTTTAAAACAACCTGCATTTATTTTCTCACAGTTTCCCTGGGTCAGGAGTCCAGACACAGCTTAACTGGGTCCTCTGCTCAGGGTCTCACAAGACTGAAGGAGCTAGCTGGTCTACATCTTTATCTCGAGGCTCGACTGGAGAAGAATCCACCTCCAACTCATTCAGTTTATGGGCAGAATTTATTTCGTCGCAGCTGTGGTAAAGAGAACCTTGGCTTTTTGCTGACTATTGGCCAGAGGCTACCTTGGGACATTAGAGGTCACCTACACATCCCTGCCACTGGGATTTTCCAAATTGGCCGCTTATGTCATTAAGCCTGCAAGGAGAGTCTCTTAGTCCAGTCTGCTTTTAAGACAGAGTCTTGTACAGTATAAAGTAATCAGGGGAGTGACATCCTATAGCTTTTTCCATATTCTATCGGCTAGAAGTGAGTCACAAGTCCTGGCCACACTCAAGGGAAGGGGATTTCTAAAGGTGTGGATGAAGAGATTACCAGACCTGAACTACTAAGGATAAGGAGAGAGAGAGGAAGCAACAGCAACAGAACTTTGGAAAGCAGGTGGGGTGAGTGCAAACTGACTTAGCTGGCCTAAGAAAGCTAAACATGAAGCCAGAAGCAGGGGAAGCCAAGAAGCAAGCTACTTTACCCTGCAGAATCCCCCAAGAGACTTGAGACTTGGCAGCACCAGTGTCCGTAAGAAGTGAAATGAAGGTGGAACTAAGCCGTACAGTTGTTCAAAGTCAGTTTAGGAAACAGACTCTCAGATGCCTCCCTCACCCCAAGCAACCAAGTAACAATCCCTTCCTCCATCCTAGCAATAGAATATATGGATATGTGGGGAAAAAATGGGATCTGGGGACTGAGAGACTCCAGAAGCATTTGAGGGAGAGTTTACCATCTCCAAAACAAAGAGATTCAGTGGAAGTTAACATATAACACCAGCAGCGAGGCTTATCTCCTCCTGGCAAGAAACTGGGACGGTCCTCTCTGGAGAATCTGATCACAAGGAGAAAACACTGAAAGATACTGACTCTGGGTGTTTGCTAATGAAATGTTCACACAGCTCACCCTACAGTGAAGCCAAGAGCCATCATATGCACTTTGTTCACAGACCTTCCAATCAACTCTTCAATGTCCTACTCTGAAAAGTATAGCCAAACTGTCACAGCCCACTAGGCTTTCTAGGAAAGCACCCAGTATTAAATGCAGAAGCCAAAACAAACAGAAAGAGCCAGTATGGTGTCACCTAGAATCCAATTCTATTAGCTCGACTAGAAGATGAAGGAGAAAACAGAGAAAGGCAGCTGGGGCAGGGGCAGGGGGGCGGGGGGACATGACTAGAAAGAGGGGGAAGGGCAGGGGTCAATACTACCTCCAACAGAACATTGCCTTTATGAACAGTGTGCTATAAAAAGGCATACTGGGGCCACAGAAAGAATCTTTGGAAGTAAAAATAGAGTAACATAACCACTAAAATACTTCAACTGAGGGGATGGAAGATAAAGTTGAGGCAATGACCTGGAAAATAGAAATAAAAGAAAAAAATGTAAAATGAAAGAGAAAAAAATTAGAGGACTAGACCCAGAATTTCACCATTTGAATAGTAGGATTTTCAGAAAGAAAGACTAGAGGAACAAAAGGAAGGGCATCATTAAAGTAATAAATAGAGAACAATTTTTGGTCACTTAGGGTCATGAGTTTCTCTACTGAAAAGGCCCCGTATGATGTGAAAATAGACCCACAGTTAGACATGCTATCATCTGAATGTTTGTGTCTTCCCCAAATTCATAGGTTAGCTCCTAGTCCCTAAGGTGACGGTGGTAGGAAGTGGGGCCTTTGGGAAGTGTTTGGGCCATGAGGGTGATGTTGCATGAATGAGATTCGGGTTCTTATAAAAGAGGTCTCACAGAGCTCCCCAGCCCTTCCCACCACCCGAGGATGTAGCAAGAAGCCAGACGTCTGCAACCCGGAAGAACCTTCACCAGATCTTGTACTTCCCACCTCCAGAACTGTGATGAATAAGTATTTGTTGTTTATATGGCATCCAGTCTATAGTATTTTTCTATAGCAGCCCAAATGGACTGAGACAACATTATTGTGAAATTTCAGGTCACAGAAGAAAAAAAAAGAAGATGCAAATATTTTCAGAGAGAAAAAGTGGGATTTACCTGAAGGGTCCAAATCAGAATATTATCAAGACTCTTCACAGCAGCAGTGTAAGCTAGAAAACAACGGAAAATGTCTTCAAAATGTTGAGAAGAAAAGATTGCAACCTAAAAGCAATTAACTGTGAGGAAGAATAAAGATAGTTTCAGATGCAGAAATTCTTGACACATTTTCCTGCAATACTTCCTTTCCCAAAGGTTACTGGGGAATAGACTGCACCAAAGGCAGCAATAAGCCCAGAAAGACTTGGGACACAAGATGCAGTAGAAGAGAGAGAGAGAGGGAACCTCTAGGGTGGAAATAAGGGAGTCGCTAGCCAGACAGCAGCCGTGGGGCAGGTCCAGGCTGGATCCACAGGGGAGATTGCTCAACAAGGTGAAAATGATAGGATACCTGATATACTTGAGTGTTATTTAGAAGACACCTACATACTTTGAGGTAGGTTGGGTATGGATTTTTCATAAGAACATAGAAATCTAAGCAAGTAAAAAAAAGTTACACCTAACAGAAATAAAATGTTGTGCAGAAAAGGAAGAGCAATTAAGCATACTATCCGGCTCAGCTATGATTAGAGCATACAGAGTGCCAATAATGTGAAATGATTTTGATATAACCAAAATAATAACAATGTATCGGGAAGGTGGAGAATAGGGAGCATACTTGAGAGGATGGGAAAAGAGATCTAAATACTCATTCTTTGTTTTTGGAAATCAATAAAACTGAGAAACCAAGAAGTAACATTATAGTCATGTTATTTAGAAACATAGAAACAAATATCAAAAGAATCAATGAAATCAGTTAAAAGAGTTTGTCTCTGAGAAGCAGAGAATTATAGAGTTATTTGACTCTTGAAATCATATCCATGTGACTTTGGCTTAATGTGTGTGTGTGTATAATTGGAGACAGCATGGGACATCCTGAAATAGGAAGTCACCTTGATTGATTTGATTGGCCACAAAGCTTATATAGCCTTCGTCAGCTGCTTCAGGTCTTGGAGATGCCTATGAAACCTTCAATTTGTAATGTCCAGTAGGCCACTTGGCATACCAATCTATTGTTCAAGGGAAGAGCTGGGCTAGAGATACACTCTTAGGGTCTTCACCCTGGAGATTATGGTTAAAGCCATGGGACCAGATGAAATCACCTAGCAGGTACAGGGAAAGAAGTGAGTAGGTCCAAGCATTGAGCTTTGAGGGTACCCCTTCATTTAGAAGTAGGGAGAGGAGGAGGATTCAGTAAAGAGGAAGGAGAAGGGCAGCCTGTGAAGTAGGAGGGAAACCAGGACAATGAGACCCAGAAGCAAAGAAAAGCATTTCAAGAAGGAGTTCAAAGACAGCAACTGGGTTAACTACTGCTGAGAGTCAAGAAAGATAAAGAGCCCGACTTGCCCATTCCAGTTTGAATGTGAAGATCATTAATGTATGAATATAATAGGCACTCAGAGTAAGAAATTCCACTAGTGGAAAGTTTCACATTGAATACAGAGAACGGAATCGTGTTTAGATCTTGCCATCCCTCATATTGGATAAGCTCTTCCAGATCTACAACTAGCTATTTTAGAAAGATTAATTTTCTCCCTGTTTTTTGGATGCTTCCAGAACCAATGGAGGGCCTGAGGGACGGTCATTTTGTCGCACCTAGAATGTTTCCCAGCCTGATGCAGATTTTCGTAAAAGTCCCAAATCTGTTTCTTTCTAAATGATTCTTATGAGGAAAGACAACGTGCCTTTTGTTAAAAGAAGGCAGCAAAACTGTGCTGTACTTACCTTTATTAAACTTCAGGGGGCGGGCTCTGACCAAGAAATAAATCCTGGACAATTTGCTCAAAGCTTAAATACACCTGAGATCCAGCCTGGAATGTGGCGAGGTGAAAGGTGTTTTAATCCAACTACTCTAATTAGGAACACTACAGTGTTGCTACTGTGTTTTGTCTAGTAAAAGAGATTAGGGAGCTATGAACATAATAACTCTGTTTGGGGTTGGGAAACAGTACCTCTGTTTCCTGGGTTTAAGCCCAAGGGTACTGATGAACAGTTGAAGGCTGCTTTTAAGCAAAGCGGGAATTAGCCATGGTTGGCAGGGGACTTTTGCCTGCTAGAAAACCAGTGTTTTATTTAAAATGTAGGTTGTCTTAACAGGATATACCTTGGGTAACTTGGGCAAATGCAAGTTAATTCAAGTATGTGGCACCAAATAGATTGGGGATATTCCTAGATTTTTGGATTCATTGTTTACTTTGGGGGAAAATGGTTTGGCAGATTTTGTACAGTTTTGTCATACATGAGCTTCCATGAACGAATTACCCTAACTCTTCAGGGTGGAGGGAACAAAACAAAAGAAACATAAAATAGTGACTTCATTCAGAGCAAAGATTTACTAGGTCCTCAAAGATTAATCAGGAAAGATCAGGGCTGCTTGCAATTTATTTCTCAGCCCTCCCCTTGCTGCCAGGGCTTGCGTTAGTGTTATGCAGTCCAAGTTCATACTGCTTGCTGCACAACAGGCCAATAAATCAAGAGACAAGGTGTTGGGACAAGGAATAGTGACCTTATTTGGAAAGCCAGCAGACCAAGAAGTTGGTGGACTAGTGTCCCAAAGAACCATCTTGCCCAGTTTTGGGTGCTAGTTTCTTTTATAGAGCCAAGAGGGGAAGGTGAGGAGGTAAAGTAAAAAAAAGTGTTAAGTTTTGCAAATATTTCCTGGTTCTGGCCAGACTCCGGAGGGGATGTGTTGATTTCTTCTTTGCTGCAGCCATTCGTGGGTTGGCCTGGCCAGGATGTTTCCAGTGAGCTAAACAAAGGTATTTTAGCTTAATCCTCAGGCATGGGAGGCAGGGTTCCCCAGGATGGGCCATTATGCATACTTTAAGCCTTAGGTAACATCCCTTTAGTGATTAACTTGTAGCAAAAGCAATAGAATACAAAGATTAAAATAAAGGAGACAGATCCAATATGGAGTCAGATTTGTTCTTCTCTATTACATTATTGAAAGAAAGGGGAGGAAAGGGAACAGAGGTGACCAAAGCCCT
Organism: Physeter macrocephalus; assembly: GCF_002837175.3. Taxonomy (NCBI): domain Eukaryota; kingdom Metazoa; phylum Chordata; class Mammalia; order Artiodactyla; family Physeteridae; genus Physeter; species Physeter macrocephalus. The sequence goes on along the minus strand of NC_041231.1, from coordinate 79,793,669 downwards.
CAGGATTCCAGTTTCTGTGCTAGACTCAGCATAGATCATGCCCTTTAATCCTCAAAACAACACAGTAAGTTGCATATTATTTTCCCCCTTCTATAGATAAGGAAGCTGGGACTCGGAGAGTTTGGGTAAGCTGCACACAGCAGGAAGGGTCCAGAGCACTCCACTCTGCCTCACTTCCTTTGTTCAGAAAGCCTCCTTGCTTCACTCTATGCAAGCAGCAGCCATTCCTAATATTTTGTGAATAGAGATTTATTGCTTTGGGATAAATATTGGACCCTCAGGCTGTACCATGAAGTAATTTATCCAGACACTTGACTCCAGATTCTCCTGATAACCCGGGCAAGGTCAGGGAAGGGTTAGAACTTGAGAAAAGGACAAGTGATGGGGGAAGAGTCCACCGGTGACCACAAACTCTTCTGTAATTTGTCTCCATTTCACCTGGCTTGATCCTAAAAAAAAAAAAGTGCCCATGTACATTTCCTTGATGGGCTCCAGGGGGCTTATGTAGAGGGTTCTCTCTGGGATGGAGTCCTTGGGAGGCCCACCTCTAGTTTGCCTCAATCACTTGTCTGTGGGTCAACTTCCCATCAGTAAAACCACAGATCTGCATTAATTAGATAAGCTCAGAGATCCCTTCCAGTCCTGACTTTCTCTGATTCTGTGTCTCTTCATAGGTAACACCCTGGGAGAAGAGAAATTTATCACCAAAGAGTACCACGTGGGTTTGGCAAGACCTTATCTTGCTGGGTAGGAATCACAGATAAAGCATTGCCAACAGCTACTTTTATGCCAGCCAGATGGGAGGTAACACCCCTCTGGAATTCTGACCTGACACTTGAAACCAGAGCAGAGGAGTGCCCCAGTGTGATGTGTTGCCAAGGGACACATTGCTTTTATGGATAAGGTTTCCTGGTTCTTAGATCTCAGCCATGTCCCCCAGTAGGACTCAGCAAGGCAGCTGAGGATTCCATGACAACACACAGCCAGGCACTGCCAAGGACAACTTTTTGTGGCATGAGAGCTTTGCCTGGTGCTGGTGATAATGTGACTTTGTTTTCCTGAAGTAGGCTGGGTGTGGGGAGCCAGCCCCACCTGTCCTCTATGTCACCTGATGTGGGGAATGTTATACGGCCCCCCTCCCCATCAGCTTTCAAAGGAATAGGTAAGAAGTCACATTCCTGGAATCACTTTCAAAATGTATGTTGATAATTTTTTACATATTAAATTCTGCAGACATGCAGTGCACCTGCCCCGCTTTCTTTTAGACTAGAGCAATGATTCCCAAACTATATCTCCAACCGGCAGCATCAGCATGACTGGAACTTGTTAGAAATGCCAATTCCTGGACCCCACCCCAGACCTCCTAAATCAGAAACTCTGGTGTGGTGCCCAGGGAGTGCTGTTTTAACAAGCTCTCCTGGAGATTCTGATGCACACTCAGATGTGGGAACCACTGACTTAGAGAACTCAAAGGGAGAATGTTTCAGGCTGAGGGCAGGAGGTTAGGATCTGAATAAACCTTGCCCTGTGCAGGAGGGTAGGGCAGGGATTGAGGCCTTTTTTGTTTCATTTTCTAATGACAGCACTTCCTTGAACCTCAGGAATCAAGACAGTCTTGGTACTGGTGCAAGCAGAGAAGTGTTAATGATAGATGTGTAATGTAACAGAACTGATAAGAAAGAAAAGGGGTTGAGGCCTGGCTCCAACACTTACTAATGGTATTAACTTGGTTCCATTCCCAAAGCCCAGTTACTTCATCTGTAAGCTAAGGGTAATAACTCTTTGTAAAGTTATTGTTGGGAGTTCATGAGAGAAGCCTGAAAATTCTCAGCATACTGCCTGGTATTTGGTAAGCCTCCAACAAATACCGGCTATTACTAATATTAATAAGGCTGATGTTAATGAAGCAGCATGAATTCTATATGATATTGTCACTGCCCCAAAGTAGCGCACTTAGAGGAAAGATACAGTCTTCAAGGTCCAGAGACAAGGGTTCAAATATCAGTCCTGCTACTGACCACCTTGGACAGGCTATCTTATTTCTAGTTATTTGTTAAAAATTGGAAAGATGACAATTGTCTATTGTCATCATGTTCAGGCTTGTTTGATGCCTGAATACTATAGGAGTTCAATACATTTTCTTTTTTCTTCCTCTGCTTTCAGTGGGAAAACAAACCCAGTTTTCAAGGGTCTGAAGGTCAGTGTGTCAGCGATTTAATCATGCAGAACATTCATATCTGAGCATTCTGTTGAGGTGGCTTACAAAATACTTGTTTAAAGCTGAGGAGAAAGGCTATGGGCAGCTGTGAAGGAGAGAAGGACCCTGGATGTATATTTCTTTTTCTTGTTCATTATCCTATAGAAAAGTTTAATGACCCTTGACAAGCAGAAAGAAGAATAGTCCAGACCAAAGAAGGCTTTACAGGGAAGAATCCTGAAGACTCACAACCAAAAGAAATGTCTAATTATTTTTCCCCTGTTAATAGAAAATAGACTTTAAGAATATCAAAAGCATTGCTACAACTTCCGCTTAGGACATTTCCAAATGTACAGGACTCTCAGGTTCCTAAATTACAATGCCTTTCTAGCCCATCTCTCTTTGCTTTTTGTTCTTTGCTTTAACGAAGACTGGTCACCAGCCTCAGATGTCTTTTTCCGGCCTCTCTTCCCTTCTGCCTCTCCCCAGCCCAATGTGTATGCATTTTCCTCATCCTGGCATTGCAGGGGCTGGGAGGGGTTATGTAGTACAGTCATAGACATTTGGTTGAGTGTCTAAATGAAACAAAGTGTACATTCCAAGTATAGAGCATAAGATGTATAACAGGTGTGACTATGAGTGAGTGAGATTGATTCTTTGTTTCCCAAAAAGGAATTTTAACTTTATTCATTTGAGGAAGTTGAGTACTGTGGCAGGAAGTATGGAATCTGGACTCCGAGTCTGCACGGTAGCATAGCTCTTGCACTTAACCCTGTGTCCTCTGGCAAGTGATTTAGTCCCTCCAAGGCCTCAATTTGCTCAATGGTAAATTTGAGACAGTGATAGGAATTGCCTATAGGGTTGTTGTGAGAAGTATCAATAAATGAAATAACACATGTAGCAAAATTCCTGGAACATAGTATGTGCTCAATATATGTTAGCTATAATCACTTTTAGCTTTTACTTTATTATAAATAAAAAAATACATAAGATAGGATATAAAAATCCGTTTCCTTATTTTACTTTTGCCTCCCCAGTACCCCGCCACACACAGTAAATAATCACTGTTTCTGGACTATATCTTTCAAGACTTTATCCTTCCACACAAATGGGATCCACTTTATATGTGCATGGGTTCTCCCTCATCAGCTCGTGTTTGATGTTTACTTCAAAAAACTCACAGAAGAGATTTGGAAAATTTCTATGAGACTGAACCAGGTATGAAATACAGAAGGAACAGATCTCATAACATTAGAGCTTTGGAGTTATACCTAATTTTCAAAATAAAAACTGCCTTGTTCTACATGGCTACTGAATTATTCACAAAAAAATGGGTCTGGATACATGTGAGTTTCTCAAAAAATTCATACCTTTCTCAAAGTTGCTGATATTGTCATCATAGCAGATATTTAGAAGATTGTGATGCTGGCCCTGAAGGTGGGGAAATGTTAATTCTGCACACACATGCCCTTCTTCTCCCATCTCCCTGCCAGCCCAATAGTGCTGTAAAGCCCCAACTCAAAGTGTGAACTCGGATTCTCGCTCCAACGCAGCCGATAAACCCATGGTCATGTGCAAAAATACACTGTAGACACAGAAATGGGCAATGAGTAATTTTGTTCAAGATCTGACATTATCTTGGCAGGGACCAGCAGCTTCTACTGCCAAGAGGTGAGACTTCGCTATTGAAGTCCAGCTCTTCCTTTGCAAACGTTTCTTTCGGATAAACAGCAGTACATGATAGCATATGGTTCCTACATGTGCTCATTTATCTTACAAGATTCCCAGGGCGAGGAGGGAGAGCAAGCAGGCCAGGCGTTAGGGTCCGTATGGATCACTTTAAGACACGGCTCTGGCTCCTGGTTGAACAGTTGCCTAGATACAAGTACATTTTTCTTGTGCCATCACTTAGTGACGTTCGTAGTTATCACCTCCACCTTGTCCAGTCGTCTCAGAGCACATCTTATTAAAAATCAGTGCTTTCAAAGTCAACAAGACTTCTATTGCCCATCTTCTGTGTTCCAGGTACAATTGTCAATACTAGTTTCTTTACCTAGAAAATGTCACTTAATCCTCCTTATAGTTACCCTTTCGGTACTGTAGATGAGGAAACAGAGATCAAGTTCACCTAGAAAGTGACAAAAGTGAGATTTAAACCCAGGGACTCTCTCACCTCAAAACCCATGTTCTTCCTGCTCCCAGAACTCTTCAAGACTCAAGACTCGCCGAAAGGCTGGTGAGGGAGGGATTACCAAGATGCCTTCTGGTATCTATCACATTAGTCTACTTTGGTTAATGTCTTCCTATCAACCTGTTCATTCAGCCTCAGCAAGAAATGTCATCACTTAGCCACTAACATACTGGCCATGGACTTCATGGTTGACGGTTCTACTGGTGGGTCTACCTACATCCTTCACAGTCTGTGTAGCCATTTCAGGCATTGAAACTCCATCCTCACTTCCCCAACCTTAGGGCCCACAATCAATGGAGAGGCAAGAAGGTCAAGAAGTTTGAATTGCATGAGGACCCGCTCTCAGGAAGTCACACTTCCAGGCTGAATTTCTTGAATGGGAAGGTAACTGTTGTTCTTTCTCCCACAGTGGAAAAGTCAAAGACAGGCATTGAGAAGCCCCTAGGAAATCTTCCAGTTTCATTCTCAGCTCATCTCCAAGGGAGACAGGGACAGGGGAGAGCTGTCCAGCAAACAATCAAATATGTAAAACAAAGCAAAACAAAACAAAACAAAAAACCTTTATTGGATGTTGGAGGCATGAGGGGGAGACAAAAAAAAGTAAAAAGGAGGGAAAAAAGAAATCACTTCTATTTCTACTGCTATATAGGGTTCTATATTCCCAGAAGGAAAACAAACTGCAGACACTGGGGATTATTGTACAGAGGACACTGACCTTCCTCTTTTCCTGAAGAGCTTATGAGACCACACAAGGAAAAAGAGATTTGTGCTGGGAGAATCTCTTTACTTTCTTCCAGTTGTCAGAAGTAAAATATCAAGGTGGAAGAGGTGGAAAGGAGAGGAAAGGGCCATTTTCAGAAACAACAACAACAACCCTGAAATATCACAGTTACCCTTAGTTCTAGGATAAGGACTAAAACATGGTCTCCTTTTTATTTTTATCTTATGAAGGGGCACCTGAACTTGCCATGTTTTCTTAGTTGGAGCATTTCCTCCTTCCAAATATACACTGTAAATCTTGGGACAGATCTTTCCTTTGTATTTAGTTGAAGCTCAGTCAGGGAATTTGACTCGATTTGGAGCCATTATGCACAATAAACTCCACCATACATATTCAGCCCTCAGAGTGTGCAGATGGTTCCAGCAAAATTAATAATTGAGTTGTTTGTAAAGGGCTGAACACTTGTGTGACCTTTATTAACATTAGTAGTCATGCAGACTTTGGAGTAAGCAGTCAAACTTCAAGCTTCCAGGCCTGGGCAGGGAACAGGTCAGCTTAGAAAAGGACATTTACTCTCACATACTTCTGAAGGGAAGAGAACATTCCTTGAGTTCTTTCACCTTTACTCCAATGGGCAAATGGGCTTGCATTCTTAGCAAATGCCACTGAAGACCAACCCATTCAGGAAAACAAACGTAACAGTAGCTCTGTAGGTCTGAAATGGTTCTGCTTGGAAGTGTATGAGCCCAGGTCTCACTTTGAGTCTTTCCAAGATTCATTCATCCATTTGGCAAAAATCTATTGGGCACCTACTATGGGCCAGACACTGTTCTAGGTATTGGGGATACAGTGGTGAACAAGATGAAGAGATGAGGTTCCTATGTGCCTCTCACCGTCCATGTGGGTACAAACCCATCACAAGTCTGCAACTTTTCAGCTTGTCTGGTCAGTCTCTCCTAGGCTCTGCTACTTTTTCGAGAGGTTATTTTTTATTGATTTGGAATACTTGGGCCCTGTCAATAAATAATCTGATATTCATCTACTTTTATGCTCTACTTCCAGAGGAAAAACTTACCACTCCCCATGTTGTTTCATTCAACCTAGAAAGCCCACCCACTCTCCCTTCCACCTTTGCAAACCTCCTTGGTTCTTCAAGGTTCAGATGGCAGCCTACGTCCTGCTTGAAAACATTTCTGCCTGCTCCTGCCTGAATCGACTCCCTTCTCCTCTGAATCTTATCGTACTCAAGTAGCCACCAAGATGTTACAGGAGGTATTGATTGCATGGTTTTTCTATCATTTGCTGTTTTTTATCCCTATTAACTTTGTTTCACCTGCTGGATTATGCATTTCTCACCAGTGAAGACTGTGCTTTATACTTTGATGATAGCTGACTCATTGGTATTAGACTTAAATATCAACTGCATATATTTGATACATACAATGGAATATTACTCAGCCATAAAAAAGAATGAAATAATGCCACTGGTAGCAACATGGATGGACCTAGAGATTATCATACTGAGTGAAGTTAGTCAGACAGAGAAAGACAACTATTATATGATAATCACTTCTATGTGGAATCTAAAACATAATACAAATGAACTTATTTACAAAACAGAAACAGATTCACAGACATAGAAAACAAACTTATGGTTACCAAAGAGGAAAGGCGGGGAGAGAGAAATTAGGAGTATTGGATTAACAGATACACACTACTATATATAAAATAAACAAGGGCCTACTGTATAGCACAGGGAACTATATTCAATGCCATGTCAATAATGGAAAAGAATCTGAAAAAAATACATATATGACTGAATCACTTTCCTGTACATGTGAAACTAGCACAATATTGTAAATCCACTATACTTCAATAAAAATAAAGAAATGAATTGCATACCTTTGAAGTATATTTTCATTTGTGAATTAAAAAACTTTTCACAACATTGTAAATCAACTATACTTGAATAAAATAAATTAAAAAAAATTTTATTGGAGTATAGTTGCTTTACAGTGTTGTGTTAGTTTCTGCTGTACAACAAAGTGAATCATCTACACGTATACATATATGTTACAATTTTCTACAGGAAAGTCAGGTGATCGGATAAAAGCTAAAAGAGATTTAATTGATTATCCAGATGTTGAAAACATAGAAAAGAAACCACCAGAAGATTGACCTGCATCTTCTCAATACTAAGCTACTAATTCATGAGCTAGTCCTAAGTCAGCAGTTGCTCACAGGCATCTCCCTCTTCATGCAACTTGAAAAATGGGCATCACTCTGGTCAAAACAATTTTGCCTTCTATATCATTCATTTGTAAATTTGGAGTAAGAAGAAAGTGGCTCTGGGTGTGGGAGAGAAAATATGGCTGGAGGAGTTGCAGAAAGTAAAGCTCATTCGTTTAATGACTGTATATTCACCTCAACACAGCACGATCCAGAGCCACTCACAGCTCCCTGTCTTTTTTTTTAAAGACACAAATAAGCACTTCAAGCAGCTTTTTGGTATTTTCCCATCTCAGGTCTCCCCATTGTTTGCCAAGTCCTTCTGGACAAGGCAAAATGAAACGTATTTCCTTCTCGGTGATTGTTTGGTCTGTAGACCTGTGTGTGCGTGTGTTTGTGTGTGCGCTGCCCAGCTGGTAGGTAGACAGATTTCCCCCACGCCCTTGGCCTTTGAATAGAGCAGAAAGGTGGAGATTGTTTTTTAACTTAGTAATAACAATGCTGTTACGAAGCAATTGAGAAAATACCTAAGGCTGCATCAAAAACAGCTGACTTAGATGTGACACATAGCAGCGGTGACTGTCATTAGAGACCGGGTCAAAGACAATTTTTATGGGTCCTCAGACCAAATGACATTGGGGCAGATTCTGTGTTGGAGGGGCTGGGGAGTGACATCTTATTTCCTGAGTAGGATATGCCAATTTTTTTTTCTGTATTTTTATAGTCTTTTTTCAGATGTTATGGTATTTTCCACTTTGTGTGAATGTGTGTGTATACCTGAATATATTGAAGAATATTTTTATAACTTATTTTTTCATTCAATCAATCTTTTATTTTGATGGAAAATAAACTTGTGCTTTATATTTTATTTTGTTTCATTTTGTCTGTTTGTTTTGCTCTGCAACAAATGGCAAAACCAGAAATGGTGTCAGGTGAATGACCGTGAAATCAGTACAGGTTGGGTGTGGAAACCTTGGAGTCACTGGAAGCACCTCCTTTAAGTGTCAGTCCTGCTATTCTAATGTCTTGAATAGCAATGAAATATGCCTTTTGAGTATGAGGGTTGGAAGGGGAGCAAGTGGTCAAACTCCAAAGTAAATAGAAGAAAAGAAAGATAATTGGGATTCTGGGTCCATAAGGTGGCAGATGCCTGGGTCACCATCCTAATACTGCACTCTGGGGTCTGTTTGTGGCCTGGAAGGTTTAGGACCTATGGAGACAGGTGAGTTCTACTGTGGATGCCCTACTTCTATGGCTCCAGCTAGAGTAAACTCTCATTGATTTTGTAAGTTTCTAGACTGGAACTTGCTGTGGCACTTTGGGTTTTAGGGGGTGAGAGGACACCACTGTCCTATATGGTAGCTTAGCCTTTATATGTTTCCTTCTGTCACCAGATTCCCAGTGTTTTGAGTGTGAGACCACATGGCTCATGCATCTCTATAGCCCCAGCCTTGCACACATTCCATGGGGTTTGTTCAGTGAAAGAAGGAATGAGGAATAGATTCTATAGGTGGAGAAACAGAGAATTCTTGCTGAGAAATTCTCTGCTCTCTACAACTGACTTTCCAAAGTGACTTTCCATTCTCTGACTTTAAACATTGCCACAAGTCCTGGTTTGGGGTTAAACGTAATAGGAAAGAAGGAGAGGCCTCTGTTATTCCGTCAGAAAATTCAGAACTTGAACTGCGGAATAAAAAATACATTTCATAGAAACTAAATTTGTGGACAATTTGAACAATCATTAAAGCAGAATGTAAATATATCATTGGTTAGCTGAAAGACTTCACACACACACACACACACACACACACACACACACACACACAATTTAAAAGAAGTACAAAGACTATGCTCTGTAAATTTCCCCACATCATAAGTAACTTTCAAAACATATCTTTAGTGAGCTGCATGCTCCTCCATCACGATGTTGGACTATATTTAATTTAACGAATTAAACTCATTTGGGAGGGGCTCTGTAGCAAAGAATTAATCTCACCCAGAGAGAGATCTGGCCTTTGACCTTGGCTATGGGGAGGTATTCTCTTGGCCGTTGGAATGTCCTGCCTGATAAGAATGTCTTTGTTTAACTTGGGGTCTTGTGCTAAACTAGACGGTCTAACAGTGTGATTTATAATGGGCCCTTTAGGCCACACAGCATTTGCCCCACGTGCAGAGGGGCAGGAGACTAAATAGGATGCACCACACGGTGACACAGGCAGCCGCTCAAGTCTACGCGATTGAGCCCAGTAAACACTCTGGACACCCAAGGATCAGGTGGCCCTCTCTGGGTGGCAATACTCTAGGCATATTGTCACACATTGTTGCATGGGGACTTCACACAGTCCATGACTCTACTGGGAGAGGCCAAATGGACACTCCACCTTTGGAATTTTCTGCCCTGTGCACATTTGCCTTTGGCTGATTTTAATGTGCAGTCATTCACTGTAATAAGCCATAACCGTAAGTATAACAGCTTTCAGTGAGTTCTGTGAATCCTTCTAGCGAATGAGCAAATCAGAGGGTGACCTTGAGAACCCCCAGCTCTGCAGTTGGCATCAGACATGAGGGTGGTTTTGTGGACTGTACTCCCTAACTTCACAGGAGCATTAATATTTCCCTTTGTTCTAAGTTGTCAATGATTTTAAAATGAAACATGAGTTTAAAATAACATTTTGTAGAATAAAGAAACATTTACATTACATATACATCATTTGTAATATGCATTAGAAAGGCTAAATGTGTTAAGATATGGCTCTTAGAATTAAGAAAATTAAGCAAATTGTTTCAATTTTTTATAATATAAAATAATATAGTAATGTATAGTATGCACTTGGATATGTATCTTTGATCATTTCTTTACATTAGATTCATAAAAGCAGAATTAATTGGTTGAAAGATCTGGACCTCAAGCTTGAAGGATGTGGAGTTTTGAATGTGCAGCAAGAGATGGGGAAGGAGGGGAAGAGCCTTCCAGGTGGGTCAAAGAGAGGAGGCTGATGCATGGAGACAGGGAGGCCAGTGAGAGAATGATCTGGGCTGAACAGAATGAAAGCTCGGACAGGTGAGTATTTGAGGAAAAGTATTAAGAAGGTAAATCTTCTTATGATAGTGAAGTCATCCAAGATACTTACAGGCCTGCAAGGCAGGAGAAATTAAGACTTTTCAGGCCTTGCAAGAGGCTAGCAGTTGTTGAACCTCATTCCACAAAGGATTTGAGGGAGCTGAAACTCCCATCAAAACCTATTTAAAAGTTGATCATTCCAGAGAATCCAGAGGAAATAGGTAGCAAGCAGATCATTTGTCACATGGACAGAGTCTAGATTCAGAGGCTTCTTAATAGAAGGGTAATTACTAAGACCTCAAAATTCTTATAGTTCTTACACACAACTTGAAACAATGATAGGCTTCCTTCTGAAAAATGATAGTAAGGAAACGGTTCTAAACTTTTCCGTTAATGTGTATTTGCAGGTTAAACCAATACCCATTTATTGACTCACATTCTGTATGTCAGGGTCTGGTTTGGCATGGCTGGGCTCTCTGATCAGGGTGAAATAAAGGTATTGGCTGGATGCATTCTCATCTGGGACTTGGGCCCTTTTCTAAGGAAAAGTCCCCATTTTCTTGCTTGCTATTGGCTGGGGCTGCTTTCAGTAACTAGAGACTGTCTCAGTTCCCTGCTCCAGGGACCCCTCCATCTCACATTTCAGATCTCTGACATCCTCTTCTGTTCCCAGTTGAAGACAGCTCTCTGCTTTTAAGGGACTCATGTCATTAGGTTAGATGCACCGGAAAATCTTCCTATCCTAAGGTCAACTGATTATTGACCTCAATTATATTTGCAAAAATCTCTTTTTCCACATGAAATAACCTAATACAGGAGTAACACCAGGGAGGGGAGACCATGGTGTCCTCTCAAAATTCAGCCTACCACAGGATAGACTAGGAGAAGTCTTCAGTCTTCTCTGAAGGAGAAGTCCTTCAGAGAATGACCCTGCAGACAAATGTATAAAGACTGGCAGAGCTTAATTCAGAAGTTCTCAAAGGATAAGCCAGTGATGAGAGTCCCTGAGAAGATCATGAGGTCAGAACTATTTTCAAAATAATATTAAAATACAACTTGCCTTTTTTTACTCTCTTTTTCCCACCTGTGGGTCTGTCTAAAGGCTGCATGATGTGTGATACAGCACAGACTGAATACAGAAGCAAACATGAGGGTCCATGTCTCCTATTAAAGACATTAAAGAGGTTTGCAAAAATATAAAACAGTGCCACTAGTTACTCAGTTTGTTTTTTTTTTTGGAAAGCACGATTATTTTTCACACACAAAACTTTTTGTTAACATGTAATGGGTTTACTATTGCCATTTAAAATGAATTACTAACCCCAATGTTCAAGCAGCATTATTTACAATTGCCAAGATATGCAAGCAACCTAAATGTCCATCCCTTATGAAGGGATAAAAAAGATGTGTTTTTTATACACACACACACACACACACACACACACACACACACACACACACTGGAATACTACTCACCCATAAAAAAGAACAAAATGTTGCCATTTGCAGCAATGTGGATGGACTTGGAGGGCATCATACTTAGTGAAATAAGTCAGACAGAGAAAGACAAATACTGCATTATATCACTTATATGCGGAATCTAAAAAACACAACAAACTAGTAAATATAACAAAAAAGAAGCAGACTCACAGATATAGAGAACAAACTAGTGATTACCAGTGGTTCAGGGGAGGGAAATACAGGGGTGGGGGAGTGGGAGGTACAAGCTATTGAGTGTAAAATATGCTACAAGGATGTACTGTACAACATGGGGCACATAGTCAATATTTTGAAATAGCTGTAAAGAAACGAAATGAATTACTAAATATATATACTTTAAATTCTGATTTAATTCCCAATATGGTTAATATTGATAAACATTAACAGCACAATAACAACATAAACACCAACAAAAGCTCTAATTTTAATGTAAAGAGTTCCTGAGACTAACTGGTGTGAGAAATGCTAGTTTCACCAAAAGAAATGTTTTGAGCAAAACTTACTAGGAGAAAATGTATTTTATCACATTGTTTCATTTGGATAGCTAGACGTTTGTTTTTGCACTGTTAGCATTATGGGGGAGAAAAAGCTCATTCAAGTGAGTTTTCCATCTGGATGACGTATTAAATAGTTCCTCACTTCATGGGAAGAGAATAAAAATGTCATCAGCAGACTGTATTCTTCCTGGAAGTTGCAACCCTGAGTGCCAAGAAGAGACAGTTGGAACTACATTTGGAACCAAGGTCAAGTCTAAAGTGAGCCTACTTTGTGCTCCTAAGTAACCAGGGAGAAATATATTCTCTTTTCAAGCATGTATGTCCCTTAACCAAGGTCTCACTCTCAGCAAAAGGCTGTCTCCTCTCTAGTTTTCATGTTCAGCTCTCTCTCGCTTTTTGACTGTATTTCAGAGGATTTGAGAAGTGATAGCTGTATGAGGCTGTGTGCAGACTATAAGGACATTGAATAAGAAAGTGGTATAGCCTGGTGGCTCCCCCATTGCGTAGGAGTGACAGCATGCTTCAAATACTAGCTTCGTCACTTACCAACTGTGTGACTGACTTTGGGCAAGTATTTAACTTCTCCAAGCCTCAATTAAAACGTACCTATTCACACCAACTATGCTGATGGCGCATAGTTGAATCAGTTTAACTTTGATCGTTAAATGTGCTGCGAACACCCATGTGGCTAGGCTAAGGGCACAAGAAGTGATGCAGGTGGAGTCTGAGGTGTAGGGAGCCTTTACAATCTAACTGGGAGATTTCCAGATTCTTCTTATTTCCAGATTCTATGCTAATGCCTCCACCTATGTAGGAAGCCTTTTGTAGTGAGGGCAGGCATCCATGATTCTTTCTGATCTTAAAGACCAAACAGGATCCTCCTCTTATATTCCCTGTCTCAGAAAATGTCCCCATCATTTATCTCCTCAGTCCCGCTAGCCACCTTGGGCATTGTCTCAGCTCCTTCAACTTCTCACCATGCTCTCTATCAACCAGTCTACTAGCAAATCCTAAATATTTCTCCCATCTGCCCCATCCTCTTTATCGCCACTGCATCCACTAGTTCAGAGAAGGTCTCTGGAGATGAATGTACAAAGCCCGTTTTGGCTTAAGCCCTGGGTTCTCAAGGCCAGGTCTGGGGATTACAAGTAGTCCACAAAGTGTCAAAGATTGAAGAACAGTTCAAGGTTGTAACGTTCTCACTTTGTTCCATTGCCCTTTACAGGTGTGTTATACTGTTGTTTCTGCAAATATTTTGTATTATATCAGGACTTTGTGTGATAAAGTCATATGTAAATCACACAAGCTAATAATTGACTGCAGACCTTTAAGATTTTCACTTTATATTTAAAATTATAATGCTAAAATCATGTTGTTTAAAAGCCCCCTCCCCTCAAACTAAGAATAAGGAAAAACAGCTTTTCTTTTCAAATTTTTACTAAGTCCCCTGTGGACCCATGAATCTATTCTTTTATAACTTACCTTTCTGAGACTGACATGTATATGAAAAATCAATTTTGTGTTGATGGCAGCCATATTTCCTGACGGCGTGGCTACATATTTGCCTTAAAGTTTCAGAGAGATAGGAGCAAAGGGTTGAAATAAATGTATCATTTGCCTTCAATGTGAATTGCCCTAGTAAATCTCAAAATGTTTGCTTTCTTGAGGGAGGGACTTAATTTCATCAGGCAGTCCACATCTTAACAGGAGTTGTCTGTACTTTTGGGTCAAATAAGAGCACTGGAGAAAATAGCCACATTGATGAAATAAGAATGACATTTATTAGGAATGAATTAATTATCCTCCATTAATAATGTGTCATATTTATGGTTTTGCAAAAAGATTAGCTTTAGGGAAAGAGATTACTTCCACTTTTCCCAGGCTCAAGTTTTGTTCTTTCCTTTTTCCTTCCAGAGGACAGAATGTCCCTCAGCATGGAAACAAGCAGACCAGGTAGCCAAAATATCATAGCATATTCTCAGTGAAACAAACAGGAAAAAACATGCTTGGAGAGAGTTTCGCTTGTTTGATGTTATGGTTCCTGTTGAGATTTTTCAAGCAGAAGTTTTGAAAACGTGTTCCACAGTCTCCTACCTCTGAAAAGCAGTATTTATTCCTTTTCCTACAGGTGTTTTCATTCCCATGAAAACTGAGATATCTTTTTCTGAATCGGCAATTAGATTGTTACCCTTGTATCAAAACTACATTGAGGTACCACCTCACACGGGTTAGAGTGGCCATCATTAAAAAGTCTACAAATAACAAATGCTGGAGAGGATGTGAAGAAAAGGGAACACCCGTACACTATTTAATTCAGCAAATTTTTAGTGATACTTATATATGGGATCATGTTAGGGATACGGGGGAGATAAAGAATAGAGAGAAAGACTTTGACTACAGGAAGCTCACAGTTTATAAGGGGAATAAGAGAAGGAATCAGACAACAATAAAGCAAGAAGAACGTTCTTCCCAGAGGAGACTAGGAAATTCTAAATGGGAGGTATCCTCTGGTTGGGTGGATCAGCTAAAGTTTCATGGAAGAGGAAGCAACTGAGATTAATTTTGAAGAATGCATAGGATATCCACAAACGAAAATCAGGCTGAGATTGTGGAGAATGAATGTGTACCAGTGGGTGGATTGACTTGAGCAGGAGAAGAGCATCCAACTTAGAAACCTATTTAAAAGTCTAGACATGCTGTAATGATGGCCCAAACTAGGGAAGTGTTAGTAGAAACCGAAAGGGGAGGACAGATAGGAGAGACATTGCTAAGATAAAACTGTTGGTGCTTAACAACTGCCATTGATCATGGGGTGAAAGCGGTGTCCAGCCCAAGCGACTGGAGGAACGGCCATGCTATTATCAGAAGGGCTAAACGTGGAAGAAGTGCCTTCATTAACACATTTGAAATAGGCTGAAATTCCAACATAGCAGGCAAAATAATTTGAAAGGAGAAAATTTGGTCTTTGCAGATAAATAGAACTACCACTGAAAAAGCTTATAACTTTCATCTTAGTCCTTCTTGGTAATTTGAATGGTATGACAAAATGGCCTTATCTTCCAAACATATTTATTTACAGATATAAATATTAGACTGGATCCTAAAACACCTAATTAGAGATGTTCTTTAAAATTTTTCTTTTTAAAATTCACAGGCATCTTTGTATGAAAGTTTCATACAATGAAACTTTCATTGTTTCAAAAGTTTCATTGTTTGCATTTTAACAAAACAAATAAAACCTATGCCTTCTAACTATGTAATTGGTTTTTATTTTAAATTCAAAAACAGAGTGTTTTGATATTACTGGTGCAAGTTTTATAACCCTTTTTTTTTTTTTTTTTTTTTTTTTTGGTACGCGGGCCTCTCACTGTTGTGGCCTCTCCCGTTGCGGAGAACAGGCTCCGGACGCGCAGGCTCAGTGGCCATGGCTCATGGGCCCAGCCGCTCCGCGGCAGGCAGGATCCTCCCGGACCAGGGCACGAACCCGAGTCCCCTGCATCGGCAGGCAGACTCTCAACTACTGCGCCACCAGGGAAGCCCTATAATCCATTTTTAAGATCAGCTTTGGCCAATGAAGATATTTGTGACTGCAAACTCTTACGCTCTCAAAAAGAGGAACAAAAATGATATACACAGGAAAAATAGCAATTATTAGAACTGAAAAAAAAAAGCTGAATAACTGGAAAACAATTCATAGTATTTAATCACTAAAATAGACCACTGGGCATTGGGTGATATTATTAAAAGAATAATATTGTGTCTAATATTTATCCAAGCATAATGATGTTTTTGTGGCAATAACAGAACAATATTTACAGAAAACAATGGAAAATTTCTAGGTTAAGCGGAAATGATTTCGAAATTTGATGCTAAAATAGCCAAACACAGATTGAAAACACAGATTAAAAAAAATAATGAAACAAATGATCAGTATCTAGAATGGAAAATTGTAAAAGGGATTGTTAATCAACAGTAGTAAAATAAGAATACTTAATATATAAAATTTCTAAGAATACATATCTCAGGTCAACTGGATTATATTAGTAATAAAAGTCTTCTTGTATGCTTACATTTATCATACAAATTATTAAAAACTACTAGATGAAGAAATAAAGAAGTGAACATTTATAAATGTTTCATTGGCTTTTACATTCTTTGTAAAGCTAAGTTTTGGCTTTTATAAGAAGCTGAAAAAAAAAACCTTTTAATTTTAGGCATTGATTTAAAGTTTGCTGAGAACTGTGCTCAGATGAAGAAAAAACACGTTTAAGCCAGAAGAGAACTCAACATAGTTTGAATTTGTTACCAAGAGACAAGATTTCAACTTGTGGATAACAACGGCATTCTATGAACCAATTTAAAGATTATATATGTTATTGTCTATATCTGCCAAAAGGGGGAAAATGGAAGAAACCAATATCAAATTCAGCCATGCAACTATCCTTAAATACGTCATGGCAATGCTAACTGAATGTTGTTAAAGCAGTAAGATTTAATTTAGACAAGATGTCAGATGTATAGCAGAGTTAAGTTAAATAACAGAAGAGTTTCAAATAAACAGCCAACTGTGGTCTTCAGCAGAAAATTAAATTCATTTTGAACGTGAGCTTCCCACATTATTTTGTTATTTGGAATGAACTTTGTTTATTTGGTATAAGCATTTAAGCAAAACCTTATAAAAAGAAAAGATCAGAGTTTGGCCATTTCACTTTAAAAGGGTTACAATTTTTTTTTAAGGGAAAAGTGTTTTTATAAATTAAAAGAAACTGCATATAGCCTGTACAAGTAAAGTGACATTCCAATAAAATATTAGAACAAGGAAACAAAAATGTGTACATGAATATAAAGAAGATTCATGTACAAATAATCCAAAAACGTATTTCTGTAAGGATGATTTCCTGGTCTTTATGGATCACGGCATACTCCTATTAAAGAGAGGTTTGGGCAAATGCAGCCACATAGTGCTATTTTCAGTTTTCTTTATACTATCCCAACTTTGAAAAACTTGAAAGAAAAGGCAATTTTAAAACATCATATGGATCTAAATTTTGCCTTGAGATGGTTAAAATCACAATATATGATAGAAATTTATATGATAAAACATACAATTTTCTATGATAATGCTAATTTATCATATGTGATTCTATTATAATATTTGAACAAACTATATAAAATTCCTGATTATTTCTCAATCTAAGCATTTCTTTAAGACATCTATTGGCAATTCTAGTTGCCTCTTCCCCTACAGAGCAAAATTTTCCAAATTTAAATCAATTTATAAAACTACCTAGAAATGATGATGACTCAAGAAAAGTTGTGTGAGGTGACATTAACATACCAAAATCTTGATAACAACATATTTCGCAATTTTGTGGACATTAAGGCAAGAAAAATAGATTTTATGAAATAAATATATAATTGGAAAGTTACATATATCTGTATTTTATGAAGCATCCAAACATCCCTGACTGGTCAAGAGAATACCCAGAAATAGGTAATAATAACTTTCAACCATCTTTGATATTTTGCTGTTTTTTCACTCATTTAAAAACCATTGCTCAATATATATTTTAAATATTATCATCGTGATGCATATTTGTCAAGGTAGATAGTTGTTGCATTATTTCTGAACAGTTTGTCAGTGTGTTGACCAGTTTTATGTGTCAACTTGGCCAGGCTAGAGTCCACAGATATTCAATCAAATACTGATGGAGGTATTGCCCTGAAGGTATCTTGTAGATATGATTTACATCTATAATGAGTTGACTTTAAGTAAAAGAGATTATTCTAGATAATCTGGGTGGACTTGATTCTATCAGTAGAAAAGTCTTTAGAGCAGAACTGAGTTTTCCTGAGCAAGAAGAAATTTTGCCTGTGGGCAGGGGCTTCAGCTGGTGCCCAAGTGTTCAGCCTACGCTTCCTGATCGCCTGCCCTACAGCTTCTGGACTCACCTGCCTACCCAACTGCATAAACTAATTTTTCGAATAAATCTCTTAATATACATCTCCATCAGGATCTGTTTCAACAGTGGAATGCTGAATGATACAATTAGCTTTATTGGTAATTTTTTAAATCTTGGCACACAGAGTGTGTGAGTCTCCACATGTCCACTACTCAGCTCTCTAGATGGAGGAACAGGCCTACATGCATGGTACTTCTCCCCCAAAATGTCTTCTCCAAATCTGACCTGAAATAGCTACCTTTTCTCTTTCCTTATCTTCTCTTTACTGTGTCTGTTCTGTTTTGCCCATTGGTAGGATTTTGACCATTCCATTGAGAATCAAGATATCTTCTCTGACCTCCTCTGTTCTCTAGATTTACCCAGTATTCCCACGAGCCCAGATGCTGATGGTCCAGGACAAATGCTCCTCAGATGTGAGAGTTGGGCTGGGGGGGCAGCAAAGCCCCTCATAAGCTAATATCTTTGACCCTTACTTGTGAATTAGGTACTCCTTAGGCTCTTATTTTTCACCCATGACCATTCAGCTTCTAATACTATTTTGCCTTCCTTGCTACCAATTCTTTTCCAGTGGCCCAAGAAGAATTCGTCCTTCTCTTTTCTTTGCTGTCAGCAGCTTCCTTTTGACACCTCCAGGACACTTGCATATGGAATTGGGTGAGGCAAGTGAAGGTTTTTGAAGCTCAAATGGCCACCTTTCCCCAGGAGTGTGGGACTCTGGTTGGTGTGGGTCCCTGTTCTCTCAGTGTCTTGCCCACACCTTCCCTTAGTTCTGGTGACTCTCCAGACACTGAGTCTTTTTTTTTTTTGTAAAGTAGTTGTTTTGTTTTCCTCCAGTTTTACTGAAATATTGTTGACATACAGCACTGTATACATTTAAAGTGTTCAGCCTAATGATGTGACTTACATACATCATGAAATGATGATCACAACAAGTTTAGTGAACATCCATCATCTCCTAAAGATACAAAATTAAAGAAATAGAAAAAAAATGTTTTCCTGTGAAAAGAACCCTTAGGATTTACTCTCTTAATTTTATATAATCCATACATCAGGGTTAATGATATTTATCATGTTATGCATTATATCCCTAGTACTTATTTATCATATAACTGGAAGTTTGTACCTTTTGACTGCCTGCATCCAATTCCTCCCTCCCCCCTCCCCCCTCCCCCCTCCCCCCGGTAACCACAAAGCTGATTTATTTCTCTATTTGGGTTGGGGGAAGGGGGATGCCTGGGATTTTTGTTGATAGCAGGATTTGATCCAGAGTCTTTAATAATGACAAAGGATCATAAGATATAAAATATGGAAGAGTCACTGCCCGGATTTCTGCCACCTGTAACTAGGTATGTTTCATTTTGTGCCGTATGACAGTAAAAGGAAACCTCTCATGATGATAAATATAAAAGTGTGAAGAGAAATACTAGCACAGTAAGTCCCCTACATACGAACCTTCAAGATGCAAATTGTCAAAGATGCAAACGTGCGTTTCGCATGTCCAGTCACATAAGTTAGTTCACGTGTGTGGTGTACATGGTCATGTGCTTGCATCCTCTACAAGTGGTTGTGTTTTGTGTACTTTACTGTACAGTACTGTATAGAGTACAATAGTACAGAGTCTTTATTTCAAGCCCAGGATGTCCGGAAATAAGCATAAAATCAGCGATGATGTAGCTGGTACACTAAGAAGCGCCAGCTGTTGTACTGTATTACTGTACTTTTCAAGGTAATGTACTGTAAGATTAAAAATCTTTATTTTTTGTGTTTGTGTTTGTTTGTTTTTTATGTATTATTTGTGCGAAAAGTATTATAAACCTTTTACAGTACAGTGCTATATAGCCGATTGTGTTAGTTGGGTACCTAGGCTAACTTTGTTGGACTTAATGAACAAATTGGACTTAAGAACATGCTCTCAGAACTGAACTAGTTCATGTGTAGGGGACTTATGTATTAAAGAAAAGTGAAGCCAAAATTTTTCGAGCACAATTCAAAGTGATTAGAATTATCTCCCCAAAATATTCATCTCCCTACTCTATTTAGACCAGTTTCTCTCAAACATCAGACTTCAATGTTAAAATCTTTTCTATCCAAAATAATTGATTTTCTGCATAATCTTATTACTAAGATTGTACTTAATTTTTGTGCTTATTTTTCTTTGCATATGGACAATTACATAGGCTTCATGGATGGTTTCAAGAAGCCACTGGTTCATTTATTTCTTTTCTTAATTTATTCAGTATTTACTATGAGAGTCAAAAAGTAACTCTATATTTTTAAAGTACAGCTAAGTGTCCATGAGTAAGTTACACAACTTCTCTGAGCTTTAGTTTCCTAGCAAAGATGGAAGGCCTCATACCCACTTTTCAGAGTTGTTATCAGAGTTGAGTGAAATATCATTCAACCTAGTATAGTATCTGGTACATGATAAGTACTCAGAAAATGACAGCATTATTTCTTGTTGCTGTTGTTGTTATTTTGGAAATTTTGTTTTTGTTAAAAATACATTCTGCATTCCCAAATAAATGACTATGTTTTGGAGTAGAGCTTTGTTTGTAACTTCCAAACTGCTTTATCCTCATTTCTATCCTATTTCCATCTGATATGGAAGTATGAGGGGAACAACTGAAATAATAGTAGATAGTAAATTTTTCCAAATGACAATAAAGTTGTATGTAGACTCTGGATGACATTAACATTCTGAGGTTAAAATGTTTCTAAACTTAAATAGTTATGAAATTACTTAATCGCTTAGACTATGAGCTTCTTGGGTCTCTAGTCTTGGGAACAAAACCTGCTCAGAGGGAGACTGGGCTGGAATTGTCACATCTTTGGTGCTGTTGGCAGGTTTTCTCCCTAAGGTAGCTGGGAATGATTAGGAACAAACATTAAATGAAGAGGATTCTTTGTGATTCTCGGAGAGGAATCAAGAACATGTTTTTATAAATTCCAGTTGATGTGAAGAATTAAGATCTGGGAACATTGCTGTTTCTGTGAGAAGAAATGACAGCTTATTGAGGCAGAGAGAAGAAATTTATCCCCTGGGAATGAACTGAATCATTAGCTTTGTGGCCATTTCAACAACGATAAACCAGAGGAAGTGATTTCAACCCAGGGCTGCCCACGCCTTGGTGTGAGGGTTTAGTCCAGGGAGACCTTGATGGCAGCTTAGTTTTCCTTACATTTCTCATTCCAGAAAGAAAAGGAGTTGGGGGAGAATACCTCATGTCATTTCCTGAGATGCTCAGTATTTACAGAATACATTTTTTGTAACCTTGGCCCTAGTAAGAGTCAGTATATTCTGGAAATAGTACAGAACTCTCAAGACCTTGCTGAATTTTTCTGTGTATTTTCTATCTCCCAGCTTTGGGTTATCTGCAACCATGAAAAAGAGGCTTTCTAAGCTTTCCTAGCCATGGATAGAAACCAGTCGTCGCTTCTCTTTATCCCTCTTAAAAGCCATCTGTCCTCGTGCCTTTTCTTTCTCTTATTAATTTATTTATTCAATAAGTATGCGGCACAAAGAGGGGTACAGAGCTGATTAAAAGATGCAGTCAAGATGTTTACAATATAGAATAAAAGATAAGCCATGCATATGCTAGGAAGATACGATATACACACAGGTGAGGAAGAAAAATAAAATGTTGCTGTTTAAATTGATAAAGTACAGCAGCCTTCTAAGGGAGTAGCATAAAGATGGAAGCTTATTTTAGAAGATACTTCACTTGGGTCATTTTGGAGGTGAAAGCTGAAACCGACTGGGCATCCGGAGGAGTGAGTGCAAAACAAAAGGAGAGATGAGTTACTCTGTATCTTGAGGGTGAGAAGACCTAGGAATTTATTCAGCAGCGAGAGGATGGGAAAAGGGAGATGTCAGAGGCTCCGGGAAGGAAGAAGAGCCCAGACATATGAGATAGATACAGGCTCCAGGAGAACATTAACCAGGAAAATTCTGCGTGGGGTGTTGCAGAGGGACTGTAGGACAATGATTCCAGTGATCAATGTAAGTTTTCTGGGTTTGGATGTAATTACCCTCTTTCTTTTCTCAGACTGTCAACAAAAAAACCTGTTCCACCCAGCAGGCTTATGCTAATGAGACTCTGGGGAAATGAAGGATTTAGGGTTCAAAGGCAGGAACCAAGCGCTATATGCTGGCAGCAAGCCATTTAGTGCTGGTTCCAGCGCAGCCTCCAGCGAGGATGGCTCACAAGAACTCAACTCTCTCCCCCACCTCCTTCTTTGAGGATCCCAGAGGAATGGAGGATGGGAAGACTGGTGGTGGATTTCCCACAGTGCATGGCACGGAAACTCCAGCCATTCCTTTTGCTATCGTATAGGAAAGGCTGAAATCATACCAAAAGATTGTGTGTTGGGAGAATCAAGTAGGTTAATATGTCAAGGGCTTGGCCTATAGTAAACTCTCAGTGGGTTTGGAGTATTATTCATTTTATTATTATTTGAACAGCTGGGTTATGAAATCATAAACAGATAATATACAAGACCGGGAAAAGTTACTAAATGGTACAAACAATATGTGTTCTAGCATTTTAGTGATGGGAGAGATTACCTCTGGCATCATTTATCAGGGAAAAGTTTATGGAGGAGCCAGACTTCATGCTGTGCATGTGGACTTATGTGAGACTGAAGGATGACTCCACCTGAAAGCCCAGCTCTTTGCAGAAAGGAAAAGACAAAGCTTGTTGGAGGGAAGGAAGGAGATTCATTTGGGTCTGGAGCCAAGGCTAAGTACAGAAGAGTAGAAGTTACACTGGAAAGGCAGACTGGGCATAGACTGGGAGCATTTTGAATAGCAATACAAAGAGCAAAGTCTCTTGATAGGTAGCATGTATATGCAACACAGATGTCACGGACAGATATTTGAGAAGGGATTATCAAAATCACAGCACTGCTTTAAGGAAATTCACCTGACAGCAGAGTGTCAGTGGCCGGGAGGAGGGAATCCAGGAGAGGAACCACTGAGGATAGTTTTTTTTTTTTTGTCATTCAGGCTGGAAGAGATAAATGAAAACATGAAGTGATGGCAGGGAATATGCAAAGAAAGAGACATATGGGAGCTGTCTGTCTAAATCATAATCAGCAGGTTTTGGAAACTGATTTGGGGTTGGGGAAAGGATGGGGGGTGCTGGAAAAATAAAGATAGAAGCAAAGTTAATTATCACACCCCAGATCTGAACCTGAAGAACTAGAAGAATGGTGGTGCCAAAAGCAGGACAAGGGATGTGAGATATTTTGGGAAACGCCCTCATTTAAAGAGGAATGAAGAAAAGCCAGATTAGGAGGGAGGAAATGGGAAGTCCTAGGATAGAGACCCCGGGCGGTACAGATGCAGGGAAGATGAGACAGGAGCTTCAAAGCTTTGTGACCCCCTAGAGGGGTGGGATAGGGAGGGTGGGAGGGAGGGAGACGCAAGAGGGAAGAGATATGGGAACATATGTATATGTATAACTGATTCACTTTGTTGTAAAGCAGAAACTAACACACCATTGTAAAACAGTTATACTCTAATAAAGATGTTAAAAAAATAAAATAAAATAAAATAAAATAAAGAATTGATTGACATGTTAAAAGCTTCAAGTTGAGAAACAGGAGACTTGAGAAAAGCCCTTGTTAGCCTACAGTCATTGGTGACTTTAAGAGTCGGATTTAGAGAGAGGGATGGATTACTTGCACTTCAGAGAGAGGAGGAAGAGGCTGGGTGATTAACAATTTTTTTTTTTTTTTGTAAGTTTGGTTGAAAACGGAAGGGAAAAGATAGGATGGTAATTCAAGAGTAGGCGGAGTTAACAGAAAGTTTGTTGTTGAAATGTTTTTGGAGTAAGAGGTATGAACACCTTTTTAGGCAAAAGGATAAAGGAGCAAGTAGAAAGGGAGAGATTACTATGCTAGAAGGGGATTGTTACAAAGAACGTGTGAGAGGTCAGCTCTCAAGAGCTCAAATAGGCTACTGAGTCCTGTACATCCTTGTCAAGCAGCTATGAGGATCCAGTTGTATTTTTCAATGGGAATATCTCTTCACTAACGTTTTGTGGCCTTCCCCATCAGTCACAGAGAGAGCAGGGAGGATTGGTAGGTCCCCCAGGACCAGGAGTGGCCAGTGGCACAGTGGAACATCAAGCGGGAAAGATATAGGGAAGGTTGACAAAGAGACTATTTAAATAGCTTGGCATGGCATCTGGTTTAACAGGAAGGTAGTTGTAGCTTGAATAGTTGGAAGCTAAGGAAGGAGGTGTAGAAGAGCTGGCCTCTCAATGAAGGCAGATGTCCCATGAAAGTGAAGAAGAGGCAGTAAATGGTGTGCTCCCCACCAAACATATTCAAACTTAGAATCACGTATTTTCAAATTAGAGCAGTAGCCTGCAAGGCCTCAGGTGGTCTTTTTTTTTTTTTTGTGGTATGCGGGCCTCCCTCTGTTGTGGCCTCTCCCCGTTGCGGAGCACAGGCTCTGGACGCGCAGGCTCAGCGGCCATGGCTCACGGGCCCAGCCGCTCCGAGGCATGTGGGATCCTCCCAGACTGGGGCGCGAACCTGGTTCCCCTGCATCGGCAGGCGGACGCGCAACCACTGCGCCACCAGGGAAGCCCCAAGTTTCTCTATACATCATCCAGATAAAATGGTTTCCCTTTCAAACTTCCTAAGATACATACATTTTTAAAGTACGTTGTCTTCGGGAAATTTTTACATGTATTCATGGAGGTTTTACAGGTTCTCTTGTGAACTACATCAAAGAGCAGTTGGTAGACAATGCTGAGGTGTCAGTAAACATGCAGGTGACTGTGTACCTGAAGGGGGCCCTGAGGACCCTCAAGGTTTTGTTTCACGTGTTAGAAGTGAGAGAATCTGAGACCTAGCCAAGGATAGTACTGCAATTCCATCAAGGATTGTAGATAATTCTCATTTTCCCAGAGTTCTTTTCCCTTAATTTTTTTCTACCACAGTTGCAGGTGGAGGATGTGAAAAGAATGCATCTAGTCTATGACTCAACATGTCTCTATTTTTTAAAATAATATTTTAGTGACTTTTCTTTTTTCTTTTTATAAAGACAAACTATAGAGAAAAACCAGCATCTGTATTACATGCCAAACAGAATTAAACTATTAATATTTTGTGATTTTTCTTTTTTTTTAATACCAAAGCCATAGAATAAAATGCAAAATCTTATATCGTCTGCTTAGTCCTATTCCATACCTTCTTTTTCCTGGATTGTATAGTTCATTTTTTCCATTATATATCATTGTGTATACATATTTTTGAAGCTGGCTTTTTTCATTCTGGCCTTTATTTTTTTCACTTCAAAAATTATCTATCCATGTTGACACATATAGATCTAGTTCACTATTACTGTAATAATACTAAACTATTTTATCCATTTCCCTACTGATGCACATATAGGTTTTTTCAGATTCTAACTATTAATAATAATAATGAAATTGAACACTCTTGTATTTTCTCCTTGTATATATAGGCAAGCATTTCTCTCAGATATATAGTAGTATATATCCAGAATTTTGAACTCTCCTAGATATGCCAAATTGCTCTTGCAAGTGATTTAAGTAACACACACTCAGCGGTGTGAGTTCCTAATTGCCCTCCCTAAACAGCAGTGTATGAGAATTCCTAGTTCCCCAAAATACTTGGACTTAGCTCTCCCTCCCTTCCTCCCTCCCTTTCTCTCTCTCTCTCCTTCTTTCTTTCTGCCTTAATTTTTCCTAACACCTTAATTTTCCAGAGAAGCATATGACAGTGGTTTTACCTAAGGTGAACATTTATTTTCCAAGAACAATCCTACTGATGTTTCTTGCGTATGTTGTCTCCTTGACAGGGTTGATACTATGGAACACACGTTTCCTCTTTATCTCTCAGTGACACAATGAAAGTCATAGAACTCCTTAGCAGTCGCCTCTCAGTGCTCCGTCTTCAATGACAAATGTGATATTAGTATTTGGCAAAGAGAAAAAAGGCTAATGGAACATGACTAATTTCACCTCCAATGTAGGTGGAGCCAAAGCTGGCGGTACTGACTCTCTTTTCAGGAGATACTTCGAGCTTGTGCGGAAAGAGCCCCATGTTTGCAGGAAGTGATCTTTGAGCAGACACACTTGTTCTGTTACTTACCATGATTGTTCATACTTCTCACCATGCCTCCCCAATGAGGAACCATTCTGCTCAGGAAAACATCCAAACTTCCACATTGAGCTCTTAGGTATGTTTTTCTTTTTCCCTCAAAATAATGGAATCAATGACAAATTAATTTCAAAAGTGAAAAACAAAACAAAACATAAAAGCCTTTATGTTGACCTGCTTATCTGGATCCAAGAGCATTAAGGAGCAGATTGGATTGATTGACCAGAACATTCCTTAGAGATAAATCACTTTACATCTTTGATATTAAAAAATGTATTTTGCAAGTCACATCAATTAAAAACACAACAAATACCAAAATTAAAGAAAAACCAAACCACACAAATATATTGATAGTAAGATATTTCTGGATGGCTGTCTATGTGGTTACAGATTCTGAAAATAACATTTTAAAGAATTATCAAACACCCGAAATGTGTGCCCTTTGTTTATCAAGGTCCTCCTTCCTCCAAGGTACTAGTTTCAATGAGTTCAGCTTTGGCACTTTTTCCTTACCTGGTAAATCCACATCCAGTTACATATTGTAACATCCCACTTTGGGCTTTACCTATACTTCTGCCCTTCCGGAAACTCTGTACACTCTTAATTGTTCAGCTGAGGCAGTTTATCTATTTACTTTGGTAATCAACATGCTTCATTCTTTCCCTGAGGGAAAAGAGTTTCGCTACAGCAAACTCCTAACATGACTTACTGTATTCACTGATTATCACCTGACTTCTGTTAAAAGATCATTATCAAAAGGTGAAATCGTCACTTTCATACAAATATAAAATGAGCAAGTGACAAAGTTTTTATTTAACTCATCTATTAATGAAGGGATGGTAAGACGTTAAAGCTCATTCAAAGACAGATCTCAAGAGCAGACATATTGGTGCAGGCAAATCAGGAATGCTGAACTGAATTGGCTCATAGATGCAAAACTGACTCATAGCCTATAGAGCATTAAAATGCAATGTTTGGGATAGTCATTTCTACAATGTAAAAATCAACGGTATCTCTACCGGAGAAAGGTAATTTGTGTTTCTATGGACAAGAATCATCTGCATTTCTATCAGTTTCTACATCTTTCAGAATTATAAAATAGCCAGAATAATCAAAGGTATAGACCTCTATAGATTCAGTGCCTCACAAAGGGTCTGCAGACCATACTCAACGTCCTGTTGACAGGACACCCAGTCATCTTTTTCCACCTTAACGTCTTTCACTATGTTTCTCGACTATTCCATCTTCAGTGGAAGTAATGCCTATTAAGTAGGAACAAAATTGAGACTCCATGAAGAAAATTTAAACCGTTGGTTTAAGGAATATCTTTGCTTTATTATAGATCTCTGCATATACTAAATTACAATTAACTGCACAAAACTAGATATTCAGAATAACGCACTTTTACCGTATCTTTATAGATGTTAGATTATGCATCTCCACTAGTACAAGCTTGTGCTCCAATCCGACAGCCCCAGCTGAGGCCTCTCAGCTAAACACAGCCCTTATACATACATGAAGTGACCTTCTGGTTCACAGGAACTATGAGAAATGACCAGAATACACGAATACAGGCTCGGAAATTCTAGCAGGAACATTGTCACAAAGTATTTACAACCGTGAAAAGAAAACGAATTCGGTGACTTTCAAAATGTTTCCACATCCAAGCAAAACACAGAAGCTAATGTCTGTGTCCTCACAGGAGCTCTGTGGCACAACCCTCGACCCCCTTCTGCATTTTGGGTTTTAGAAAACACCAGTTTGATTTATCGGGGAGCACAGGAAAGGCACTGGGGAGTTATGGAGGGAACAAGGAGTTTCTAGATGCTTCTAGATGAAACGGTGACCTGGAGAGTCCCCCCCCTCCATCCCTCTGTACCTCTACCCCACAGTTTCCCAGCCTTTGCTGGACCCTGTGTTTCTTCCCACCTCTCCATCTTTACCTGTCTTCCCTTCCCTCCTCCTACATTCCCCCCTCCTCTTGCCCCCTTTCCTTTCCTCTCTCCCGTTTGGCATCCCCCCACCCCCTTCTCACCTCCAACCACTCCCCATTTTCCTTCACCCTTTCTTTTAACTTCAGTCCTCCATCCTCTTGGCATGTCCAGAGCTTCAGTTTCTGAATAGAGGTCATTTTCTACTCATAATACAGTCCCTGTAAGAACAGGGACGGACAGCACATGACAAACCGTGGTGTTTTAATAATAGCCCTGCCGTATTGCCTGGGAAATCGCTCCACTTTGTCTGCCAGAGTTTACACTGTAAAACCATAACAACAATCTTATGTTTTCCTCTGAGTCATATGTTTTCCCTTTTTCAAAAAGTGGAGAGCTGTAATTAATAGTGCTTTTCCTGCTAATGCTCACCTTACACAAATAACGCCCTCGTGGGTCCTATAGGTCTAGGGGTGTAATGCTGAAATAGACGCCGTCTATGACTTTATGGAATTTATAGCCCAGCAGGAGGCGTGGACAAGTAACAGACCTTCACCACTTCGAGTTATGCGTGTTCCGGGAATGATAAGCATGGTTGGCTACGGAAGAACACAGAAGGGGCCCAGGAATCACGAAAGGACTTTCTAGAATATGTGAGATTCAAAGGATTAGGGCTTGGTAGAGGGTATCCTTCAGAGAGCGATTTCCAGGAGAGGATAGAGGTGGAGATGGAGAGAAGGAAAAGGGGGGTGAGGAGAGAGAGGGGGAGGTGGGCTTTGAGGTCAGGTGCAAGAGGATAGCCAGTGCTGGTCCTGAAGGGGCTGCGAGCCATTCTCAAGCATTTGGCCTTTATCCTTAGGCTACTGGAAGAGTTTAAGCATATGATAATTTCATGAAGACAGCAACTGAGAGGTTGCTCTGACTTCAGGGAAGAGAATGGATGGGTGTGAGGGTTGGACCAAAAAGCACTGAGGAGACCAGTGGTGGATTTTAACCCAGGGATGTGTTTGTGGTCTGTGCCCACTCACACCCACAACCCAGCTTTTCCCCCACTTTGTACCAGCTTCTGAGTACACTGCTCTTCAAAGGCTGACTGTCACCCCTCAGAACAAGGTGGCAATAGTCCAGGCCTCTTGATAACACAGCTTGTTAAAACCAACACGGCCACAGGTCCAACCTTCTTCCTATTGGAACCAAGCAGGACCCTATGGGGCCATCCCAGGGCGGACCCCTCCCCCATGTCCTCTGCTTTAGCTCCTCTCTGAAGTACCCAGATAATCGTATTTCATGCATATTTCCTGAGGTTTTCAGATGCTAAAAACAACCACCAGATGGAAGAAATTAACTACTTGATGATCATGAGCATGTAGCCCCCAGGACCTTCTGGCACCTAATGATTGGTAATGTTCACCCCTGTGACACCAGCCCATCAGAGGATTGTGCACAAGCTGATCACATACCCTGGGACCCCCCCCTCCCCCTCATCTGGCCTTTAAAAATGCTTTGCTGAAACCCTTCGGGGAATGTGGGGTTTGGGGGACATAAGCCCCTCGTTCTTCTCGCAGGGCCCTGCAAAAAAACCTTTCTCGTCTCCAAACTCCGAGGTTTCGGTTTGTTTGGCCTCACTGTGTGTCGGGCACACAACTTGCATTCGGTGACACATTGGCAGGACGGGCTTCACAGATGTACCACCTACATAAGCCACAAACAGCCCTGTGCTCTGAAGGGCCCACACTTGGTTTAAGGTTCTGCTGTCATCCAGAAATCCTTAATTTCTGAAGGAGTGACCTCACATTTTCATTCTGCACTGAGCCCCACCAATTATGTAGCGGGGAGTCCTGCTTCTAGCAATCTACGGATGTTTGCTTTCAGAGAATTCTTTAAACCCTAGGGTAAAATGGCCCGAGAACTTGAGGAAGTGTTCCAGAATTAGACACAGACTGTCAGCGTTTCCAGAGACAGAGCTGAGAGAGTCTTTGGCTGGCAAGCAGACCCTTCTCAGGCCTGTTCTGGCCTGCCTCTTACCAACGGCTCTGCAGCACTGCATCTGGAGTGTGGCCAGAAAATTCTTCAGCTCCGTGGAAGAGGATGAGGACACGCTTGACTTTTGCAGAGTTAAACACTTGGAGAAACTTCAGGAAGAAAGCACTTGGTACAAGGTAAAGCTAGCTGGCCCATCAGCCCCCTGCCTGCTGCCCTGCTAATTCTCATTTCCACGATTCTTAGCATGTTTATTCTCTTCTTGCCAGGGGCCAAAGGACACGTTTAAATGTCTTATTTCCTCTGGGGAGCCTGGAGAGAGGCAACAGGCACCTACTACAGGAAATCATGCGGAGAGGATCTCTTATTTAATACGGTTCCCAGATTACTTCCCTTCCCCCAGCCCCCACCCCCCACCTCCAGCCACACAGAGTCACCCAGTTTCCTCCTGCAGCAGAGACTAGACGGCAGTTCACCTCTGCTCCCTGAGGTCCCCGTAAGCCCAGAAGCTGAAGTCTGGTCTTGGGCAACCCCACCCTCTCCGCGGCTGTGATTGAAGGGGAGGCCCTTCAGTTTCACCTCCCCAAAGAGGTTCTTGGGAAGGTCTCCAGTACAGGGTTAAATTTCAGGAGGCTGCAAAGCACAGACGAGAAAGGTAGGTTCCTGCACTCTTTTCTTTTGCCTTGTACTGTGAACCAAGCTGTTCTGAAGTGTGTGTCCATATCGCTTTTCCAGTTGGCTGTGTGTTTTCAACCTCTGTGTCTTGTTGAGGTTTACTTATTTACAGGATGTGGGGAAAAAGAGTGAGAGGGGAGATGACGCTTGGGGGTTTTGCTTTTGTACCTCTTTGGATACAGAATGCCACCCAGAATAGTACCTAGAACACGAAGCTGATTCTTCTTTTCTTTGGAGGGAAATCCCATTAGAAGTTGCATTTTGGGGGCTTCAGTATGTGAGAAAAAAGTTTACCACCCGCCTTTCCTTTTCAACAATGTAGACCCTTCCCTTGATTTTTTTTTTTTTTTACTCCTTTCTGAGTTTTTCCTTTCAGTTAAAGATGCCTTAGAGCTGATAGGGTATTTTCTGACAGGAATATAAATAGGTGTTTCTAATTTCGGGTACCTATGAGTTATAAGAAATGAACAAGCACTGTGTTCAGGATCAGGCGGACTGCCATGTAATTTTCCAGAATTTGCTATGAAACAATTGTTCTTCCTGAAGCTTCCTGAAACTAGATGCAAGTGTCTCTCAAGTGATGGCTGAGAAGGCTGATTTTATTTGCTCTGTTGTGATAATTGTCTGCAGGGATGCTGCTCCCCTTAGCTGGCTACTTTTTCAGTCATTGGTGGGGCTAGAGATGACATGTCCACTGAGACCCAGAGGGGGGTCTAGACTTATTCAAATAACACTACATGCTTCTTTGACTTTTTTTTGCCTCTTATGCTTTCATTGTTTCATCTTCGTCCTCACAAGCAATCTTTCCTCTGGGAGAAATATTTTAGAGCGACTTCATAGAATACCAGTCTACACCTGTTTATTTGAACATTGACTGTTCTTTCCTAACTTTATTTAGTTCAGATGCTCAAAATTTCTTGCCATTTCTGTATTTTACCCCAGCAGAGTCTCCCTCCATTCCGTCCTCCATACCCTGCTACAGGGTTCTTGGGAAAATGCAATTCTCTTAATGTCACTCTCTTCAGTGAAATATTTCCATTGCACCCCATTGCTTACAGCCTTGCTTCCTAAAGGGTAGTCCAGGGACCAGCTGCATCAGGCGTCATTGGGCAGCTTGTTAGAGATGCAGGTTCTCTACCTGCTCCCCAGATTTACTGAATCTGCATTTTAACCAGGTCCCTGGGCGATTCACATGCATTAAAGTTTGTGAAGCCCCAACTTAAGGAAGGTAGGCAAGACCTTCAAGGTCTGGTCCTTATCATCTGGCCAGCCTTACTTCTCACCCTCTGACTTTCCAGCTGTACCCAATACCTTCCATTTCCCCAATATGAGAGAGCTCTAATGCCTACCTATGTCTGTGTGTGCTGTTCTCTCTGTCCCCGATAACTTCATTCATCTTCTCCGCCCAACTACCCACTGCAGCCTGATTGTTCCTCCCCCCTCCCCCCATCCAGTCCACCTTAAACTAAATGCCCCTCAAGTCTGCGATTTTATGGCAACTTAGCGAAGTGCTTCTGCCATAGCCCTTAGTACATTAAATGATCGTTGCTAGGTTTATTATTTTCATCCTTGAGGAGTTACTGGAGATTGACTTCTGAATCCATAGCACTTGAACCAATGCCAGGTACATAGCCTGTGCTCAGTGTTTTTGAATTCATGAATGAATGAATGGATGAACAAATGAATGGATACATTGTCTGAAGAGGCCCAAATCATCCCCAGATTGAGGTCTATAGTTTGAAGTCTTCCAAGGAGATTGCCACTCTCCATAATATTTTTCCACACTCTCCTTTATGAGACTTGCTGGATTCTTTTTTTTTCACCAAATATTTTGAGTACCTACCCTGTGCCATATCTTTTCGAATCTATTTCTTTATGTCGCTGTGAATAGTCTCTCCCAGGAGGTGTTTCTTTATCAGTGCCCCTCATTCGCCACCACTCCAAGTCAGAGGTTTACTCATTTTTCAGCAAATAGGTACTGAACACCTTTCCCATACCAGTTACTGTGCTACCTGCTACAAATACGATGACCAACGACACAAATGCGAGCCCTGCCTCCATGCAGCTCCCCATAGAGAAGATGTGCCTTTTATCATCCTCTGTCTTGCTTTTCCTTATAAAGTCTGAAGGAAAACTGAAAGCCTTATCTTTAACCAAAGCCAGCACATTCAAGTAAAGACAGCAGGAGCTTGAAGCCAGAGTGATTTAGTAGAAAGGAAGTTGGGCTGTGTTTCAGCACCTTGATCTAGTTCAGCACTTGCAATTCCCTAGCCAGGTGACCCTGGGTGGGTCCACATCCATTTGCTGGACCTGGATTTTCTCAAGTGGTGAACAAGATGGAGAATTAGAAGGAAAAGAGGCCCCTGCCTTCATGAGTATACAGAGAAGATAATATCCAGGGAGCCTCTGCACTCACTTCTGTCATGTTACGTGATGATTTGAAGGGCAGGGCTCTGTCGTTCTCTGGGTCAAACTGGCAAAGAGGAGATCTTAAGGGAGACATTTCATGACTATGCCCACGGGCACAGCTGTGACATTAATGTTGTCCTTTGGCACCTTCCGTCAAACACTATGTGGCAATGGCTTCCAGGGAGCAGCGCCCTGCAGCTTAGAGGAATCCACTTGGTATTCATTGTTGGGTGGAGAGCTGGTTTGAAGTAGGGCAGCTGAGGAGGAAGGCAGTGTCATCCTCAGGCAGTCTCTGCTTTGGAAAGCAGTCAGGAGAAGAGAAGGAAGTAGCTCCACCAAGTCGTGCAGGAAAAATCTGGAAACTTACAGACACAGAGCAAAGAAGGGATCCCTGACCCCCACTGTGGCATGGTTGTAAGGACTCCCTTTCTGATTACACTTGGGTTCTTTCTAATTTGTGTTCATTTCACCTAGAATCAGAGGTTGGGGGCCAGGCATAGTATCCTTTGTCCCCGAGCTTTGCACCCCCATGGGGTGCATGCACAGCTGGGAGGAAACAAATACTTTCTATTTGTGCTCCAGATACAACCACCAGGCTTAGGCTGCAGCAAACTCTTTAGGCACTCTCAAGGGTTCACCCTTTCCCTGTCTGAGCCTTCTCTTCCTGCTTCATCATTGCGTGCAGCTTCCAAACGAAATGCCTTCCAAACCTTCTGAGTTCCTTCTTGCTTCCTGTTCCTCCTGTATCCCTTTGCCTCCAAATTTCCTGCACACCCACCTTGTGTATAGTTGCCTCCCAGCAGGCAGTGTTTTCTGATGGTCATTTCCTAACTCCTCAAGTTAACCTTCATCTCTATCAGTAAGCATACCTTGTAGCAACAAAAAAAAGAGGTTCCCCTGCATGGGAGGTTTCTAAGGACCTACTGCAGATCTCGGGATGTATCTGAGACCAACCTTGCCTGTACCTGACCAACATTTGTTTTTTCATCAGAGGCATGGAGCGGGCTAGAAAGAGGTAGACCCACTTTTGAATCCTCCATCTGCCATCTCCTTCAATAAGTAGTTGTATCTCATCAAGTCTTAGACTTGTTTCTGAAAATGCAGATAATATTTACCAAGCAAGGTTGTAGAGAAGATTAATTAGCTTAAGTACCTAGTATGTTGCCTCAAAAAATACATCTGATCTGAAAATAGGAGGCTGAAATAGATAGATCTGAAAAAACAGATCTGAAAAAAGGAGGCTGACCAAGATGGTGAAAATGAGAAAATCGTCATGTGCAGAATAGTTGAAAGAACCAGAGGTCATTTGAAGTAGGAAGTAAGTCTTGCAGCCCATGAAGGTTGCCTTCAAATATTTAAAGATTGCTCAAGGTGGGAAAAGGGGTCAACAGAGGATGGATCCGTGGCAATCATAGGGTAACAGGTCCTAGCTCAATGTACAGAAGGATTTACCCACCACTTGAGTTGTCTAAAACTGGGTGAGCTGCCTTGTGGCAGGGTGAACACCGTGTCCTGGGCAGTGTTCCAGCACCTTGGAAGACCATGGCCAGGGTGTTCCCAAAGGGAAGCCCGCACTGGGTGGAGCCTGGGTGATGACCTCGAGTCCTTCCCACTCAAAGCTACCAAGAGTCTCATGATGTCAGGGTTCCAGCCCAAGCCACCAAATGAAAGTCTGCAAAAAAAAAGCATCAGACGACAGAGTGATCGGCGCTGCCTTTTGACTAGCTAGCCCTACCCATCAGCTGAGATGCTTTTTAAATAGGGTCTTTGCAGCAACAGTCAAAAGGTTGGATTTCCAGGAAAAAGCAAAAAAGAAACGAGAACAATGAGATGGGAAAAGTTCACTCCAAACAGCTCTTCTTGGGTTACTCTTTAACTAGATCGTGGGTTACTTCTTGTGCTGCAAACACATTCCTATTTGATGGAAAACTGCCACATTTTGGTACATTTTCAGCCAAACTGCGATCAAGCAAGTTAGCAGCAAGACTCGGAGCTTTGTCCCTGATTTTTGCTCTATGTATAAAATGAAAACACGAGGATATGTCTATGTATTCTTTGCCATCCCGAAATCTAATTTTAAAAAGTTCAAAATAAATGGTTCTACCATCCTCTAAATTACGGGGACTGTAAATGCGGTATTTGACTTTTGCGGGGAGAGGAGAGCTGGCTGCAGCTGGCTGCCTGCTTTGAGTCAAGTTCATCAGCCATTGTTTTCCATCCATCTTTCCTTTTCTGCTAAATGAGCCACCTGATAACAGCCTGTCTGCCAGCTAAGGACCTGGAGGCTTTTACAAAAGCGATAATTTAGCTTGGGGAGAGGGGCCTGCACACATCACTCACTGCTCCAGGTCCCCTCGGAGGCTTTGCTAATACTTCGTCCTTCCAGGACTCAGAAGAACTTTCTGGTCTTGCAGTTTTGGACCCTCACATCTTTTCTGCAGTTGCTTGGGCAGCATCTCCACGTGCTTTTCATTTTTTCCATCTTTGTTTTGAAATCTCAGGGAAAAGAAGCTGCCGTTCTTTCAGTAGAAGTGGATGTCAGCAAATGCTGCATTTTGTCAAATTGAAACAAAACTGCAATATATTTTATTCTCCAGGTTTACCCAGGCTCACTTTCTTGAAAACAAAATTTTTAAAAATCCCTTGAAATATAATCAACTATGCAGTACAAAATCACAGAAACCCGTGCAGACCCGCATGTTTATTTTTAGATGCCGGTCCAGCACGGCAAAGCAGCGGTCTAATGTCCAAACTAAGGCCCTGGGAATTTCCTCTAACAAGCCTGTGCTTCCGCGCATTGTCACAGTACAAAGGGCAGCAGGGGGCCTGAGTGCAAGGCTCCGGGTAACCCTGCCCCCATGAAATCTGGAACTTATCGTTCCCTCGGTCTACATGGTCCTCAGTGCTGGGGTCACCATGCAGGTCGCCCGGCAGCTCTGGGCACATGCAAATGAGTTGACGTGTATGATTATCTCATCTAAAAATATCTCAGAGATCAGTAATGGCATTTCGGAAATAAAGTTTCAGCTTTCTATTTGTAGTTGAGGATCTACTCAACCCTCACCCTTGTCGTGAAGTGGATTCAGGTCTAGCGCAGAAACGGGGTTGTCATGCTAAGATCCTGGGTTAGATTGCAATTAATAAAGGGGTTTTAAAGCATATTATAGTTTTAAAAAAGCATAGATGCATGTACACACAGCACCAACACACACACACACACACACACACACACACACACAGAGGAGAAAAGACACCTGAGTCACCTAGATCTTTCCTATTTTCCTAGACCAGTTTCTGATCCTTGATTTATTTATCTACAAAATGGATGCAATAAACCTCACATCCTATTAGTTTTGGAAGAAAAAAGGTGCAATATTACAAATAAACTGACCCAAACTAGAATTTTGCTCAAAGTTTTGCATTTTGGTCTTAATATGCTTTGAGCTCCTTCCAAGAAATTTTTGTAAGAATATTTGCCATCAAGTCTCCAGGGGGGTCTGTAGTTGTTTGGAGGGTTTGCTTTTTTGTTTTGGTTTTGGTTAGGTTTGTTTTTTTTTCCTCCTTGCAGAGGAGGAAGCCTAATTTGTTACTTAATGGACACACTTTACTAGGAGAGGTTTCATGCCTTTGTCAAGCGCTCCCCACTCCTGGGAAGGTCACTGCACTGTGAGTCAAGGTTGCAATGCTCAGGCTTGCGTCTGGGGGTTCCTATGGAAGAGGAAAGGTGGGTCTCAGGTCTGCACACAGTCGTCGGTACCCACCCTGTGTGGGGTCTACCATCTGCATCCCAGCAGCCCGCTATGAGGATGGGGCCCCTGCACAATCAGAGACCCCCAGGGATCAGGGGACCTGCACATAGAAACGCCATCCCTGAGCCTGGACAAGATGGTCGGGCTTTGCCAGCAGGTGGATGGCCAGGCCCCCTCTGGGGTCTGCAGATGCAGGAAAAGCTGTTCTAGCCCTTTGGTGAAAAATGCGCAAATGTTAGTGAAAAAACACCTTTATGGATTGTTTTGTTTGCAAGTGTTTATTATCAGACACCCCTCAGGGGTTCACAGGGCAGGTCGCGAGGACCTGGGAATTTCCTTCCACAAAGGCTGTGCTTCCTCTCTTTGTTACTCCTCAAAGGACAGTGGAAGCATTGCTCCAGATCCTTACTTAACCCTTTCTCCTGTCTGCCTGCCACGTTACAGACAAATCCTGCTGCCAGCCTTTGAAGGAGCAGAAAGATTTCAGACTTGGGTTGTGTGTGGGCACCCACAAGTGCATATGCAGAACAGGCTGTGTGTGTGTGTGTGTGTGTGTGTGTGTGTGTGTGTGTGTTGGTGGAGGAGATAGGCAGTAAAGCATAAAATTTACTTTTTTTTTTTTTTTTTTTAAAGCTCTCATTCAGTATCACAGCATACACACAATCATTGCTCGGACCAGGTAAA
Organism: Physeter macrocephalus; assembly: GCF_002837175.3. Classification (NCBI taxonomy): domain Eukaryota; kingdom Metazoa; phylum Chordata; class Mammalia; order Artiodactyla; family Physeteridae; genus Physeter; species Physeter macrocephalus. The sequence continues at coordinate 79,755,743 of NC_041231.1, read as the reverse complement.
ATTTCTGCTTTATTTACCATAATAGACTTTTGTACTAAAAACGCTGACGCAATTTCAGTTCCCTGTCCCCAGGGCGCGATCCCTCTAGAATGATAGTTGCTCTTCCCCTTTGGAGTCGGGCTAAAGCAGGGGCACGAGGAGTGGAAAGATCTTTCATGAACCAAGTTCTTTATGGAGCACATGCTACGTACCTGAGCTCTACCAGGAACCGAGGGAAAGTAGAAGTTCTGCCGGCAAGAAAGTGCAAGCACATCTGAATTTTTATACCTAAATCCAGACACACACACACTCATGCGTTGTACGGGAGAGCACAAAGCAGCCAGGGAACAGTGTGATCTAAGTCCAGAAATATCAGAAGAGGCCCCTGAGCCCTCGTGCTGCTGGAGACGCTAATGATTCCCAGATACATTTCCCCACCCACGCATGGGGGACACACACACACACGTACGCACGTGCACACACACCTCACTCTCGGGAGACAGCTTTGCCATCTCAGAGGAAATCGCCTCTCACCACCAGCTCCACGAAAGTACCTCCTCCCACACCCATCTCTTCCTCCTCCTTTCCTGCCTCCAGGGAAGAGACGGCCCTTCCCTGCATCCGAAGCTCGGCTCTCACCGCCTCCCACCCTCCCAGTGGCCTCACTACACTCCCCTCTGATTGGTTCTTTCCACTGTCATTTAAATCTGCTTAAGACCTCCTCATGGCAAAACAACCTTTGCCTACCATGGAGTTACTCTTCCATCTTCCTTTCCTCCCCACCAGGAAATGCATGAAAGAACTGTTGATGACATCCTCGTGTCATCATCAACCATTCACCCAGGAAACCATTCTGTTCTGTCTCCTCATCTGCCTGACCCGCTGGGGCAGCTTAGCTGCACCTTTGCACCTTAGTCTTGCCAAGACTCTCACTTCATTGTCTACAGCATGTGACCTCATGGACTACCACCTTCTCTGCTCTTGTCCTGCCTTCTGGGATTCCACAGTCTCCTGGCTTCCCAACTACTACTCAGTTTTCTTTGCAGGTTCCTTTCCCTCTGCTGTTCCCTCTACTTCCTGATGGGCATGATCTGACCACCTTCCCTTCTGCATCTACATCACCACCCTGCTGCAATTCATCTCTCTGTCCAGAGTCCTCTTTTCTCCCTTCTCTGTTAAGTAATCTATTGATCATCCAAAGCCTATTTTATTTTATTTTTTTATACAGCAGGTTCTTATTCAAAGCTTTTTTTTTTTTTTTTTCGGTACGCGGGCCTCTCACTGTTGTGGCCTCTCCCGTTGCGGAGCACAGGCTCTGGACACGCAGGCTTGCGGAGCACAGGCTCCGGACACGCAGGCTCAGTGGACATGGCTCACGGGCCCAGCTGCTCCGCGGCATGTGGGATCTTCCCGGACCGGGGCACGAACCTGTGTCCCCTGCATCGGCAGGTGGACTCTCAACCACTGCGCCACCAGGGAAGCCCTCAAAGCTTATTTTAAATGCCAGCAGATTACTTCCTTTTTACAAGTCTCTCCATCCACGTGCAGATCTGACCTCTCTTCTCGGAGCCCTCACAGTACTTCGTTATAGTGCTTTTTGTATTTGTATTCTCAGTAATTGTTCCCACGCACTTCTTTCCTAGGACATAGAGATGCCAGCTTATTGATCTTTTTATTCCTAGCCCCCAGCACAGCACCTGGCACATTGGGTTTTCGATAAATGTTTGATAAAGAGTTGGGAACATCAAAGTGTCATTTAACAAACAGACATTTTGGTGAACTTATCCCTGAGCTTAAATAACATCTTTACTGTTTGAGGGTAAAAGTATTAGTAAATTTTTATTTAAATATATAATTCAATTAAAAATGTAAAAATTATATTTAAATATAATCTTTAAAGTTAAATTACTCACATTTAGACTACTAACAATATTTCACTTTGCCTTAAAATCAAAATCACAGTTCCGAGCACTTCCTATCTGAGTGTTCAATCTCTGTTTAAAAGCCGAAAGGAATGACAACTTGATTTCATGTTAAACTTAAATTTCCCCTCAGGGAAAATGTCTGAATGTGTCATGAATGACACCGTATTTTCGTGCACCTGAAGTGGGGTTGCCAGGTGGAACAGAGCTAATATTTTGTCAAGGTTTTGCCACTTCACTGTGCAGCTGGAATTATGTAAACTTTCCAAAGCTGCACCTGCAGCTCTGTTGAAGCCACAGAGATTGATTTGCTGAGTTGTTTGAAGGAGAACCAGGGGGACCCCAGGAGAATCAGCCTGATCACTGAGTCAAGGCTGAATCCATCCAAGGTCCTGTCTCCCGGGAGCGCGTAGGGCAGGGATGGGTCTCAGAAGACAGGGCAGAGGCTCACCCAACCCTGGGCGGTGACAGTATTCTGCATCCTCCCTGGGGCTATGAGGAGAAAATATGAGAATCGCTATTTATGTTGAAAAAGGTCATTCCTTTAAAATCTCTATGTTAGGTTTTTGTAATAATGCACGTAAAATATTAGCACAAAACAACAGAAAATGGCATGTAAAATATGAGAGATACAAAGCATCGTTTGTCCAAGTGTGGTCTAGAGATCACCAAGAGGTGAATAGACTGGCGCACTGGTCATTATGCAAATTGCCAGGCTCTACCTGGATCTATTAAATCAAGCCTGTGGGGGGAAGTGAGGCTGGGGGTGGGAAGGACATTTTATTACCCATCAGTAACAATATTTAGGAAATGCCTGCCAGCTTCTGTTTAGAAAAGTGTCTACACTGGGCCTCCTTACCCTCGGTGCATCCCACTGGGTAGGTTAATGAGTTTGCCATCTGGGCTTATCTTTGCCGCGACATCCTTCCTGATGAGTTTGTAGCCCTTCTCTGGGCCACAAGTTTGGAAGAGAATCCTATACCACTTTGTAGCATCCTTCACACCATCGTGTGTTTAACTCTTTGTGTATTTAAATCTTGGCAGCTCGTCTCAGAGCACGAGATAGTATAGAGGCAAGAGCTGGATTTGGAGTTTGGATTCTGCCTCAAATTGTCCCATGTGACCTCCAATCTATGTTGTTTTTTAAACGGGGCTTGGCAAGTTGATTAACCTTGCCAAGCCTCCTTCCCTTGAGTGGGAATAGCTAACCAGTTCCCAGATTGTTGTGAAAACTAAATGACATCATGCACACACAATTTTTTTTAAAGGCACTCAGCACAGACCCTGTGACAGAGTAGTTTCTCAGCAAGAGAGAGCAATTAAAAATAACAACAGGGCTTCCCTGGTGGCGCAGTGGTTGCGCGTCCGCCTGCCGATGCAGGGGAACCGGGTTCGCGCCCCGGTCTGGGAGGATCCCACGTGCCGCGGAGCGGCTGGGCCCGTGAGCCATGGCCGCTGGGCCTGCGCGTCCGGAGCCTGTGCCCCGCAACGGGAGAGGCCACGGCAGAGGGAGGCCTACGTACCACAAAAACAACAACAACAACAAAAAAAAACACAACAAATAAACAACAAGCTCCCACTGTATAGCACAGAGGACTATATTCAATAACCTATAATAAACCATAATGGAAAAGAATATAAAAAAAAGAATGTATATGTAAATGTATAACTGAATCACTTTGCTGTACAGCAGAAATTAACACAACGTTATAAATCAACTATACTTCAATTAAAAAATAACAACAAAAGTTTCATCAACACCAACCACTGAGGAACAGAGATGAAGTAATTGGTCCAAACTTACATAGCTAGTAAATGGTAGAGCTAGGACATGAACCCAAGTAGTCTGGTGCTAAAGCCCATGCTCTTAACATTTTATAGCACTTCTAATAATGTGCCACCTGGTGAGTCATTCCTAACAGTGATGGAGCACCAGCGTGCCCTGTGTTAGATGCTAAGCACACAGCAGTAGACAAACAAGGCCTTGCCTTGGCTGTGAAGGTGGGGACTAGGAGAATCAGAGGATAGAGGAGGAGCTCACAAATAAACCTTTCTAGTGCAGTTCAGGAAATGCCTTGATGGAGGGAAGTGAGGGGCAGAGATGTACACACAACTAGACAGAGTCAAAGCAGATTCTTGCCTGGAATGACCTTGACTGGGGCCTTGAAAGACAATGGGTATTAGACCAATGAAAATGGGGCAAGGTGGCAGTTCTAGGCAGAGGCTGGAGGACACAGTGCTTGCAGGGCACTGAGGGGCTACAGAGAGGGGAGAGTAGGAAGAGAAGAAAGTGATGGAGAGAAGTGAAGATGGGTGTGTAGGCAGAAGCTATATTTATTCAAGGTTTTAGCTGAAGATAGTTGTATATCATTTTAGAGAGAGGAGAGACTTTCCACAAACTAATCCAGCAGCTATCTATCTGCCAGTGTTTCTCTAAATGTAGGCAGAGCTTCAGATTCTACTGGCCTGGACCAGCAGACGAGGCATCAGTACTTTTGCAAAGTGAGAACCACCATGGTAAAAATAACCATGCTATATCTCAGTGATTAGTAAGCTTTTGTGTGCATCAGAATCACCTCTGAGAATTTGTTTAAACCCTGCTGACTGGATCCTACCCCCAGAGTTTTAGATTCTGGAGGTCTGGAGTGGGCTCAAGAATTTGCATTTCTAGGGAATTCCCTGGTGGTCCAGTGGTTAGGACTCCATGATTTCACTGCCAAGGGCCGGGGTTCAATCCCTGGTCAAGGAATTAAAATCTCACAAGCCGAGCGGTGCGGCCAAAGAAAAAAAAAGAGTTTGCATTTCTAGCAAGTTCCCAGGTGGTGCTAAGGCTGCTGGTCTTTGGCACTTTACAGAGCAGAATCTCAGAGTGTGAAGCCAGGAAGCCAGGAACTTAGGCCATAGTATTTGGATGATTCTTAAGCTGCAATAAAATCTGAAAATTCCTGGGAGGAAGAGTGATTGAAATCTCTTATCTTCTTTGCTGTAATGCTCCTTTAACTTTTAAATATTTCTGTAGCTTAAGAACATCGAACCACAATATTCCTGATATTCTGGTTCATTTTTCTCTGTAAATGGTCAAAAAATGGTGACATGTAGGGTTCTTTGGCATTTTAAAAATCAGCCGTTTGAAACGTTTGTTTGCAAAGCAGGAAGTCACTTGCTACCCAGGGCAAACACTCAGGTGGAGGGTTTGTCCCTTTGGAGGCTTTAGCTCTGCAGCTTTTGATCAAGTTTCTCTATGTTGTTTTTTGTTTTCTGTTTTTTACGTGTGTGTGTGTGTATATATATATATATATATATATATATACAGGCATCTATTATCTATCATCTATCTATAGCGAGAGACCAAAAGTGTACTGTATAAATGAATATTAGTAATGCCTGCTGCTCTTAAAATTTGAAATAGTTAGTGATCTGAATTTGATATCTTGGAACAGCAAGCCACCGTGCATGTGCTGTACTTGGCCACCAGTGACCCAGCCATTAGGTACGTTCTTGAGGCAGAGACAGCACTTGCATTACAGTAAACTAAACAAATAAACAATAAAATCACTACACTCAAAAATTTTTATTGATTCCCTGGATAGTTACTTCCTTAAGTTAGCAATAATCTTAATTAATTTATTAGATTTTATTTATAAATGAGGAAAAGTAATCCTTAAAGTTCTTATGATGTTTATTTTTTTTAATTTTTGAATTTAATTTATTTTTTTATACAGCAGGTTCTTATTAGTCATCAATTTTATGCACATCAGTGTATACATGTCAATCCCAATCTCCCAATTCATCACACCCCCACCCCCACCCCCCGACTGCTTTCCCCCCTTGGTTCTATACGTTTGTTCTCTACATCTGTGTCTCAACTTCTGCCCTGCAAACCGGTTCATCTATACCATTTTTCTAGGTTCCACATATACGCGTTAATATACGATATTTGTTTTTCTCTTTCTGACTTAATCATATGATAATTCTATTTTTAGTTTTTTAAGGAACCTCCATACTGTTCTCCATAGTGGCTATATCAATTTACATTTCCACCAACATACAAGAGGGTTCCGTTTTCTCCACACTCTCTCCAGCATTTGTTGTTTATAGATTTTCTGATGATGCCCATTCTAACTGGTGTGAGGTGATACCTCATTGTAGTTTTGATTTGCATTTCTCTAATAATTAGTGATGCTGAGCAGCTTTTCATGTGCCTCTTGGCCATCTGTATGTCTTCTTTGGAGAAATGTCTATTTAGGTCTTCTGCCCATTTTT
>NC_041231.1:79747015-79749380 GCF_002837175.3 Physeter macrocephalus | reverse complement strand
ACAATATTGATTCTTCCAATCGAAGAACATGGTATATCTCTCCATATTTTGGTATCATCTTTAATTTCTTTCATCAGTGTTGTATAGTTGTGTGCATACAGGTCTTTTGTCTCCTTAGGTAGGTTTATTCCTAGGTATTTTATTCTTTTTGTTGCAGTGGTAAATGGGAGTGTTTCCTTAATTCCTCTTTCAGATTTTTCATCATTAGTGTAGAGAAATGCAAGATTTCTGTGCATTGATTTTGTATCCTGCAACTTTATCAAATTCATTGATTAGCTCTAGTAGTTTTCTGGTGGCATCTTTAGGATTCTCTACATATAGTATCATGTCATCTGCAAACAGTGACAGATTAACTTCTTCTTTTCCAATTTGTATTACTTTTATTTCTTTTTCTGCTCTGATTGCCATGGCTAGGACTTCCAAAAGTATGTTGAATAATAGTGGTGAGAGTGGACATCCTTGTCTTGTATCTGATGTTAGAGGAAATGCTTTCAGTTTTTCACCATTGAGAATGATGTTTGCTGTGGGTTTGTCATATATGGCCTTTATTATGTGGAGGTAGGTTCCCTCTATGCCCACTTCTGGAGAGTTTTTATCATAAATGGGTGTTGAATTTTGTCAAAAGCTTTATCTGCATCTATTGAGATGATCATATGGTTTCTGTTCTTCAATTTGTTAATATGCTGTATCACGTTGATTGTTTTGCGTAAATTGAAGAATCCTTGCATCTCTGGGATAAATCCCACTTGACCATGGTGTATGATCCTTTTAATGTGTTGTTGGATTCTGTTTGCTAGTATTCTGTTGAGAATTTTTACATCTATATTCATCAGTGATATTGGTCTGTAATTTTCTTTTTTTGTAGTATGTTTGTCTGGTTTTGGTATCAGGGTGAAGGTGGCCTCATAGAATTAGTTTTGGAGTCTTCTTTCCTCCGCAAGTTTCTGGAAGAGTTTGAGAAGGATGGGTTTTAGCTCTTCTCTAAATGTTTGATAGAATTCACCTGTGAAGCCCTCTAGTCCTGGACTTTTGTTTGTTGGAAGATTTTTAATCACAGTTTCAATTTCATTATTCGTGATTGGTCTCTTCATATTTTCTATTTCTTCCTGCTTCAGTCTTGGAAGGTTATACCTTTCTAAGAATTTGTCCATTTCATCCAGGTTGTCCATTTTATTGGCATAGAGTTGTTTGTACTAGTCTCTTAGGATGCTTTGTATTTCTGCGGTGTCCGATGTAACTTCCCCTTTTTCATTTCTAATTGTATTGATTTGAGTCCTCTCCCTCTTTTTCTTGATGAATCTGACTAATGGTTTATCAATTTTGCTTATCTTCTCAAAGAACCAGCTTTTAGTTTTATTGATCTTTGCTATTGTTTTCTTTGTTTCTATTTCATTTATTTCTGCTCTGATCTTTATGATTTCTTTCCTTCAGCTAACTTGGTTTTGTTTGTTCTTCTTTCTCTAGTTCCTTTAGGTGTAAGGTTAGATTGTTTATTTGAGATTTTTCTTGTTTCTTGAGGTAGGCTTGTATAGCTATAAACTTCCCTCTTAAAACTGCTTTTGCTGCATCCCACAGGTTTTGGATTGTTGTGTTTTTACTGTCATTTGTCTTTAGGTATTTTTTTATTGCCTCTTTGATTTCTTCCATGATCTCTTGGTTATTTAGTAACGCATTGTTTAGCCTCCATGTGTTTGTGTTTTTTATGTTTTTTCCCCTGTAATTCATTTCTAATCTCATAGCATTGTGGTCAGAAAAGATGCTTGACATGATTTCAATTTTCTTAAATTTACTGAGGCTTGATTTGTGATCCAGGATGAGATCTCTCCTGGAGAATGTTCCATGCGCACTTGAGAAGAAAGTGTAATCTCCTGTTTTTGGATGGAATGTCCTATAAATATCAGTTAAATCTATCTGGTCTATTGTGTCATTTAAAGCTTCTGTTTCCTTATTTGTTTTAATTTTAGATGATCTGTCCATTGGTGTAAGTGAGATGTTAAAGTCCACCACTATTATTGTGTTACTGTCGATTTCCTCTTTTATAGATATTAGCAGTTTCCTTATGTATTGAGGTGCTCCTATGTTGGTGCATATATATTTATAATTGTTATATATTCTTCTTGGATTGATCCCTTGATCATTATGTAGTGTCCTTCCTTGTCTCTTATAACATTCTTTATTTTAAAGTCTATCTTATCTGATATGAGTATTGCTACTCCAGCTTTCTTTTGATTTCCATTTGCATGGAATATCTTTTTCCATCCCTTCACTCTGTCTGTATGTGTCCCTAGGTCTGAAGTGGGTCTCTTTTAGACAGCATATATATGGGTCTTGTTTTTGTATCCATTCAGCAAGCCTGTGTCTTTTG
>NC_041231.1:79708826-79746326 GCF_002837175.3 Physeter macrocephalus | reverse complement strand
GTTTAATGTTGTCCCAGAGGTCTCTTAGGCTGTCTTCATTTGTTTTCATTCTTTTTCTTTATTCTGTTCCACAGCAGTGAATTCCACCATTCTGTCTTCCAGGTCACTTATCCGTTCTTCTGCCTCAGTTATTCTGCTAGTGATTCCTTCTAGGGTATTTTTCATTTCAGTTTATTGTATTGCTCATCTCTGTTTGTTTGTTCTTTAATTCTTCTAGGTCTTTTTGAAACATTTCTTGCATCTTCTTGATCTTTTCCTCCATTCTTTTTCCGAGGTCCTGGATCATCTTCACTATCATTATTCTGAATTCTTTTTCTGGAAGGTTGCCTATCTCCACTTCATTTAGTTGTTTTTCTGGGGTTTTATCTTGTTTCTTCATCAGGTACATAGCCATCTGCCTTTTCATCTTGTCTATCTTTCTGTGAATGTGGTTTTTGTTCCACAGGCTGCAGGATTGTAGTTCTTCTTGCTTCTGCTGTCTGTCCTCTGGTGGCTGAGGCCATCTAAGTTTGTGCAAGTTTCCTAATGGGAGGGACTGGTCTCTATATGTTTTTAGAACAACTTGAATCTGAGTCTTGATGGAATGGACTGTGAATGTGGAAATGTGAGATGTGGAATGTAGAAATGTGGGTGTCTTTGAGGGTAGCCATGGCTAAGGCCAACACGTGTCCCAAGGGTTGTTATTTCCTCCTTCATAGATAAGGCAGGAAGAGGCTGGGAAACCCAAAGTCACCTAGAACAAGAAAGGAGGGAAAGGATAGATGGGGAAAAAGAATCCTGGATGTTTAATATTTCCCTTTGCCTCTAAAAAACAGAACTCCCCAAAACTACCATTTTTTTTTCTTCCCCCCACGGTATGCGGGCCTTTCACTGTTGTGGCCTCTCCCGTTGCGGAGCACAGACTCCGGATGCGCAGGCTCAGTGGCCATGGTTCACGGGCCCAGCCGCTCCGCGGCATGTGGGATCTTCCCGGACCGGGGCACGAACCCGTGTCCCCTGCATTGGCAGGCAGATTCTCAACCACTGCGCCACCAGGGAAGCCCCAAAACTACCATTTTTTAAAATGACATTGTCACAAACTAAATTTCTCACGCTAACGATTTGGAAGAAAATATTCATGTGACCTAATTAACAATCTTTAGTACAAGTGAGTGGTGAATCAAAGCAAGGCTCCCAGGAACAGAAATAACTACAAATCATAAAAATCCAAGTTCCTCTGAGGGTTTTATTACCAGTCTGGTATCTTAAACTCCTCTATGTGGAGTATTGAAATGCAAATGCCATTCTGAATATCTGGAAGCATCTCTTTCATCCAAAGTAGAATCAATTCTATTAACTATCTCTGTTTCTCTGTTTCAAAAAGAAGAAATGGGCTAAATATATGCTTTAAGATTTTTCAGTACTACACAATTTTTCGCCTTCATTTACCAGGAAAATTAATTAGTGGAGTTCCACATTCTGTATCCTTACAATAAAATTCAACCTTTACTGAAAGTCACTTTGGAGTTTTGAAACAATGAGGTCAAAGGGAAGTTACTAAAAATAATCGGAATGAACTGTGATTGTATGAAAAGGAAATAAGCAGAAAACTACTTTCATTGAGTCCAAGAAACAATAATCTTTTATTAACTTGCTCTTTCCCCTCATTTGTTTAATTTTCACCTAGGGATTTTAGTGGAAGCCCCCCAAATACACCAGTTTGGTTGTCTAGTTACCCTGTGCCACCCCAAGCTCACAGGTGCCCCGTGCTCTCACATTTCCTGATGTCTCCCCCACACCTTTGAACTCACCTAGGTTCCAGCCCCAGCTTAGCCCTGCCCGCTTGTGTTCAATCTAAATGCCTGGAGCTTAGCCACTCAGCTGACCGTGTTATGGCATGATTCCTACACATAGAAAAGAATCACTAGTTAAACGAGGGATGAGTGAGTCTCTTTTGCTTTGCAGTCATCTGAAAAACGGGGGAAGGGGCTTCCCTGGTGACGCAGTGGTTGAGAATCCGCCTGCCGATGCAGGGGACACGGGTTCGTGCCCCGGTCTGGGAAGATCCCACATGCCGCGGAGCGGCTGGGCCCGTGAGCCATGACCGCTGAGCCTGCACGTTCGGAGTCTGTGCTCCGCAACGGGAGAGGCAGGCCACAACATTGAGAGGCCCGCGTGCCACAACAGTGAGAGGCCCGCGTACCACAAAAAAAAAAAAAAAAAAAAAAAAAAAAGAAAAATGGGGGAAGAAAAGGAAAAATAAGGTGAATTGGGAGGAGAGGTAAGGGCCCCTGCAAAGCCCTTTGTGGTGGAACAGGGTGGGTGGTCTCTAGGACAGTACTTCTTAGAGTTTAGTTTGCACAGGAGTCACCCAGAGAGCTTGTTCATAATGATTCTGGACTCCACCCTGAGATTCTGGTGAGAAGGTTGCAGGCAGGACCAGGAAGTCCCGGTCAGTGGACCACGTGGGCTTGTTAAGCATCCTCCCCACGAGAATCACTGGGATCCAGTCCAGGTGCTGATTGGTACCCACCAAGAGGTTCCCTCATATGGTGGGAAGAGCAGTGGGCCCCAAAGTCTCACCCATGGATCTGAGGTGCAGGGGAGGAGAACAACAAATAATAGAGAAATAGATGAGCGGGACTTGGCAGTCAACAGGTGGTGGAGTCTAAGGCCAGCAGAAAGGCAGGGCAGGAGAGGAAGATACTTTGAAGGCACCCTGAGCGTTGTCCTTTTTCTAGCGAATAGTTTCCAGAGCAAGTATTGGAATTCGTTCTGCGGGCTTTCCATGGTTGAAGAGTGTACAGGCTTCCCAAACACAGAAAATTAAACTATAAATCAGGTTGACTCACAAACTACATGTCATAAAAAACATTTCTGGTTGTCGATAATTCGTACTATCACCTCGGAACTAGGATGGTAACTGGTGGAGGGCACTTTGCTTGGGAAATTGGGATACACATTTGAAGGCTGGCGCTGTCATAGGCTGAACTGCTCTGGTTAATACAGATGAGAAAAATTGAGGACCCAGCGGAACACCCAATAATGTGAGATTTGAGCTAGTGAGGCTGGGGAGGGATGGGGCAGGGTTGGAAAGGGAATTTCCAGTAACTTGTTAGAAAGAGGGGCATGATGCCACCTCCACCAACACACGTGAACACACACACATACTCCTTACTGCCTTTATGTTTCTACATAGCATTTTTGCTCATCTGCTACATAACTTATTTGTTTGTTTATTGTCAATATTACTGTATCAGTCAAGGCCACACCAGGAAGGAAATCACTCTCAAAGGTTAACTGAAAAGGTGAAAGCATTTTGTCAACAAGCCACTAGCAGCACCAGGAAGCCCTTGATCACCTCCCGTAGGGCAGGAAGGGGCCAGAAGTTTTGGGTGGGGTGTAAGAGGAGCCTGGTAAGACCTGTGGATGTGGGCGAGGGGGTCCCCCAGAATCCACGGCTGAGGGTGGAGCAACACAATAAAGCCATTGCCAAACTGTAGCCCCAAAAGGAGTGGGGGTGTACATCCCTGGTTCCCTTTTCCTCCCATCCTACGATCTCCTGCTGACATCTCCCGCTCTCCCAGATGACAAGGCACTGCAGGGTGTGGGGTGGGTCCCCCGGGGCACAGAGCAGGGCAGAGAGGGTGGAGATGAACCGAGAGGCCAGCTAGCACGTTCCTCCAGCTGGAATGAAACTCCTCGGGGACAGTTGTGCTAGTTACTGCTTATCTCCAAGGTCTCCATTAGTGTCTGGTGCACAGGTTTTCAACAACATTTGGTGAAGGAATGAATGATGCGTGACTTGGAAGAAGAGGCATATTGAAAGAATTCCACAGAATGTGTGATGTAAACCCCCCACACCGTCTCTATTATGATACTTAACTCAATTCATCCTTGCTCACAATGCTTTCATGCGAAGGGATATTTTGAGGGGCGGGTACAGCAGGAAGACCTGGATGTAAGAATGAGAAGATGTCCGGCCTCTGATTATACACATATTATACTAATAAGTTATCAAGAAATTCACTTTGCCCATTTCTTTTTTTTATGTTTTTAAAAAATTTTATATTTATGTTTTATATTGTTGGTTTACAATGTTGTGTTAGTTTCATGCCCACTTCTCAGTCCTACTCTGTGAGCAGCCAGACTTGATTCACAGTAATAGATGGGCCCCAATGCTGTACATCCAACAGCACAACAGCAGGGGTCTGAAGGTTCATGCTCTGGTTTCTACAGATGCTAGAGGCATGGGAGGGTTCACCCCAGCCAACCCTACCCCAGGCAGGACAGATAAGCCTAGGACACGGGCTGCTCTGGTTCTATCTTCGCCAACTCAGAGGCTCTGAGGCTGAGCTTTACAGAATTTCTGTAAAATGGAGATGACAATCGTCCCCCCCTTTCAGAGATGTGAGGCCCAGCTGGGTCCTGACCCACTGCCTGGCAGTATATAAACACTTAGTAGTAGCCTTAAGGATTGTTTCTTGTCTCTGCTCCTGGGAGAGGCGTGGGACATGCGGCAGAGGCTCTGTTTTCTGCCCTGGATCCTTGATCAGGGAGAGGGTCAGGAGGGAACAGGATAGCCCGTCCTGAGGCTTTGCCCAATCCCCAAAGCAGGGCTTCCTGCTTCCTTCCTTCAGGGTTAAGTGGAGCAAAAGCTGGTTTCCCTTCTGACCCCCCGTCAGCACCACACACACACCTTTTTTTTTTTTTCCAGGCGGCCTAGGGTGGCTTAGAAGTGTACTGAGAAAGAGACTGTGCAGTTCTTCCTTCCTCAGGGTCAGGGAGATGTTTCCAGAGGGAGCTGAGATGAGGAGCAGGTGGGGACTCTGGGAAGATGAGCTTCCCTTGGAGAAGATGAGCAATGCCTGTAGAGTCTGGGGGTTCACGTGGTCTTCCTTTGCCAAGGGCTCTCCTCCACTTACATTTGCTGGTGGCAAGTCCCTCCACGCTCTTCGGGTCTGTATCGCTAAAATGACTGCTCCAAGCTGTTACAGTGGAGGATTACTGGACTGAATGTCAATATTATGACATAGAAAAAAAATATGTATATATATATATATATATATATATATATATATATATATGTGTCATCTTGGGCATGTTACTTAACTTCTTGTCTTATATGTAAAATGGGATAGTAGTAGTATTGTTGGGAGATTATGTGAGATAGTATATGTAATGTAGAGCACTTAGAATGGTATATGGTTCAACCAAAGACTATATATGTGTTTGCTTTCTTCATGGTATTTTATTGTGTATATGCAATATAATTAATTTAGCTAGTTTCCCATTGAAAAAAAAAATGACTGCTCCAAGTTAAAACAGAGGAGGCTGATAAAGAGAGAATGAGCTACCCTTTGACACCAAGGTCTCCTGTGGTTGCATGACAAGCTTACAAGAAACACTCTGGAATCCGGGGCATGAGGGTGGGTGGTGGGGAAATGTCCCCCCAGGTGCAGGCAATAAGGTGGTACATGTCTGGAGAGAACTTAAAATCAATAATAAAACCAACTAAAAGTCTTTTTTTTTTTTTTTTTTAATGATCACCATGCAGTGGCAATTCCAAATAATGTCAGTGACAAAATACTCTTCCAAAAAAAAACTTTTGTTGGTCTAAGTTCTAAACAATTGCTGTCATCACGGGTGAGTTTCAGTAATAGAATCTAAGCTGCTAGTTACCATATTTATATTACTTCTTTTTTATTAATTTTTATCAGAGTATAGTTGCTTTACAATGTTGTGTTAATTTCTGCTGTACAGCAAAGTGAATCAGCCATACTTATACATATATCCCCTCTTTTTTGGATTTCCTTCCCATTTAGGTCACCACAGAGCACTGAGTAAAGTTCCCTGTGCTATACAGTAGGTTCTCATTAGTTATCTATACATAGTAGTGTATATATGTCAATCCCAATCTTCCAGTTCATCCCCCACTTCCCCCCACCACGTATCCATATGTCTGTTCTCTATGTCTGTGTCTCTATTTCTGCTTTGAAAATAAGTTCATCTGTATCATTTTTCTAGATTCCACATATATTTAATAAAGATTGTGTTCTACATAGAAGTTGATTCAGAAAACTCAGTCATATACTGGCTCCTGGCACAGAGGAACTCTGCTACATGTTCTTGTTCCAAGAATAAGTTCCCAATGGTTTGGAACTGTCTGAGGTTGCTTGAAGTGACTCTATCCCCTGGGGCATGACATATCCCTTCATTTGAACAGTAGGCTAAAAATACGTAATATTAGCACAGTAATTGTATAGACAAATAAACGGAACAAGAGTTGCTTCAATTGTGGCATTCTATGGGACTTCATAGAGTTTTGATTTGTGTTTAAAATTGAAAACAGTGAAGGAGAGTACTACCCGCATGGTGTACTCTTTTTATTTGACAACTACACATTTTAGCTCACACCTCAATGTTTTACCGAAAATTAATATTTAAGTGAAAAATTTTTCTCTTTTTTAGTTCTTTTAAATCTAAAGAATTAATCAAGAAAATAAGGACTAGTACTGAAAATAATGTTCTCATATAAAAGAGGGGAGAGTTAATAAAAAATCTGGTCCAGATGTCAAATATACTAGATGCTTCCATGGTCCAGAATTATGAGTGCGGGCTGTTGCCTCCTTCAATCGGATTTTACAATGCAAAGAAGTGTGTGTGAGAGAGAGGGAGCGAGAGAGAAAGACAGAGAGAGACAGAGAGAGGGAGGTGTACACGTGCATGTGTGTGCCCGTGTGCATGTGTGTATTCATGGGTTTAGGGAACCAATTTTCACTCTGTCGTTATGTGATTCCTGGGAAATTTTATGACGTCAACCATAGAAGTATACTTAAATATTGCTGCTGTTAGTATACATAAATATCCCTGATCAGGCGTTTGATGCATAAGGTGATTCTGGCACTTAAGAAGGGACGATATGGGAACATTTCTCATGTAGATCAGTAAGTGATCCAAGGGCTGGAGCTCATTCATAAGAGTGCCCTTGTTTAGTGAGGGTCCAGCCGGTTCAAATAAAGAGTCCCAGGAAGACGTATGTATGTGAATATCCCACTGGGTAAAGCACAAAGTCCAGATCTCACTGACCCTAAGTAAAATGGAAAATGGAACAACATTTGAGGAATTCAGGAAAAGACTAAAAATATCAATATATGTTGTTTTCCCTCTCTTAGTGTTCCAGATCAGACAAAGTAAACTGAAGGGGTGTGGTCCTGGAATCACCATGTCATTGTTAATAGGTAGCTATGTTTTGTGTACTATGCATCAGGTCTAAAAATAGTTCAGTGGTCCCAAGAGGCCAGCTTTGAATTATAGGTGGTGATGTAGTTAGGAACAGTCTTGAACTTGGAAACCTGGACTCATTGTTCTGGGATAGGTCGTGGAACTGTGGGGAGCTGGGCAACGTCCATGCAGCACAGGGACAGTTTGCACAGTGCTGGGCCATTGCCAAGGGCTGTAGCAGCCACTGTGAACACCTTTCCCTTCATCTCTTAACTCCATCTGTCCCTGAAACACTCAAAAAGTACAGACTAGAACGCAGGGCAACTAAACTTTGGGTTTATCGACTTGATCACCAAGCACACTGGATGGTCAGACAGGGTCTCAAGAGTTTGCCATCATGGTATGAAATGGAACAGACCAGTGAATAAAGGAGATTCCAAAGAGTTGGCTTATGTACAACTTAGATTTTGGGAGACAGAATTTCATAAACCTATGGGTAGGGCACTCGAAGTGAACAACTAATGCTTTTCCTAATAGTAAAACAAGCAAGTTGTTTTGAACAGGAGCTAATTTACTGAGTAATATGTGTAGTATCTGGAAAGTGTGTGCCTTTCCATTTTCTTTAAAAGAGATTCACTTCAGGTAAAATAAAAAGTGGTGCCCGTGGTCTAACAAGGTCTTGCTAATGATGGAATAGCTCGTTTCCCCAGGGCTCAATCACAAGCCATCTGGTTTACCAGCATTCCACATCTCTAGGTTTTTAAAAACACATTCTTCCTGCTCCCCAAGTAGCTGAACTTCAGAAATGTTGATTAATTTCCATTTGTGCTTCATTTTCTATTCTCACCACTGTTCTCCCAACTTTATGCTTCTCCTCCGTGAGCTTATTTTAGGCCCCTTCTTGGGGCTGGAGTTC
Source organism: Physeter macrocephalus (assembly GCF_002837175.3). Lineage (NCBI taxonomy): Eukaryota > Metazoa > Chordata > Mammalia > Artiodactyla > Physeteridae > Physeter > Physeter macrocephalus. The sequence continues at coordinate 79,738,207 of NC_041231.1, read as the reverse complement.
AGAACCATTGTTATTCACAGACACAGGCATCAGCCCAACCTTTTCCGAGTTCTTTCTCAAACAAATGTTGTCATTGTGCCTGACATAGTATGTATTCTTGAAAGAGCATTTTAAAAAGAATACATCATGGCTCTGAAGAACTGAGGGAAGTGGTGGTGGAGGGACCCCACTGTTAAGACGTGAAGCAGGAGCCATGGAGCAGGGACTCAGGAGGGAGCTGGGATGTGTCCCTGGGGGACGGGGTGTGGCCATCTTTAGCACAGGGATGCCCTTTGCTGGTTGACCAGAAAGTGATATTGACCTAGTAGAGTTACCTTTGTATTGTAGGTCTTGGGAAATTTATTGAGCACCTCTTATGTGCTGAGGATTTCTAGCTCTACCTTAGAAGTTATTTTCACTCTTTGGCTAAGATGGTGGAATACCTCCCCATCTATGTAGGGGGACTCCTGCAACTCTACTGGGGGGACTTGGTGGGCATGGTGTGTTAGCAGCCAAAACCACGCCGTGACTGTGCCCTTGAAAGCACTGGATTCTCCTGACGGTATAGACATCCTAGCCCCTGAAAAAAGGATGAGCCGTAAAACAGAATCTCCCCTTGATTCAGTCATTAAAAATGTATTCGTTGAATACCTACTATGTTCCTTGTCACAGCTACTAGTATTTTCATAATTTCTATTATAATCTCACCTCCAAATTAGTCATATTTAACTAATAATTTAAAAAACTAATAGTTAAAAAGTAGGTTTTAAGTGATCAGTTCTTGAGTGTCCATTTTTCTTTCTTAACTACATTATCTTAAGTTCATGGACGTCACATGAATAAAATTTGTCAGTGGGTCCACAAACTTGAATGGGAAAAATATATCTTTATTTTTACTAACCTCTAATTGCAATTTAGGATTTCCTTTAACTAGGAACCTAGGTAACAAGCCACAGCAGTATTAGCAGTACCTATGACTTTGTCACCAATAGAAATTGCAGATATTTGGGTATCACATTACTATGTTGCAGACCCTCAAAAATCTAGTTTATTCCCATCACCACATGAAATGTGTGATAGTTATTAAAGCTGCCTCATTAAATCTTTTAATTGAATAAATTAAGAAAGAGGTAAGTATATTACTAAATCACATTGTTTTAATATTTTGATAACTATATTTCAACATAATTATTTTCTCTTGTAATCCTATGTATTTTGTTCTATACATTTAAAAGCATCATTCTGAGAAAGAATCATAGCCTTCACCAGATGACCAAAAGGGTCCATGCCCCAAAATCTTTTTTTTTTTTATCCTACAGTCCTTTCATCCAGGGCCAGGGAGATACAAACTCTTTCAGTCTTTATATGTCTAGAAATATCTTTACTTTGTCCTCATCCATGAATGTTTTTTCAAGTGTGGAACCAGATGAGGCCACCCTGGAAGAAAGTACAGGTGAAAAAGGAAGGTGGGACCATGGACAAGGCTTGGGGCAGGCTAAATTTAGAGGGCAGGTAGAGAAAGAAAGGGCACCAAGGGGATTGAGAGGTGGGAGGAACCCGTGGGGTAGGAGGAACATCAGAAGACTGGATGCCACAGAAGCCTGAAAAAAAAGGGATTTCAAGGAGGCAGGAGCAGCCAACTCTGTTACATGGTGCTGCAGGGTCAAGGAGGATGAGAACAGCAAATGGACCATTGACCGTGGTGATGTGGAAACCATGGTGACTGTCATGAGATTCGCTAGCGCAGAACTAGGGAAGGAAGATGGATTTGACTGAGTTGGGAGCCAAAGAAGAGCGGTGAAGAAGTGGGGGCAAAGTCAATGTATTCAGCTCTTTGGTCAAGAGTTGCTCTAAAAGGGAGCAGAAAAATATTGCAGTCAATGAGGAAGGAGACAGATGTCAAAGGCTTTTCAAGAGAGATTCTAGAACATGTTTGTGTGCTACTGGGACTGATCCAGTGATGAAGATGAAAGAGGAAATGGCACCCAGAGCCGAGTGGAGGAAGAGGCAGGTCGTCGGCAGGAGCAGGGCTGAGTCATCCTCTCAAACCAGAGGGCAGAAAGGGCAGTTCAGGTGCAAGAGTGTGGGAAGTTTGCACATAGGAAGATGAGCATTTGATTGATTCTGTTTTCTCAGTGAAGTAGGAGGCAAGACTACAGCCAAGAGTGAGGAGAGAAGAGAAGATGTGAAATGGTGACTCTGAGGAATGAGAAAACTAACATAAATAAGAGGATTGTCGGGCTACGTGATTGTAGCAATTCCACCAACAATTAGCAGGGTAATTTTAATAAATAAGCTGTTTGTCTGCTCTCAGACACAGATAAGAACTGCTCTCTGAAATACTCCCCCCTTTCCACTATCCCCCACTTCTCTCTAACCCCATAGCCCTCTTTTTAAAAACATTTTTATTGGAGTGTAGTTGATTTACAATGTTGTGTTAGTTTCAGGTGTACAGCGAAGTGAATCTGTTATACATATACATGTACATATATCTACTCTTTTTTAGATTCTTTTGCCATATAGGTCACTACAGAGTTTTGAGCAGAGTTCCCTGTGCTCTGCAGTTGATCCTTATTAGTTATTTATTTTATATATTGTAGTGTGTATATTGTCAATCCCAGCCTCTCAATTTATCCCTCCCCCCCTTACCCAATTGCCTTCTTGTTATTAAAGCCTCTTTGAGGACTTAAACTAATTCATACTTATATGCAACTCACTGGAAATGGACAATATGTCCACCTTTCAAAGGCGTTTGAGTCAGAGCGGAGGTTGTTCCTTCACTTAAAGCAATTTGTCTCTAAAGTGTAAGTTTAGGAATTAGAAGCAGGTGGACATAGGTTTTTGTATTGCCTCTCAAATCCTCCCACATAGGTGACAGTCTATACTGCTGATGTTACCTGGCGCCGTATTTTTCAGACCACTGTGGTGCCCTTCACTACACTTTCAGTTCAGCTGTATCCTAATACAATAGAAAGAATCATTTAACATTCTTTCTTGAACGAATATAGGCATTGGCATAATTTATTTAGAGCATCATTTCTGGCACTAATTAAATTGTGGACCAAGCATCATAAAGAAGAGACTACAGGTTTAACACGAGTTTAATACTGTCTCTCTCTACTCAGAAATCATCACTGTATCTTAGGCATTAGGTATAGGGATCAACCCCTTACCTGTACCTGGGGAACTGTCTTAATTTAGAGGTAAGAAGAAAGGGTATCTGAGTATCCAGAGGGGGTTGGGGCAGGCGCCAAGGCACAATGTTAAGAGTCCTGCCTGGGAAGACAGGAGATATCAATTCTAATTCTGGCTCTGACACTAATGGGTGTTGTGACCTTGGTGAAGCCTCTTAACTCCCTCTAGCATGGTCGCTGGAATGAATGATCACCAGGTCCCCTTGACTCTCAAATCCTGTGATTCTGATTTTTCTCTTGGCATGTATGACTCTTCAGCTCATATTTGTCTGGTGGTTTTCGCATGATGGCTATTCACTCATCGACTTGATAAATTCTGAGGAAATCACCTCTCCAATCAAAGGCAAAAATGGGGGAACCTTTGTTTTGGTGGCAGAGGAAGTGTTGAGGCCCTGAAAACAGTAAAGAGCCAGGGAATCTGGGTGGAAAGTGCCCTTATGGGGACTAGGGTCTGCTGGATGTTAGCAGATGCCCTCACTGCTGCCTGAGGCATATGATACCTGCCGATTCGGAGCACCTGCGCCCAGGACACACAGTGAAGAAGCAGAAGTTAGAAGAGGAGTGACCACCCATGTTCATGTACAAAGGAACTTGCACACTTGAGACCAGATTCAGCTTCCTTCAAAATAGCTTCCTTCCCAGACCAAGACAAGAAGGAACGCCCATGTCCTCAAATACCTAGCTTTTCTCCATGTTGCTGAAAGTGAGGGCAGTGGGGACGGGGGTGGGAATAAAGGAGGAGGAGCCAATGATACGTGTGGTCCATCAATAACTCTGACATCCACGCACATCAAGGCTGCAGCATGTGGCTGACATACGGGCAACAGTATGCACTTCCTGCTACATGGATGGGATAGTGGGTCACCTGTAAGAGCCAAAGGTGGAATCTAAAGGCTAGGGATGATTGCCAGGCCATTGACGGTCAACCCTGCATAAGAAAAGGTCAACAAAGGCCAGGAGAAGGCTGTTGATGACACCTCTACAGATCTGTGTCCTGAATCTGTCTCCATTTTCCCATATGCTGTCTCTCCCTCTTCCAAGAAAAGGCAGGGAAGGTAGTCTTGGCAGTGGTCCAAAATAGGACTTCACTTGGAGGGTGCTTTGGATTTCTGACCAAAGCTAGGACCATCACGGGAGACATAAGAAGGTAGGTAGAATATGGCAGTCAACTGTATCCAATTGGTCCAAAAGATGGAAAGCTTTGGGATCTACCACAGCAAAATAATGTAAGTATCTGAAAGATACTTATGCCAAGAAGGCATAATAAATCTGTCTATTGGTGGAATGGATCCAGTTAACAGCAAGTGCAAATAAAACCTGAGAGGCCGCAGCTGAGTACAAATATGACCAACTCCAATTAGCAGAGTCTCTGCCAAGATATACACACAAAAGATAAGAATAAGGCCATTTGTATAGCATAAAACCGCCCAATTTTCTGTCGGATTCTTCCTTGCATAAGGACAGGTCAGTGCCAGAGGGGAATTTTCCTGGCCTCGTTATAGAAATAACAAAGGAGAGCTGACCCTGAGTCACACTGGGTCAAAAGCGTTACCAACATCTGGTTGTGGATTAAAAAACAAACAAACAGGGCCTACCCTGCCAAGACATGGAGGTGTGAGTGTTTTACAAGTAGAATAATTATGGACTTTGGTGTATACTTCTGCTGTGTATATACTAACATCGTGGCATTCTTACCTTTGCTTGCATGTTACACTTTCAAATACGCTTCTTTAATGAACCAAATAGGCATCTCTCCCCTCAGGGAGTTTACACCCGAGTGGAGGGTTAGAAGGTGGAGACAGCCAATAAAATAAATAAGGACATTATAGTGTATTAGAGGTGATATGTGATATGGAAAAAATTCATCGGGGAAGGAGGTTGGAAGGACTGAAGTGTGACATATGGTGGTCAGGGAAGGCCTCACTAAGGAAGCAATGTTTGGGCAAAGGTGGGAATGAGGTGATGGAGTGAGACGCGAGGATATCTGGGCTAAGAGCATCCAGGCAGAGAGAATGGCCAGTGCCAAGACTCTGGGATGGAACAAGCTGGCTCACAGGAAAGCCAGCATGGCTGGAGCAACATGGAGAGAAGGAGAGGAATTAAGGGAGGATAGGGTGGGAGGAGCAAGGCTGCCAATGGTGTAGACCTTACAGGCCACTGAAAAGACTTTCACCTTGACTGTGTGAGATGAGAGCACGGCTGAGCACAGGTGGACATCACCTAGCTTATATATTATGAAGACCATTTTAACTGCAGTCTTACACAGAGACCAATTAGAGGTAATGATGATCATCCAGGCAAGAGGTAATGATGGTTTGATGAGAGTGATAGCCGTGGAAGGGGTAAGAAATACCCAACCATGCATGTATTTTGAAGGTAGACAGGATTTGTTGACAAATTAAACATAAAGTGTGCAAGGGAGGGCTCAAGGATGAGTCTTAGAGTTTTGGCCTGGCTAACCTGGAAGGATGGAGACGCCCTCTACTGAGATGGGAGAGGCTGTTGGAAAAGCTAGCTTGGAGTGAAGATCAGGAGTTTCTTTTTGGACATGTTCAGTTTGAGAGCCTATTGAAGATCCAAGTGGATTTATCAAGTGAGAAGTTGGATATACTGGTCAGAAGTGCAGGAGTGAGGTCTGTGATTGAGGTAGATGTTTGGAAGTCATCAGCACAAAGATTTAAACCACAAAACTGGTGGAGATCACCTGGGGAATAAGTGTCAACAGAGAAGAGTTCCAAAGACTGAGTCATGGGACATGCCAAGGTCAAGAGGAGAACCCAGCAATGGAATGAGATGAAGCAGTTTCCTTTTGTTTGCCTTAAAAAAATTTATTGGAGTATAGTTGAGTTAGCTTCAGGTGTACAGCAAAGTGATTCAGTTGTACATATACATATGTTCATTCTTTTTCAGATTCTTTTCCCATATAGGTTATTACAGAATATTGAGTAGAGTTCCCTGTGCTATGCAGTAGGTCCTTGTTGGTTATCTATCTTATATATAGTCGTGTGCATATCTTAATCCCAAGCTCCTAATTTATCCTTCCTTCCCCACATTTCCCCTTTGGTAACCATAAATTTGTTTTTGAAATCTGTGAGTCTGTTTCTGTTTCGTAAATAAGTTCATTTTGTATCATTTTTTAAATTAGATTCCACATATGAGTGATATCATATATTTGTCTTTCTTTGACTCACTTCACTTAGTATGATAACCTTTAGGTCCATCCATATTGCTGTAAATGGCATCATTTCATTCTTTTTTTATGGCTGAGTAATATTCCATTGTATATATGTACCACATCTTCTTTATTCGTTCCTCTGTCAGTGGACATTTAGGTTGCTTCCATGGCTTGGCTATTGCAAATAGTGCTGCAGTGAACATTGGGGTGCATGTAACTTTTCAAATTATGGTTGTCTCCAGATATACGCCCAGGAGTGGGATTGCTGGACCATATGGTAGTCCTTTTGTTTGCTTTTATGGATCACCTAGGACATGCCAGCACCGAGTGAGGAGCTGGGCATACGATAAATAAGACGGGGCCTGGCCCTCAAGGCACTTACAGTCAATGCATTAAGCATTAAAATGATCATGTGAGTGCAGTCTGGTACCTGCAGAAAGACACATACTGGATAGTTTGGGGTGAGGGAGAAGAAACACATGGCCCAGCTGGGGAGAGCTAGGAGGGTCCTTGGAAGAAATAACATCTGCAACTTAACTGGACATTAAAAGTTAGCCAGATGAAGAAGGGGGAAGGGCAGAGGTGTGACACAGCCTGGAGCATGCTGGGAAAGACACATTTATTTGGTGCTGACATTTCTGCCTGAGCAAATAGCTCTGTCTCCAATGAGGTTATCCCCTCAAGTCCTAAGAGACGCCTCATACTAACGCAAACATAGATTAACACGACTAGTGAATTAGTTACTCAGGCTGCACCATTGCAGTCTGGTTGAAGTCTGGGTTCAATTTGCCAGCAACTACAACATCTTAGAACTCAGGAGAAGGGCTCCATCCCAGCCAATGGCAGGGCAGTTGTAGCTGCGACAGGGCAAAGTCTTCTGAATTCTGGGTTGCAGCCGAGACCATATGGTGGTCCCATTTTCTATTTGTCTTTGTTTTCATTGTTAAGTGAGTGCCACGAGCACAGAGTATTCCTAGCGATAAATAGGACTATGGATGAGAGAGGAATTGCTCTTCAGTGAGGCAAAGGGACAGCCACCTTGACAGTGCCCTGTCCCGTATCAGAGTTGATGGCGTCCCACAAACCAGCGCAAACAGGGAAAAGACAGCGCTTTCGAAGAAGCGTTTCACCCAGGAGCTGACTGACAGCAGGGTGTTGAGACGCGAGGATATCTGGGCTAAGAGCATCCAGGCAGAGAGAATGGCCAGTGCCAAGACTCTGGGATGGAACAAGCTGGCTCACAGGAAAGCCAGCATGGCTGGAGCAACATGGAGAGAAGGAGAGGAATTAAGGGAGGATAGGGTGGGAGGAGCAAGGCTGCCAATGGTGTAGACCTTACAGGCCACTGAAAAGACTTTCACCTTGACTGTGTGAGATGAGAGCACGGCTGAGCACAGGTGGACATCACCTAGCTTATATATTATGAAGACCATTTTAACTGCAGTCTTACACAGAGACCAATTAGAGGTAATGATGATCATCCAGGCAAGAGGTAATGATGGTTTGATGAGAGTGATAGCCGTGGAAGGGGTAAGAAATACCCAACCATGCGTGTATTTTGAAGGTAGACAGGATTTGTTGACAAATTAAATATAAAGTGTGCAAGGGAGGGCTCAAGGATGAGTCTTAGAGTTTTGGCCTGGCTAACCTGGAAGGATGGAGACGCCCTCTACTGAGATGGGAGAGGCTGTTGGAAAAGCTAGCTTGGAGTGAAGATCAGGAGTTTCTTTTTGGACATGTTCAGTTTGAGAGCCTATTGAAGATCCAAGTGGATTTATCAAGTGAGAAGTTGGATATACTGGTCAGAAGTGCAGGAGTGAGGTCTGTGATTGAGGTAGATGTTTGGAAGTCATCAGCACAAAGATTTAAACCACAAAACTGGTGGAGATCACCTGGGGAATAAGTGTCAACAGAGAAGAGTTCCAAAGACTGAGTCATGGGACATGCCAAGGTCAAGAGGAGAACCCAGCAATGGAATGAGATGAAGCAGTTTCCTTTTGTTTGCCTTAAAAAAATTTATTGGAGTATAGTTGAGTTAGCTTCAGGTGTACAGCAAAGTGATTCAGTTGTACATATACATATGTTCATTCTTTTTCAGATTCTTTTCCCATATAGGTTATTACAGAATATTGAGTAGAGTTCCCTGTGCTATGCAGTAGGTCCTTGTTGGTTATCTATCTTATATATAGTCGTGTGCATATCTTAATCCCAAGCTCCTAATTTATCCTTCCTTCCCCACATTTCCCCTTTGGTAACCATAAATTTGTTTTTGAAATCTGTGAGTCTGTTTCTGTTTCGTAAATAAGTTCATTTTGTATCATTTTTTAAATTAGATTCCACATATGAGTGATATCATATATTTGTCTTTCTTTGACTCACTTCACTTAGTATGATAACCTTTAGGTCCATCCATATTGCTGTAAATGGCATCATTTCATTCTTTTTTTATGGCTGAGTAATATTCCATTGTATATATGTACCACATCTTCTTTATTCGTTCCTCTGTCAGTGGACATTTAGGTTGCTTCCATGGCTTGGCTATTGCAAATAGTGCTGCAGTGAACATTGGGGTGCATGTAACTTTTCAAATTATGGCTTATATATAGTCGTGTGCATATCTTAATCCCAAGCTCCTAATTTATCCTTCCTTCCCCACATTTCCCCTTTGGTAACCATAAATTTGTTTTTGAAATCTGTGAGTCTGTTTCTGTTTCGTAAATAAGTTCATTTTGTATCATTTTTTAAATTAGATTCCACATATGAGTGATATCATATATTTGTCTTTCTTTGACTCACTTCACTTAGTATGATAACCTTTAGGTCCATCCATATTGCTGTAAATGGCATCATTTCATTCTTTTTTTATGGCTGAGTAATATTCCATTGTATATATGTACCACATCTTCTTTATTCGTTCCTCTGTCAGTGGACATTTAGGTTGCTTCCATGGCTTGGCTATTGCAAATAGTGCTGCAGTGAACATTGGGGTGCATGTAACTTTTCAAATTATGGTTGTCTCCAGATATACGCCCAGGAGTGGGATTGCTGGACCATATGGTAGTCCTTTTGTTTGCTTTTATGGATCACCTAGGACATGCCAGCACCGAGTGAGGAGCTGGGCATACGATAAATAAGACGGGGCCTGGCCCTCAAGGCACTTACAGTCAATGCATTAAGCATTAAAATGATCATGTGAGTGCAGTCTGGTACCTGCAGAAAGACACATACTGGATAGTTTGGGGTGAGGGAGAAGAAACACATGGCCCAGCTGGGGAGAGCTAGGAGGGTCCTTGGAAGAAATAACATCTGCAACTTAACTGGACATTAAAAGTTAGCCAGATGAAGAAGGGGGAAGGGCAGAGGTGTGACACAGCCTGGAGCATGCTGGGAAAGACACATTTATTTGGTGCTGACATTTCTGCCTGAGCAAATAGCTCTGTCTCCAATGAGGTTATCCCCTCAAGTCCTAAGAGACGCCTCATACTAACGCAAACATAGATTAACACGACTAGTGAATTAGTTACTCAGGCTGCACCATTGCAGTCTGGTTGAAGTCTGGGTTCAATTTGCCAGCAACTACAACATCTTAGAACTCAGGAGAAGGGCTCCATCCCAGCCAATGGCAGGGCAGTTGTAGCTGCGACAGGGCAAAGTCTTCTGAATTCTGGGTTGCAGCCGAGACCATATGGTGGTCCCATTTTCTATTTGTCTTTGTTTTCATTGTTAAGTGAGTGCCACGAGCACAGAGTATTCCTAGCGATAAATAGGACTATGGATGAGAGAGGAATTGCTCTTCAGTGAGGCAAAGGGACAGCCACCTTGACAGTGCCCTGTCCCGTATCAGAGTTGATGGCGTCCCACAAACCAGCGCAAACAGGGAAAAGACAGCGCTTTCGAAGAAGCGTTTCACCCAGGAGCTGACTGACAGCAGGGTGTTTTTTAAGTCAAGATGCATCTGAGTCAAAGTCTCCCACGTTGTCACTCTTTTTTGAAGTATCAAGGTCTGCAATCTTTCCTCTCCTGGAGTGGGCGAACTCTGCCACCAGATATTCAGTTCTCTCTTACAATTACTTTCCAAAGCCGTCAGTCTGCAAAGTTCTTTTAGTGTCCTTTACCCCCATGGTAATGTACAGGTTCCTCCTACGTTTTCTTCATTCCTTCCAACACAGCTGGTGTCTTTCATCTACATCTATACTAATCCACTCAAGATACCCCCGAAGGAACCACATCTCATGACAAACACAAGAAGGTATATTTTAGAGGCATCTTCAAAGTGCCAGTCTGTACAGAACCAGAGGCAAAGCCAGCAGAAAACAAAGGCAAAGACAGTACCAAATCCCTACATGATATTACAACAAAACCCTCTTTTCTGCAGCAATAACAATAGCTAACACACATGCTCACTAAGTGCCAGGCACTGTTATAAGCCTTTATACATGTATGGAACTCATTTAATCTTCCCAGCAACCCTGAGGTAGGTCTTATTATTAATCTGATTTTACAGATGAGGAAATTGAGGCACAGAAAGATGAAATAACCTGTTAAGTTTCTGAGGAGCTACTAGTGGGCAGATCTGGTGTCCACACGCTTAACCCCAGGCTACTTTGTGTTTTCAAGACTCAGGTGTTTTCTACTACTTAAATTTAATATTATAGGTTTTTAGTGTAAAAAATAATCTGGAATGTCTTTGTCCATTTCGTATAGAAAAAGTCAATACCACAAATATTTAGTGTAAGAAATTTGGAATACATTTGACCCTTGAACAACGTAGGGGTTAAGGGCACCCACCCACCGCGCACTCGAAAATCTGTGTATAACTTTACAATCAGCGCTCCGTATCCTGGTTCCACATACAAGGAGTCAACCAGCTAACTGTGGATCGTGTCATACAGTCGTGTGTAGTTAGTGAAAAAAATCGGCGTGTAAGTAGACCCATGCACTTCAAACACACGTTGTTCAAGGATCAACTGTATTCTAAAATATGATTTAAGCTATTTGGTTCTGTGTGTATGTGTCTTAATATTCTTCTTATTTATTTATTTACTTATTGGTCAAGGGTGGTATTTTATTTATAGAATTATTTTTTAAATTGAAGTATAGTTGATTACTATGTTTTTTAAAAATGTATTTAAATTTATTTTGAAATAGAAATTCACAGTTCTTGTTTGTGGGTAAGATTAGGCCATGTTTTCTTATCTGTAGGGATGTTATTTTGCTCCTTATTCTTTTTTAAAAAAAATTTTTATTGGAGTATAGTTGCTTTACAATGTTGTGTTAGTTTCTGCTGTACAGCAAAGGGAATCAGCTATACATATACATATATCCCCTCTTTTTTGGATTTCCTTCCCACTTAGGTCACCACAGAGCACTGAGGAGAGTTCCCTGTGCTATGCAGTAGGTTCTCACTGGCTATCTATTTTATACATAGAGATTCTAATTCATTTTAAACCCAACCACCTGACTGCAGCCTGCCAACCAGCCTTTTTCCAGGCATCTCCTTATCTTTAAACATTAGTGTTATTGAGATGATATTTTAAGTGTTACAGTATTTGTAGTTAGATGCACAAATATTCATAGAGTTTCCCTGGAAATCTGGGAGAACTGGATGCCCCTGAATGTGACATATTTGAAGTGCAACCCTCCCTTAAGCCCAGGGCTAGGACTAAACAACCTCACTAGGTCTTCTCATATTCAAGATTTTTTTTAACCTCTGATTTCTTGGTGCCACTAGAAATGAAACTCATTGAAAATTTTAATTTCCTGTTTGAAAACACAATCTCATCTAGTGGACATCTTTCAAAGGTTTAAACCAGGCCTCCTACACCGGCCATGAGCTCGAACACATTTGGGGTTCTCTCTGGTTTCATTTTCTGAACTTTTTCTTGGAGAAAGGAGAGCAAAAACCTAGGGCATTGGCCAAACAAGTCCAGCCACTCAGTGAATAGGTTTCCAGATAAGAATGACCTGAAGGACTTCCCATGGGCGTGAGGGAAATCACATACGCCATCCAGGGAAGAGGACCAGGAAATCACTTCTTGCTTTCAAACAAAGGCTAGCCATCGGGGATGGCCCTGTGAGGCTCGGAGGACCACGGCAGGAAGGCACTGGTCAGCAGCGAGACTAAGCTCGGCTTGGAGCTGCCGGACCTGCCTGAGCCCTCCCGATGAGTCCTGCTTGACTCTCCCTTCACCAAGCATGAGGCTGTGGGGTGAATGGCCTCGGAGGGGAGACCTGGAAGTTTGTTAGACCTCTGATCAGAGCAGGAGCTGGCCTGGGACAACGGTGCTGGGCAGGTAACAGGCATTTTTCCTAATGGGGGTCTGTCTCCCTTTGTAGCAAGACCTCAGGGGCAGCTAGGTCACTCTGACACTCCTTTAAGGCATCTTTCAGTTACGACCCTCTGCCTGATTTTCTTTTCTGTAGCTGTGACATGTATGTTGGGAGCACAAAGCATGTCTGGTCAAGGGCATTTTGCATGCAGGCTGTTGGTTAAGTTGGTGAGACTGCGTTTAGGGAGACTGAATGTCAGGCAGTGAGCTGGGATGCTTTTAGGATTTCCTCTAAAATAAAGAGAGCTTTCCTTTTCTTTTTCTTTCTTTTTAATGAGTTTTCCCATCCCTGAGCCAGAAAATACCGTAAAGACCAGAGCATTTTTGAATTGCTATGTGAGTGTTTCCATGCCAGGCAGCAGGGGAGGCTACCCCGAGTGTAGCAGGAAGGGCACGGGTATCCTCAGGTCCCAGGCAGTCCTGGGGATGTGAAATGTAAGATGCTGCCCCACCCAGATTGAGGGGAAAGGGGTTTGCAAGTCAGCGCTGGGAAGGATGTCAGGAAAAGTGCTGGAATCAACAGCAGGCAAGCTTGTCTCGAGTGTTCGAGAAGGAAGGAAATGCCCTATGATGTGTGGTTTGCTCAAACCATTTTTTTTAACATCTTTATTGGAGTATAATTGCTCTACAATGTTGTGTTAGTTTCTGCCGTACAACAAAGTGAATCAGCTATACGTGCACATATATCCCCATATCTCCTCCCTCTTGCGTCTCCCTGCCACCCTCCCTATCCCACCCCTCTAGGTGGACACGAAGCACAGAGCTGATGTCCCTGTGCTATGAGGCTGCTTCCCACTAGCTATCTATTTTACATTCATGCCACTCTCTCACTTAGTCCCAGCTTACCCTTCCCCCTCCCCATGTCCTCAAGTTCATTCTCTATGTCTGCGTCTTTATTCCTGCCCTGCCCCTAGGTTCTTCAGAATCTTTTTTTTTTAGATTCCATATATATGTGTTAGCATATGGTATTTGTTTTTCTGTTTCTGACATTTCACTCTGTAGGACAGACTCTAGGTCCATCCACCTCACTCAGATAACTCAATTTCGTTTCTTTATATGGCTGAGTAATATTCCATTGTATATATGTGCCACATCTTCTTTATCCATTCATCTGTCGATGGACACTTAGGTTGCTTCCATGTCCCGGCTATTGTAAATAGTGCTGCAACGAACATTGTGGTACATGACTCTTTTTGAATTATGGTTTTCTCAGGGTATATGCTAAGTAGTGGGATTGCTGGGTTGTATGGTAGTTTTATTTTTAGTTTTTTAAGGAACCTCCATACTGTTCTCCATAGTGGCTGTCGTCCAGCATTTGTAGTTTGTAGATTTTTTGATGATGGCCATTCTGTCCGGTGTGAGGTAATACCTCACTGTAGATTTGATTTGCATCTCTCTAATGATTAGTGATGTTGAGCATCCTTTCGTGTGTTTGTTGGCAATCTGTATATCTTCTTTGGAGAAATGTCTATTTAGGTCTTCTGCCCATTTTTGGATTGGGTTTACACCATGTTTTCTTGTACTTTGTAGAAAACCAGGCCACACCCCCTCACTGCAGCTCAGTTTTTCCCTTCATAAAGGGCTAATGTTTGGGGCCTTTCATTTTTGAATTACACAAGTAATGCATGACTATATTCATACTATAATAGACTATGTCTAACAATTTTTCAAGCCCCGCACACCGGATATGCATTAGTTTTTTCCCTCCCCAAAGTTATCCCATCAGTTGTTTGCTGTGTATATTACCAGTTAAATGACTTATTTTTCTGTCTTCCCAGCCCTTAGGACAAGTCAGGGCACATAAGAGTACAGGTAATTCTCATTGTCAGATCCATGTATTGGTCTTTAACAATACCTTCCTCTCACTGGAAAGAAAAAATAATACATGGGGAATGTGAACAGCTCTTTTAATATTTAGAAAAGTTTGAAAGAGTTTTATTCATTTTCAGCATTATTATTTTTGTATTGGTTTTGGCTTTGGCAACTAATAGTATTCATAACAATTTCCCAGGGATTAAATTCTAGATTTTTCAACTAGTAGTTTGGACTTCTCTCCTGAAGGCCATCAAAGGCATTCTGTTCTGGAAAATAAAAGAAAAGAAAATTAACCGGACAGATAGATGGATGGATGGATAGATAAATAGATAGATGATAGCTAGCCAGCTAGATTAAGTGGTTGGCTCTGGGAAAATAGGGAGAGTGTGGGAGAGATTCCCCTTTTATTTAATGGATAATAGTTGGGTTTAACAGATGGGTTCATTTTCTATTTCTTTTAGCTTTCTGTAAAAGGTGGCCTTTTATTTTTTTTCCTTCCATACATTATTATGAGAGAAGTGAATAAGAAAACAACACTGTGAACAAGTCGGTATGGGTCATGGAGAGAGGATCTGGAATGAAGTTGCATGAGCAATGTCAAGTCCAAGAATAATCACAAAATACTTTCAGTTGCTATTTGGCATTTTCTTGCCCTTCCCAAGGTTTCTCTACCCCAAACTAGAGGGCCAGTTGGCCCTGCTGATTTTGGACATTCTCTGGTGCTTTCTTGACCATCCTGTTAAATTTGCCTGCCTTGACTCTTTCTCAGGGTAATTCAATTAATCATTTCACCCTACTGCACAGTGCTAGCCCCTGATAGAGACCTCCTCATCCTTCACCATGTCACAGGTAAAGCAGGTAGCTTGTTCCCATTTTATGGAATACAAAAATGAGAGGCTCAGAGGTTTCGCTGTTTGCTCAGCATCTCACAATTAATCTTTTGGGGGTACTGAAATAAGAAGAAGCCCAGATCTCTGCCTTTCCAACGTAAGGATAAAAGTCATGTGGAATAGAGAATGAATGTGATTGGCTAGATTCTATCAACTTGGTAGCAACATGGATTCCCAGTAGTGCTGGAAGTCTGTAGACAGATTAAGCTATTGCCTGGTCCAGATTTTAGCAGATTCTAATGCCTGCTGTCCATCGGTATCACCCCCAGAAACTTAACAAAAAGAAAACAATGCCCAGACACTTCCCTGGAACAGCTGAGTCAGAATCTCTGGGGAAAGGGCTCGGGCATGGTTTTTTGTTTGGTTCGTTTGTTTTTAAACCTCCAAAGTGATTCTGTTATGCAGTGAGGGTTGAGAACCACTGAGTCCAAACCGTAAGAGATAAAGTCTAAATTGAGAAGCAGAAGTGATACCGCTTCATGGAGCCGAGAAGTTGGGGCCAGAAGTCCTAGCAGCTGCGAACATCATGTATTAGGATTCTGGCGGCTCCTGTTTAGGAGAGGAACAGCCCCCTCTCATGTCTGCAGGTGAGAATGAAGAGGCATCTCTACTCTGCAGACAATGGCACTGCCTTTCAAGTTTAAATCAGAACAACCCCACTGGCTTCCCTGCAGATTCACTGGCTCCCTGTTACTTGCAGAGTTTACAAAATCAGATGAAATGTTCTAGGTAAACAGGACGTGCTCTTCTACCCCCAAATGACTACGGGGTGGGGGTCATCTATTCTACTCAATGTCATTTTAACATGTGTCTCAGTTCCCAGAAAAAGAAATACTAATTATCCTTTGCATGATCCGCCACTTTCTGGATTGATCTATAGATGGAGAGACAATAATTCAGAGCTGTTTTTTTAAAATAGATTTTATTTATTTACTTATTTATTTTTGGCTGCGTTGGGTCTTCGTTGCTGTGCGCGGGCTTTTTTGTAGTTGTGGCAAGCGGGTGCTACTCTTCGTGGTGGTACCTGGGCTTCTCATTGCAGTGGCTTCTCTTGTTGCAGAGCACGGGCTTTAGGTGCGCGAGCTTCAGTAGTTGTGGCACGCGGGTTCAGCAGTTGTGGCTCACGGGGTTAGTTGCTCCACGGCATGTGGGATCTTTCTGGACCAGGGATCAAACCTGTGTCCCCTGCATTGGCAGGCGGATTCTTAACCACTGTGCCACCAGGGAATCCCCAGAGCTGTGTTTTAATCAGAAGATGTGTCCCTAGAAACTTCCTCACCGACATTTCTCAGTATAATCCAAATTAGTATCACTCATCGCTGTAATCTTTGTCTCCTTTATAAGGAGCACTGGGTAGGAGGGGGGGCTCTCAGCTTCAGTTTCCCCAGGTCCTGAGAGTTTCAACACAGAGTAGGTGCTGCAGGAAGGCTTGTTGGGTTAAATATCTGTGTTGACTGTGGAGGCGCTATGAACTCACACGTTATTTACCAGCTCAGCATTTCAACTCATGTTGTCTGATTCTAATGATGATGGTTAAAATAACTGGAGTCTTGCCTATTTCCTAAAAGATAACCACAGAGCTGAAACCTTTAAAGTCACAGCTTAGTGGAAGCATTTACGGTGATAGGTGTGCAAAGAGCTGTGGAATTACAAAGACAGAGAATCCTTTCCTTTGATCAGCTTATACTCCGAATGGGAGGCAAGGCACAGGCCTTGGAAATTTTAATAATAACAGGTAATATTTACTGAGTACTTATTATGTGCCAGGCACTGTGTTCAGTGCTTTACAAAGACTGTTAAGTCATACAGTTATTCCAATAATCCAATACCTCAGGTACTATTATAATACCTACTTTATAGACAAAAGGACACACAATTTTAAGTAAGTTGCCCGAAGCACACAAAGCTGGCAAGTAGTGAAGTTGGGATTCCAGCTCAGGCAGTCTGACTTACCAGTCCAGAGGCCTAATTACTACGCTGTGCTCCAAAAACCACAATAGTGCTGCAAAAAAATACAGATGCCAGGGCCAGCAGAGTAGCGGAGGAGAGAAATGCAGTGTATTCCAAAGAATGATGTATCTCTTGAAAAGACAAGAAGAGAGGCATGTGCTATAAAGGGTAAGAGCTCAGATTCAGCAACAGAGCTGGCTACATACTGTGTGACTTGGGGTGTGTGATTTAATTTACCGAAGTCTCAGTTTCTCCATCAGTAAAATGGGGATATTGCTACTTCAAACAATATAGGATCTAAGGATTAAATGAGCCTAGTACATGCAGAGCTCTTAGTCTAATGCCAGCATATAGCGAGGGCTTGATAAATGATAGCAATTGTTGTTACTAAGGGAATAAGCAAGACCTGAAATAATGAGTAAATCTCAGAAGGGAGGAATGGGTCATTTCAGCTGCCAAGAATAGTGTGAGAAGAAGTTAAGAGGTAACAATCCATTCAACCAATATTTATTGTTAATACTTAGGACACATTTTGCAAAAAAAAAGGTACAGTAAAAGCTTGTGAGTAGGTCAGCCTGTTCTGTATCCAAGTGTCCTGGAAGAAAAATGTAGCAGGGCTGGGTTTTCCTCAGGTTGCGGTGACCATGCTTGCCAGGTGAATTAGCCCAAATATTCTCTGGGCATTTGAGAATGTTCAGAGTACTTGAATACAGTACAAGTAGCAATCTATGAAAAAATAGTGTTCTAGGCAAATGAATCAGCTGATGGTATGGGATATTGGACAGGGAGGAAAGGAGGAAGGATTCAGGAGATTGCTGCAGTCATCCCGGTGATAATGATAATGATGAGATGGTAATGTCCACACCAATATGGAGGCTGAGGAAAAGAAAACATGGCAGTGGAGGTATTTACACGACTTAGCAAATGGTTGAATTGGTCCTCCCACTCCTGTCCTCAATTCTTGAAACCAGGAATACCTGTGGGGTTGTGAGTCTGTGAAACTGAAGAATGAAACCAGCAGCTGGCAAACCTGGGAAGAGGTGGGTTGGGAGAGAAGAGACACATTCGTTCTGGATGAGCTGAATTTAGACCCAGGTGGAAATAGTCCAGTTGGAAAGATGCTCCTAATATTTAGCAAAGAGATCAAGGTGGAAATAGAGTTTGGGGAATTTTCATGGAAACTGATAATTAAAGCTATAGTTGTGGAAAAGCTCCCTAAGAGAAAGGGTGTCAAGGGAGATGATTAAAGGACCCAAGGGAGGTTTGGAGGCCCTACAGTGAGCCAGTGTAGGATGAGGAGGATGGAATCATAGGAGGAGAGAAAGGAGCAAAGACTGGAGCGAGGAGAGACCCCAGGGGAAAAGAGGGGGCTGTGAAGGAGGAGGTGTTAAGTGTGGTCAGAAACCAACAAGAAACCAGGGAGGAGAGCACTAGTGAAGAATGTCACCCTTTAGAAAATACTTTTTTTTTTTAAACATCTTTATTAGAGTATAATTGCTTTACGATGGCGTGTTAGTTTCTGCTGTGTAACAAAGTGAATCAGCTATATGTACACATATGTCCCCATATCCCCTCCCTCTTGCATCTCCCTCCCACCCTCCCTATCCCACCCCTCTAGGTGGTCACAAAGCACTGAGCTGATCTCCCTGTGCTATGCAGCTGCTTCCCACTAGCTATCTGTTTTACATTTGGTAGTGTATATATGTCCATGCCACTCTCTCACTTTGTCCCAGCTTACCCTTTAGAAAATACTTTTCATAATAAGGTGAGGACTAAAGTCAGACTATCCAGATTAAGGAAATTTTGGAATGGCCATGACTTCTCAGGGTACTGTATTTTGGGGGAAAAATAATACTTTTTTTCATTTTAAGTAGCACGCATACATACATTATTCTTAAAGTCTAACAAAATGGAAATTTAAGAGGAGTGAAGTCACTGGCTAACGACACCAATGCCTGATGTCAGTGATATGGAGTGAATGGGGGCTGGGAGAGGAGGGAACACAGAGGGCTAAGATGGCCCTGCCGAATATTAAAATGTTGGAATAATTGAAACCACAAGGTAGATAAATAACTGCTGCCCCGGAGCCCCTGGAGTGTCCAGAGTGCCCCCTCCCACCTCTGCCTCGGTCACCCAGTTGCTTGCCTTGGACCCTTCCACAGACCTCCCCACTACCTGGCAATGAGGGCCCTGAGGCCTCAGGTCTTGCAGCGACCAGGGACTGCTCTGATTGGGCCACTATTGTTGTTATTAGAATACTCAGTACTATTTTGAATCTCACCTCGTAAAGAGTAGAACCACAGAATGGTAAAGGTTTGGACCAACACCCAAGGCCCCTGAGGCTCTACACAGACTGGCAGCCAAGCCCAGGGCCACCCTCCGTGGCAGGCGAAATGCATTGTCTTGCCAGGGCTTAGGGAAACCCCTCCATGTGGTAAATGAAAGTAGCAAGATGGTTGAGATAAGAGCAGAGTTAGGAACTTAATGTTTTCATGGAGATGGCAATCTCTTGCTCAAAGGTTAAAATCCTCCAGTGATTTACAACAAGGAAAGAAGGATAAAAGATTATCAATGCCACACACATGTGCAGTGTGTTTTAGAAAACTTGACCCCATTGTGTACCAACAAATGTTCCTCTGTAATCTGAAAGGACTGAGCTACCCTGACACAATGCTACTGCAGGACTTTATTTTAAGGCAAAGGAAAATTAAATAGAAAAAAAAAAAAATGTCAAGGCAGTTCTTTCATTGGTATTGTGTTTGTGTTAAATAAATATTTAGCTTATAGTTCTGCATGTGTGACGGATGAATCATCTCATTAGATAAGGTCAGCAAAGGTAAGTTTTATCACTTCTGTGTTTGAAAATACAGATCTGTGAAGGCGGGCTCTTAAAGTAGTCCTTGAGGACTTTTAATCTGCACTTCTGCAATTCAGGAGGGAGGTTATTGCTGACATCCTGTCTTAATTGGAACCCTGAGCAAAGAATAATAATCTCAGTCAAATTTGCAATGGAAGTCCTGAAATTTCATCCTACCATTCATTATCTGCCATCAAGGGGAACTCTGCTTTGAATTATTCTCTAGTAGTAGTATAATATAGTATGTGCCCCAGAACATAGGGAACAGGGCATAGGAAGATATACCATTGGCTTTTTCAAAGGATACAATACCTGTCTGGTTAGCCACACACAGGCCAAAGATTAGTAAGATGCATGGCTCTCCCTGTCAGTGTCCTGGCATGCAGTGCAATTCTTCCTTTCTTAGAAAGCCATGCATATAACATCACCTTCTCTGCAGGACACAGAAACCGATCAGTTTACCTATAGGAAGAATCACTACTCTCTCTCCTCCACTTTTTAACCAAATATCTTGAGTTTTATGTGCCCACCATATTCACAAGCCCTGACCTCCCATTTATAGCTGAACAGAGCAGGGAATCTCCAACCAGGAGGCAGTCGTTTGCCTGAGCATTAAAGGGTGGATAGAATTTGAATATGTGGTGATTACGTTGAGACGAAGGGGCAGGAAAAAAAGGGAGATCAAGAAACCAAGTAAATGATGACAGGATTACTTTGGTTTTGCCAAACACTGAAAAATAGTTTGACCATAATAACTACCCTTCCCCACTCGCAGGATTAAGTCTCAAAGGTTAATGTTCGTATTATTACTTTTGCATGAACATTGGGAAATCTCTTGCACTATTTTAAATTATGAGAAAGCAACCAGCTACAGTAGTGAAAATATGACAGGTGCTTATTAAATAAGCCAGCTCCAGGTCATGAGGACCTTCAGCAACAGCAAAAGCCATCGCCTTTGTTCCGAGAGCAGCTGGGAGCTGAACAGAGGTAACACGTGAGAAGAGCACTTCCAGAAGGTCAATCTCGCATCTACATAGGTGATGGGCAGAGAGGAAAAGAATCCAGCCATCGCAGTGGTGCATGTGAGGGGCAGTGAAGGCCTGGACTGCGGAGTCAACCAGAGATGTGAGAGATGAGTGCAAGAGAGAGTTACGGTTAGGCTCAGAAGCCTAAGTGAGGTTACAATGGATCTGAAATAATTGTGCGAAATTTTGGCACCTTCAGAGGCCAGTTCCTCTACCCCAAATTTGAAATCACCAGGGGCCATCAGCTCCCTGGCTTTGCTGAAAAGGAAAACTGAGACTCAGAGAGGTGAAGTGACTTGCCCCAGTTCACGAACCAATCAGTGCCAAAGTGAGGCTAGATTTCAGTTGCCTGGTCTAAGGTCCATATAGAGAAAGTTTTCCATTTATTCTTATTCAAATCTCACTAAGAAGATCTCATAGGCCAAATGGTACCTTTTCCCAATGGAATAGATTGCAAAATTTATAATTTTGTCACTGCCACATATCAACTGTGCAATCTTGGTGAGCTACTCATCCTTCTAACCTTCCATTTCCATTTTTGAATATGGAATAATTAGGGATAATTTAGTGGTATCATAGGATCATTGAGAGGGTTAAATGACATAATCCTTGGAGAGAGCTTAGCACCATGCCTGAAACAGATCCAGGAAATGACAGGGATCTATCACCATCAGCATCACCATCATCATTGCTGATAATTATTCTCCACCATCCTATCCCAAACAACTTGTCTGACTGTAGGAAAACATTATTATCTATTGATAGAATTTTAAGAATCCTTGGTTGAACTCTGCTGTCCTGACTGACTCAACCCCTAGCTGCCCCTGAGACACATAGCCCTTGCCAGGCCCTAGTTTTCTCATCTAAAAAACTAAGAGGTGTGTGTGTGTGTGCATGTGTGTGTGTGTGTTAGTGTGTGTGTGTGTGTGTGTGTGTGTGTGTGTGTGTGTTTGTAGAGGGCTGGCAAGAGTGCTTGAACTAGAGATGAATTCTCATTTGTCTTTCAGTTTTAAACTGTGTATGTTTTATGCTCTATTCAGACACACCAATAATCCATTTTTCAATTTACATAAAAACATTCCCAGAATAAATAGTAGATACTGGGCAGCAGACCAGAGGGCCACACTCACACTTTTTGAGTGATAAAAAATAAAAAGAGGTATCATTTTTATTGAATTCTATAGTAGTTTGCTAGGAGCACTGTAATAAAGTCCTGCAGATTGGGTAGCTTAAACAACAGAAATTTATTTTCTCACAATTCTGGAGCTTGGAGGTCTGAAATCAAGGTGTTGGCAGAATTGGTTTCTTCAGAAGCCTCTCTCCTTGGCTTGTAGATGCTGTCTTCCTCTGGTGTCTTCATGTGGTCATTCCTCTGTGTGGGTCTGTGCCCTAATCTCCTCTTATATGGTCACTGGTCATATTGGATTAGGGCCCCACCCATATGACCTCATTTTGATGCAATGACCTCTTTAAAGACCCTGTCTCCAAATAAGGTCACATTCTGAGCTGCTGGGGGGTTGGAATTCAACATATTAATTTTGGAGGACACAACTCAGCCCTAACAAATTCAGCTGTGACCAGGCTTTTTTGTGCTTTGTGGGCACGATCTCTAATCTTTACAACAATGCTGCAAAGCGGGTACTGTGATCCCCATTATTCACATCAGGAAACTGAGGCTCCATGAGGTTAAGTGTCTCACCAACAGTTACTAAGTGATGGAGCTGGAATCAGAACATAGGCCTGTTTTGCATCAAAGCTAGTGCTCTTTCCACTACAGTCTATTCTAGGAAGGAGAGAATCACTGGACCCCTAATGTCATTACGTTCATTTTCTTTCCAAGTCAGATCCTTCAGGGTCTGGCTGGCGACCTCGGTCACTCCCAAACTCACCCAACTTCCCCCTGTCCAACTTCCTCCAGTCATCTCATCCCTTCACACTGCAGCTCACTTTGGAGACAGGCCAAGTTGGGGGCGATTCTCACTCTGTTACTTACTAGCTGGGCGGCCTGGGTCAGTTCGGTAACCTCTCTGAGAGCCTTCACGTTCTCATCTATGAAGTAGGATTAAAACACCTACCTCACAGGCTTATTGTGAGAGGCAAATTAAGTGAATGAACATATTAATTGCACTGAGGGCTGTGCCTGGTACCTAGTAGGCATTTAGTAAATACCATCTTTTAAACGTACATTTTTTCTTCCAGTCTCTGTTTCATGTCTTCCCGATGAGATTGAGAACTTCTTAGGGACAAGGACCATGACTCATGTCAAATCACGAATGCGTAGCACGAATTTAGGCCCACAGAAATTTCTCAATATTTGTTGGTTCGTAATTGTGCACCATGATTGATTCTATGTGAGATATATAATACAACCTCAAATAACAGACTTGGCTGCTTAATTGCATCAAAAACTACTGGGTAGATCACATTTGAGTCCATACTCCCATGAAACCATTCATTCATCCACCATTGATTGACTGCCTCCTAAATGCATCCCCCTTAAGATTCTGTTTCTATGTAGTTTCTTTAGTAGACAGAGGACTATAGGCTGGTGATGGAAAGTGACAGGGGTGTGGATAGAGCAATGGGATGCTGAAAACGTGGACCTGCAGACCTCAAACCTCCCTCTGCATCAGAAACAGCTGGGACAGGTACAGATGCTCAGCTCCCTTCCCTGCCAGAAATGCTAATTCAATTGGTCTGGCATGATATTAAAACAACAAATAAACAAATGAAAAGAGGAAGAAAAAAAAAGAGAAATTCCCCAGGTGCTTGTTCTGATGTGCAGCCAGGGATAAGAACCATTTAAGCAGATGAGGCTCAAATACTCCAGGGAACTTCCTTCCAGGGTGGTGGTACCCAGACAATGTTAAGGGGAGGGGCTGTGCTCAGGGACCAAGCCAGGAGCAGAGCCCTGGACTGGAGGAAGGACGAGGCACCTGGGCAGAGGCTGATCAAATGTGGGCTTGCTTTCACCTCTTGCCTTCCTCCTCCCCAGGGGGAGCCAAGGAGAGTATCAAGGCTGGGGTCCCCAGCGGAGAGGGGCCGAGAACACCAGAGAGCACAGGAGGGCAGAGCTGTGTAGAGCTTAGGAAATCATTTCCAGAACGAGTCTCACGATTGCCCTGTTTATACGGAGCTTGGAATCATAAATTGATGATGACATTGGGTCATCAGACCACACAGATGTGGCCATTTCAAGAACAGGCTTCTAAACTTGCAAGGTGTACAAGCCTCTTGACTCCTGTTCCCACCCCCTCGATCAAATCGCCGCAGCTCAGGGCTGAGGAAGGGTTTCCTGGAGACCAGTTGATTTGAAGCACTGGCTGTTTAGAAGGTTTGGGAGAACCGTTCCCTGATGTGTTTCAGGTCAGTTTCACAATGAATGTTTCTGGTGCACATCCCTCCAAAAGAGAATGTTGTTAAAGACTGCTCCAAGGAACCCAGACCCGCGTCCTCCAAGTGCAGTGAGGCTGAGAATCCTGGCGACTCCTTCCCGGCATATGAGGCTTATGATGTCAGGGTGCTTGATTTCCCTCCCCCTCTCTTCTAACTTCACAGACAGGAAAACAGAGTCTGAGGAACCAGGAAGTTGCTCATCACCCCAGGGTTACTACTGAGCATGAGATCATCTCTCCCAGCTTTTTCTAAGATACAGCAGGCTCATATAGGTTGGTGAGTTTTAGTAGACAGTGTCCAGAATTTATAATTTAAAAGGAGAAAGAAATTGGAAATGACATCAGATATATTTCTTTCCCTTTCTGCCTCTGCTTGTCTCTGAGTTTCTTAGTTGTGGTCTGCCATTTACTCCAGGAATTTGGAATAAATATAAACTTCTCAGGGATTTACAATTAAAGGGGCCCTACTGAAGATATATTGCCTTGACGTGGGGTGCTACTCTGGGCTTTTCGTTGAATGGATTTGGATTCTCTTCCCCGTTAGCCAAGTTAAACAGCCTCCACTAGCTTCCTCACTGATGAGAACAGCTGGACGGTTACTGAGACGTTATTGATATAGGTGAGAATAGCGTGTCTTCAGAAGGCTCTCCCCAAACAAAGCAGGAGCCCTAAAAACTGAACTGATCTTCAGCTAGTATCACTGTTCAGATTGGTCAGGCTCGCGCCATATTGGTTGTCAAATATTTTTAATATTACCTCTTCCTCAAAACGATGGCCTTCTTCCTTCAAGTGGAGACCCGCCCTTCACCCTTACTGTGTAACTGATGACTGTATGTAGCTGTTACCTTCTGTATCCAGACAACATGCCCTCCCCACAGTGCAGTCCTTCCTACATCCGTATTTCTACTGAATTGTGATTTTATGGCCACAAAATAGGTCAACAGAGAAAAGGATGTCAATTTCATCAAGAACTATGTCCAGGGAGGCTGGGGGAAGATGGGGACAGTGGACAGTATTGGCCAGTGGCTATTATACAAAAGGACCAGACATGACCATTTAGGTTGTGACCATTTTATTTGGTCACTATCATGACCAAGATAATCCTTGCTAACTCTGACAAAGGCCAACATTGGGAAATGAGAGAAAGATGTGGAGTCAGCTTGAATTCCTTTAATACCTGAGTCCCTCCATGGCTGTCACGTACTAAGGGAGGCTCATTAACTATTCGGTTACTATCGCTCGTCTCCTGGATTAACTGCCTCAAAATGGAACCAGCCAGTACAGTGCACTAAGTCAATGCCTAAAAAGATTAAATTCCCTCCGCGGTACCCGATTCATCCCCCAAACAATGTCATCCCCAGGCTAAATCAGCCCCGTCCACACTCACAAACGCCTACTCCCTTCAACATGAGTGGTTGGAATGAGTGGTTATGCTCTCCCTGCAGTAGATGCATCTGGTCTTAAGTATCTATTCCTGTAACCTAAATGGCAAAGCATTTTCCAAAAGCCGTTGAGTTGTAGAATTTTCAAAATGTATTTGATTGCCAGATCTGCAAATTGGGTCAGTTTTCCAGGGCCTTATTCTTCCTTCTTTTCCACTGGGAAAGAGGAAAAGGAGGCAGCGACAGCTGGTGATTGAAACCCAATCCTCCCTGGCATGTAAATCTTGGCTATCTCTCTGCGTGTTATCCCGGCCAGGTCCCCTGGTGCCCCTGGCAACGCCTGGACCAAGGGCTGTCCTTGATGGCGGCCCTCTGGATTCCACTAAGGTCAGGGTGAAACCATTGCAGCCAGCATCCCTGGAGCTCTGCATGGCTTTTAGTCACATCTGAGCCTCAGAGAAGTCTGTGAGAGAATTAGAGGAGGTCTAAGTATCCCCATTTCATAGATGAGCAAACTGGATGCAGAGAAGTGTCAAGGATGCAATTAGTTTGTAGTCATCCCGGATCCTAACCCATATCTCCTTAGTCAAGTATTCTTTTCACAAAAACACATGGACATAAAAATGTCAGTAAGGAAAGGAATCTACACAAAGTAGTTTGTCGTGGTCCTCAGACCCATGAGAGGTGGGATTATTCCACATGATACTCTAACTTTCAAATGCAACAATGATGCATCGGGTCGCTGAAAAACTTTGTTTCCATTACCAGCATTGCCAAGAGATAGCTATAAAAAATCAATATTTTGAGATATATTATATATCAATATTCCATATTATACACTGTAAAAATCTCTAAAATACAACTTGTATTTTTATGACTGAGTCCAGGATTTTTCATACTAATGGGTCATAGCCCATTAATGTGGGTCATAAAGTCAATGTAATGGTTTACTGCCAGAATTAAAAGAAAAAAATAGTGTAAGATGATAGAATTGAATTGAAAATATCAGAGTGTGTTGCACGTAGCAAAGGAAAGTACTGTTCTCTGAATCCTTTTGTTCATATGCTATGTACTGAACCACAAGGTTAAAAGTATTTTGTACTGAGTAGTCTTTCCCTTTTTCTTGCTTTCCCTCTCTTTCCTCTTTCTCCTTTCTCTTTCCTTCTCTATGTCTCTAGGAAAGGTACCCAACATCTGCCATCTTTTTCCTGTTTGTAGGTACCATCCCCAGCCCTCCCAACCCCTATCCTTCCTAACATCCTCCTTCCCTCACCCAGGGTCTGGAGCAGACACTGTTCTCTACAGTTGATGTATTTATGCTCTTTCCTTTCTCCCCTTCACTGAAAAGGTCCTTTTGTAGTGCAAACTTTGAGACAGGGTTTGCTAGTTCTTTCTGTGTTTGATAAATGAATTACTGTATCTCTAAACCATACTATTTCCATTTCAGGCAAGGCAACTCAAACTTGAAGACATGAAATCCCCAAGGAGAACCACTTTGTGCTTCATGATTATTGTGATTTTTTCTTCCCAAGCTACACTGAACTTGAATTTAGAGTCTATTGTTTGTCCTTCGGTGAGTAAATCCACGTCTGCTGTATTTTCCCTGTCACATTTTTCTGATTTCCTGGGAAGGTCACAGACGGAAATTGCTTTAAGCAAATGTTTAGGGTCTTTGAGAAAATGTCACAAATGGTGGGAGGGGGTGGTGAACATAAATGGATGTTAAGGTATCTACTGGGCTACAACTTGCCACACTCTGAAATCAGTGGTAGTGTCAAGGGAACATCCTCCTGGCTTCCCTCCTTAAAAATTTGCCACTTCTAGGCCTGAAGCTCCACCCTGTGAAACTGACAACAACATCTATAAAGCAGATTTTGAGGACTGAGCAGGACCTATGTTCTCAAAGGATTCACTTGAACAGGAGCATCAGACTAGAACACATTTCAAAAGGTGTTAATTTGTGTCTGTGTTATAATCACAGACTGATGTGGTTGAAAGGGCCATAGATATCATCCAAGCTTTTTGCTAACAAATTATCTAGGTCCTTTACCTTTCGGAAGTTAATGGAAGTTTAGCTTAACTCAAGAGGGTGATAAGTACCCCCTTGTTCCTTGTGGGAATCCTTGGGATCTTCTTTCCTCAGGCTACTCCATGCACCAGAGACAGGGCATGTTACTGGTTATGAAATCTCACGAGACTGATGTGATTCTGTGTCTCAGTTTTCTCATCTGTAAAATGATGAAAATAAGAGTATTTATTTACTGATCTCTATGAGAATGAAATTAGTTAATATTTATAAGATGCCTTAGAACTGTGCCTGATACATTTTTTCACATCTTTATTGGAGTATAATTGCTTTATAATATTGTGTTAGCTTCTGCCATACAACAAAGTGAATCAGCTACACGTGCACATATACCCCCATATCCCCTCCCTCTTGCATCTCCCTCCCACCCTCCCTATCCCACCCTTCTAGGTGGTCACAAAGCACCGAGCTGATCTCCCTGTGCTATGCGGCTGCTTCCCACTAGCTGTCTATTTTACATTCATGCCACTCTCTCACTTCATCCCAGCTTACCCTTCCCCCTCCCTGTGTCTTCAAGTCCATTCTCTATGTCTGCATCTTTATTCCTGTCCTTCCCCAGTTTCTTCAGAACCATTTATTTTTAAATTCCGTATATATGTGTTAGCATATGGTATTTGTTTTTCTCTTTCTGACTTACTTCACTCTGTATGACAGACCCTAGGTCCATCCACCTCACTACAAATAACTCAATTTTGTTTCTTTTTATGGCAGAGTAATATTCCATTGTATATATGTGCCACATCTTCTTTATCCATTTATCTGTCGATGGACACTTAGGTTGCTTCCATGTCCTGGCTATTGTAAATAGTGCTGCAACGAACATTGTGACATGACTCTTCTTGAATTATGGTTTTCTCAGGTTATATGCCCAGTAGTGGGATTGCTGGGTCATATGGTAGTTCTATTTTTAGTTTTTTAAGGAACCTCCATACTGTTCTCCATCATGGCTATATTAATTTACATTCCCACCAGCAGTGCAAGAGGGTTCTCTTTTCTCCACACCCTCTACAGCATTTATTGTTTGTAGATTTTTTGATGATGGCCATTCTGACCAGTGTGAGGTGATACCTCATTGTAATTTTGATTTGCATCTCTCTAATGATTAGTGATGTTGAGCATCCTTTCGTGTGTTTGTTGGTAATCTGTATATCTTCTTTGGAGAAATGTCTATTTAGGTCTTCTGCCCATTTTCGGATTGAGTTGTTTGTTTTTTTGATATTGAGCTGCATGAGCTGCTTGTATATTTTGGAGACTAACCCTTTGTCAGTTGCTTCATTTGCAAATGTTTTCTCCCATTCTGAGGG
>NC_041231.1:79706405-79708205 GCF_002837175.3 Physeter macrocephalus | reverse complement strand
GTTCTAATTTCATTCTTTTACATGTAGCTATCCAGTTTTCCCAACACCACTTGTTGAAGAGGCTGTCTTTTCTCTATTTTATATTCTTGCCTCCTTTATCAAAGATAAGGTGACCATATGTGCGTGGGTTTCTCTCTGGGCTTTCTATCCTGTTCCATTGATCAATATTTCTGTTTTTGTGCCAGTACCATACTGTCTTGATTACTGTAGCTTTGTAATATAGTCTGAAGTCAGGGAGCCTGATTCCTCCAGCTCCGTTTTTCTTTCTCAAGATTGCTTTGGCTATGCTGTGTCTTTTGTGTTTCCATACAAATTGTGAAATGTTTTGTTCTAGTTCTGTGAAAAATGCCATTGGTAGTTTGATAGGGATTGCATTGAATCTGTAGATTGCTTGAGTAGTATAGTCATTTGCACAATGTTGATTCTTCCATGGTATATCTCTCCATCTGCCTCTATCATCTTTATTTATTTATTTATTTATTTATTTTTATAAATTTATTTATTTTTGGGTGCACGGGCTTCTAATTGCGGTGGCTTCTCTTGTTGCAGAGCATGGGCTCTAGGCATGTGGGCTTCAGTATTTGTGGCTCGCAGGCTCTAGAGCGCAGGCTCAGTAGTTGTGGCACACAGGCTTTGTTGCTACGCGGCATGTGGTATCTTCCCGGACCAGGGATCGAACCCATGTCCCCTGCATTGGCAGGTGGATTCTTAACCACTGCCCCACCAGGGAAGCCCTCTATCATCTTTAATTTCTTTCATCAGTGTCTTATAGTTTTCTGCATACAGGTCTTTTGTCTCTTAGGTAGGTTTATTCCTAGGTATTTTGTTGTTGTTGTTGCAATATTAAATGGACGTGTTTCCTTAATTTCTCTTTCAGATTTTTCATCATTAGTGTATAGGAATGCAAGAGACTTCTGTGCATTAATTTTGTATCCTGCTACTTTATCAGATTCATTGATTAGCTCTAGTAGTTTTCTGGTAACATCTTTAGAATTCTCTATGTATAGTATCATGTCATCTTCAAACAGTGACAGTTTTACTTCTTCTTTTCCAATTTGTATTCCTTTTACTTCCTTTTCTTCTCTGATTGCTGGGGATAAAACTTCCAAAAGTATGTTGAATAATAGTGGTGAGAGTGGGCGACCTTGTCTTGTTCCTGATCTTACTGGGAATGGTTTCAGTTTTTCACCATTGAGGACGATGTTGGCTGTGGGTTTGTCATATATGGCCTTTATTATGTTGAGGTAAGTTCCCTCTATGCCTACTTTCTGGAGGGCTTTTATCATAAATGGGTGTTGAATTTTGTCAAAAGCTTTCTCTGCATCTATTGAGATGATCATATGTTTTTTCTCCCTCAGTTTGTTAATATGGTGTATCACATTGATTGATTTACGTATATTGAAGAATCCCTGCATTCCTGGGACAAACCTGAGTTGATCATGGTGTATGATCCTTTTCATTTGCTGTTGGATTCTGTTTGCCAGTATTTTGTTGAGGATTTTTGCATCTATGTTCATCAGTGGAATTGCCCTGTAGTTTTCTTTTTTTGTGACATCTTTGTCTGGTTTTGGTATCAGCGTGATGGTGGCCTCGTAGAATGAGTTTGGGAGTGTTCCTCCCTCTGCTATATTTTGGAAGAGTCTCTCATGATCCTTTTTATTTCTGCACTGTCAGTTGTTACTTCTTTTTCACTTCTAATTCTGCTGATTTGAGTCCTCCCTTTTTTTCTTGATGAGTCTGGCTAATGGTTTATCAATTTTGTTTATCTTCTCAAAGAACAAGCTTTTAGTTTTATTTATC
>NC_041231.1:79704237-79706131 GCF_002837175.3 Physeter macrocephalus | reverse complement strand
CTTTGCTATTGTTTCCTTCATTTCTTTCTCATTTATTTCTGATCTGATCTTTATGATTTCTTTCCTTCTGCTAACTTTGGGTTTTTTTTTTTTTTTTGTTCTTTTTTCTCTGATTGCTTTAGTTGTAATGTCAGGTTGTTTATTTGAGATGTTTCTTGTTTCTTAAGGTAGGATTGTAATGCTATAAACTTCCCTCTTAGAACTGCTTTTGATGCATCCCATAGGTTTTGGGTCATCGTGTTTTCATTGTCATTTGTTTCTAGGTACTTTTTGATTTCCTCTTTGATTTCTTCATTGATCTCTTGGTTATTTCATAATGTATTGTTTAGCCTCCATGGGTTTGTATTTTTTACAGTTTTTTTTTTCCTGTAATTGATATCTAGTCTCCTAGCATTGTGGGTGGAAAAGATACTCGATACTATTTAAATTTTCTTAAATTTACCAAGGCTTGATTTGTGACCCAAGATATGATCTATCCTGGAGAATGTTCCATGAGCACTTGAGAAAAAAGTGTATTCTGTTGTTTTGGCATGGAATGTCCTATAAATATCAATTAAGTCTATCTTGTTTAATGTGTCATTTAAAGCTTGTGTTTCCTTATTTATTTTTATTTTGGATGATCCTTCCGTTGGTAAAAGTGGGGTGTTAAAGTCCCCTACTATTATTGTGTTTCTGTCAATTTCCCCTTTTATGGCTCTTAGCATGTGCCTTATGTATTGAGGTACTCCTATGTTGGGTTCATAAATATTTACAATTTGTATATCTTCTTCTTGGATTGATCCCTTGATCATTATGTAGCGTCCTTCTTGTCTCTTGTAATAGTCTTTATTTTAAAGTCTATTCTGTCTGATATGATAATTGCTACTCCAGCTTTCTTTTGATTTCCATTTGCATGGAATATCTTTTTCTGTCCCCTTGCTTTCAATCTGTATGCGTCCCTAGGTCTGAAGTGGGTCTCCTGTAGACAGCATGTATATGGGTCTTGTTTTTGTATCCTTTCAGCCAGTCTACGTCTTTTGGTTGGAGCATTTAATCCATTTATATTTAAGGTAATTATCGATATGTATGTTCTTGTCTGTAAAGCTTTGTAGCGTCCTTCTTGTCTCTTGTAATAGTCTTTATTTTAAAGTCTATTCTGTCTGATATGATAATTGCTACTCCAGCTTTCTTTTGATTTCCATTTGCATGGAATATCTTTTTCTGTCCCCTTGCTTTCAATCTGTATGCGTCCCTAGGTCTGAAGTGGGTCTCCTGTAGACAGCATGTATATGGGTCTTGTTTTTGTATCCTTTCAGCCAGTCTACGTCTTTTGGTTGGAGCATTTAATCCATTTATATTTAAGGTAATTATAGATATGTATGTTCCTATTATCATTTTCTTAATTGTTTTGTTTTTGTTATTGTAGGTCTTATTCTCCTCTTGTATTTCCTGCCTAGAGAAGTTCCTTTAGCAGTTGTTGTAAAGATGGTTTGGTGGTGCTGAATTCTCTTAGCTTTAGCTTGTCTGTAAAAGTTTTAATTTATCCATCAAATCTGAATGAGATCCTTGCTGGGTAGAGTAATCTTGGTTGTAGGTTCTTCCCTTTCATCACTTTAAATATGTCCTGCCATTCCCTTCTGGCTTGCAGTTTCTGCTGAAAGATCAGTTGTTAACCTTATGGGGATTCTCTTGTATGTTATTTGTTGCTTTTCCCTTGCTGCTTTTAATATTTTTCCTTGTATTTAATTTTTGATAGTTTGATTAATATGTGTCTTGGAGTGTTTCTCCTTGGATTTATCCTGTATGGGACTCTCTGAGCTTTCTGGACTTATTTCCTTTCCCATGTTAGGGAAGTTTTCAACTAAAATCTCTTCAAATATTTTCTCAGTCCCTTTCTTTTTCTCTTCTTCTTCTG
>NC_041231.1:79678022-79704175 GCF_002837175.3 Physeter macrocephalus | reverse complement strand
TAAACGTTTCTTGTATTTTCTCCATTCTATTTCCAAGATTTTGGATCATGTTTGCTGTCATTACTCTGAATTGTTTTTCAGGTAGACTGCCTATTTCCTCTTCACTTGTTTGGTCTCTTGGGTTTTTACCTTGCTCCTTCATCTGCTGCGTATTTCTGTGTCTTCTCATTTTGCTTAACTTACTGTGTTTGGGGTCTCCTTTTCACAGGCTGCAGGTTCATAGTTCCCATTGTTTTTGGTGTCTGCCCCCCGTGGCTAAGGTTGGTTCAGTGACTTGTGTAGGCTTCCTGGTGGAGGGGATCTGTGCCTGTGTTCTGGTGGATGAGGTGGATCTTGTCTTTCTGGTGGGCAGGACCACATCCGCTGGTGGTGTTTTGGGGTGTTTGTGAACTGAGTATGATTTTAGGCAGCCTCTCTCCTAATGGGTGGGGTTGTGTTCCTGTCTTGCTAGCTGTTTGGCATGGGGAGTCCAGCACTGGAGCTCGCTGGTCGTTGATTGGAGCTGGGTCTTAGCGTTGAGACCGAGATCTCTGGGAGAGCTCTTGACAATTGATATTACGTGGGGCCGGGAGGTCCCTGGTGGACCAATGTCCTGAACTTGGCTCTCCCACCTCAGAGGCACAGGCCTGACACCTGGCCAGAGTACCAAGACCCTGTGAGCCACACAGTTTTTATTTCTTCTGATTTTCCACAGCTCTACTTCCCATCTGTGTTTCAGCCAGTCGCACAGCTGCTAGTGTTGAAGGGCCTCCTGCAGAGGCAGGGGGTGGCTGTGGCTCACTGCGGGGACAAGACACTGGCAGCAGAAGTTCTGGGAAGTACTCTTTGGTGTGAGCCCTCCCGTAGTCCTGATAATATAGTTTTTATTTTTGCAATAAATCTTTTCAGCAGCAGTGAGCAGAGCCAGGAATATGCTTGGTCAACAAAATAATGTTGAACACAGTCCTCTTAAAATCTGACTGCAGCCTCCATAAAAGTAAAATTATAATGATGGAGCAGAAAAGGAAATTATAAAACAGAATTTTGGAGACAAAAAGACAAATAGTCAACTGGCAGTCAAATTGGAAAACTCAGGAAAGCTGAATCTTAAGCCAACAGTGGAGAAAGCTAGCTTAATAGTCATCAAAATGTCCAAGAATTGATGAAACCCTCTGAAAGTGGGGCATGAAGAAAATGCTGATACATTTGGTTGAAGGATGTGTGAAAAGTGGTTGGGTCCCTATATCCCCTCTCCCATGCCATGAACTTGGGCAAGCTGCCCTCCCTCCACCCTGGCAGAAGTCTGGAAGTTTATTCTCTGGAGAGGGTAAAATGCAGGGTCTCCTTATCTGATACACTCGAATATAGTCACAGATGCATTCTTCCAGAAGCAGAAACACTCATGACTGACTCACACAGGTTACATGAGATTTTCTCCAACAGGCATTCGGAAAAAAAGAAAAGAAATATGAATCCTGACCGCCCTCCATCTACTGACCCAGTAAACTCCCTGTGCCTGCTACATTTTTTAAAAGGCTCTATCGGTGTTTACTATTATGATTTCTCTTCTTGTAATAGTATTTTTTTCTACTGACTTTTTAAAAAGATACTTTAGCGCTACTTTATCCAGTCTGTCACTATTGTTAGAGCTTCACTGGTAGATTTTACCATGATAAAATCTCTTTTTGCCCTGCTTGGTACTTTTCAATTTTAATTCTTTGTCTTATATTCCAATGGTCAGTTCTGTCTTTTATTTGTGTTTGCCTGATCTTCGTTCTTTATTTTTTGTTTAGCTTTCAGTATATTCCTTTGTTTTACTGGTTCTCTTACAAACAAGGAATGTTTGAGGTTCTTTTTTGTTAATCTGACTGTGATTTGGGGAGTATAATTTATTCACATTTGATGTCATATTTAAAATGCTTGCTCTTACTTTCAGGATGTTGTTTTATGAGTTTATGCATTTCCTTCCTCTCTTCTGTTTTTGTGTCTTTCTTTGTTTGGACCTAGGTTTTGTCTTTTTTATTTCTCTCATGACTTGGGAGGTATACTTTGTATGTCTTCTTCCAAACTCCGATATGCGAGACACAGGCCATGCAATCATATGCAGCAGCTTGCTCTTATAAATAGAGGAGGGAAACATTACTTTTCCTGTGAGTTTGCACAGTCAGTACAGAGCTCTACTTACCCCAAGCATGTGGGGAGAAAGCCGGAGCCTGAAGTGATCTCAGCAATGGGGTCAGCCTTACCTCTGTTCCAGAGTTTCCCAGTGTTCCTAGCTGCAGCAGTGC
Organism: Physeter macrocephalus; assembly: GCF_002837175.3. Lineage (NCBI taxonomy): Eukaryota > Metazoa > Chordata > Mammalia > Artiodactyla > Physeteridae > Physeter > Physeter macrocephalus. The sequence goes on along the minus strand of NC_041231.1, from coordinate 79,701,908 downwards.
CCTCCCACTGTGCCAGCTCGGCCCTCATCACAGCATCCTTAACAAAGCCCCTCCATCTGCCTCGTGGCCCAGGCTGATCAGGGGATAGGCCTCCCAGGACTGCTGGTGGAACTTTAAATTTGTCTTCCTGAAAGCTCCCACCACCATGCCAAAAGGCCCCAATTGTCCCCCTAGATCTGCCTTCAAGATATAATATCTTGGGCTTCCCTGGTGGCGCGGTGGTTGAGAATCTGCCTGCTAATGCAGGGGACACGGGTTCGAGCCCTGGTCCGGGAGGATCCCACATGCCGCGGAGCAACTAGGCCCGTGAGCCACAACTACTGAGCCTGCGCGTCTGGAGCCTGTGCTCCGCAACAAGAGAGGCCATGATAGTGAGAGGCCAGCGCACCGCGATGAAGAGTGGCCCCCGTTTGCCACAACTAGAGAAAGCCCTCGCACAGAAATGAAGAGGCCATGCTAGTGAGAGGCCAGCGCACCGCGATGAAGAGTGGCCCCCGTTTGCCACAACTAGAGAAAGCCCTCGCACAGAAATGAAGCCCCAACACAGCCAAAATAAAAAATAAAAAATAATAATAAAAAGTAAAAAGATATAATATCTTCATCCAGCCTAGAGGCTGATGACCTCCATTGGAGAGGTGCCCTTGAACTGCCTTATCAGCTCGTGCTGCCCTAAGCTGCCACTCAGCTCCCACTTCTACCATTTTAAAAGCAACATGGGATGATGAGCTTTTAAAAAAACTGTGGTAAATACAAAATTTACCATCTTCACCATTTTTAAGTGTATAGTTTAGTAGTGTTAAATATATTCACATTTTCGTGCAGCCAATCTGCAGAACCATCTTGCAAAACTGAAACTCTGTATCCAGTAAACAATACCTCCCTAGCTCTGCACCCCCTAGTTCCTGGAACTCACTGTTCTACTTTCTGTCTCCGTGATTTTGGCTACTCCAAGTACCTCATACAAATGGAATCATATAGTATTTGTCTTTTCATGACTGCCTTATTTCACTTAGAATAATGTCCTAAAAATATATCTATGTTGTAGTATGCATCAGAATTTCCTTCCTTTCTTTTAAGTCTGAATATGGATCCATTGTATGTATATCCTACTTTGTTGATCCATTTATCCATCAAATGGATCGCATGGTAGTTTTTTTTAATTAATTAATTTATGTATTTATTTTTGGCTGTGTTGGGTCTTCGTTGCTGCTCGCGGGCTTTCTCTAATCGTGGCAAGCGGGGGCTACTCTTTGTTGCAGTGCATGGGTTTCTTATTGCGGAGCACGGGCTCTAGGCAAGCGGGCTTCAGTCGTTGTAGCACGTGGGCTCAGTAGCTGTGGCCCGTGGGCTCTAGAGCGCAGGCTCAGTAGTTGTGGCGCACGGGCTTCGTTGTTCCGTGGCGTGTGGGATCTTCCCAGAGCAGGGCTCGAACCTGTGTCCCCTGCACTGGCAGGTGGATTCTTAACCACTGCGCCACCAGGGAAGCCCCTAAAAAAGCAGTTTTCTTCACCCGATTCTAGACCTGCTAAATCGGATTACGGGAGGGAGAGAGGTGATCTTTATGCTCACAAAGATTTGAAATGCTCTGCATGAGAGGATTGAAATGTACCTTGATTTTAACCCACAACTGCCGGCAGCAAGTCCTTAATTTTTTAGCACCCCTGGAAAATGGGAGAAATGAAATCTCAGCTTGGGAGAGCTTCCCAAAGGTGACCACCAGTAGTCGTCCTCTCCTGGGCTGAGTTCCCCAGCAGCAAGCCATGAAGAGTGGACAGAGAAAGCTTCCTGGTGGCTCCCCTTCCCCACCCCCAAGCCCCAGGGAGGATGGAGGCAACAAGGCAGCGGAAGAACTTTTCCCTTCTGCCCAGGCACAGAGCCAGAGAAGGCTCCAGGGCAAGCCACACAGGAACCAGCCCTATACATTGACTTTGTTGTTTCTTGGTTTCTGCACATTTCGGTAGACCTGAAATAATCTCACTGCAAACGAAGCAGCACCCTGGGCTTTGGAAATTCTAATCATCAGCCATCATTCCTCTGTTCATTTCTTCAAGAACATTTGTGAACTCTCAGGTCCTTCCACAGTTCCTGTGGACGTGAATACTAGTCGTTGAAAAGAAGGAGGGGGTGGAGGAGACAATAGAGAAACAAAGAGAAAAGGCACTAGTTAAGAGATACTGGGTCACTGAGAGGAACCAAGTTCCCCCACAGTTTCTGGGGTATCTCCTGATAAGACGATGCCACACTTATGTGGACAGGCGCAAACTTAGGATGCAGGCTAGCTGGGTTTGAGTCCTGATTCTGTCATTTCAAGGCTGTGTGACCTTAGGCAAGTTATTTGACCTCTCTGCACCTGTATTTTCTCATCCGTGAAATGCAGATAATAACGGTATCTATGCCTTAGATTGTCATGAGGATTAAATAAATAAGCACACACCAAGTACTTAACAGTGCCTGGCACAGGCTGCTGAAGAAGTCTTAGGAATTATTATTTTTGTTATCATTATGATGTGAGATAACTAGGAAAAAATGGTAGAGACCACAGATGGCAGAGCTCTCTCTCTCTCTCTCTCTCTCTCAGGTGGTGTTCATTGGTGCATGGGGTTCATGGTAAAGCACACACCCTGGAGGGCAGGGGTTATCTGGCTCTTCTACTGAGACTTAAGGAAGTTTGGATTGGGAAACACATCATAGGAAAATTCACTTGGAGGCAGGGATGAGCTAGGAGCCCCATATCAGGTCAAGGTAAGGTTATAAGCTACGGAGCTGGCAGTGAACTCAGCAGCAAAGCCAATCAATGTCAGTTCTTCAACAAAGAAGCCACATGATGACAGTAGATGAGCTTTATGGAGATGAAGCAAGTGGCAGTATGCAGATGCGGGGGTCCATGTGAATGGTGCCCCCAGGACAGCGTGATGCCCTGTCCCAGAATAGCACTTACTCTGTCATCATAACTATTCTAGTGCTTTAAATTGATTAATCATTTGATCCACACAACAACCTCTTGAGGTAAGCTATTTTTATCGCTCTACTTTAGGTGAGTACTGAGGCACTTATCATTATGATGTGAGATAACAAGGAAAAAATGGTAGAGACCACAGATGGCAGAGCTCTCTCTCTCTCTCTCTCTCTCAGGTGGTGTTCATTGGTGCATGGGGTTCATGGTAAAGCACACACCCTGGAGGGCAGGGGTTATCTGGCTCTTCTACTGAGACTTAAGGAAGTTTGGATTGGGAAACACATCATAGGAAAATTCACTTGGAGGCAGGGATGAGCTAGGAGCCCCATATCAGGTCAAGGTAAGGTTATAAGCTACGGAGCTGGCAGTGAACTCAGCAGCAAAGCCAATCAATGTCAGTTCTTCAACAAAGAAGCCACATGATGACAGTAGATGAGCTTTATGGAGATGAAGCAAGTGGCAGTATGCAGATGCGGGGGTCCATGTGAATGGTGCCCCCAGGACAGCGTGATGCCCTGTCCCAGAATAGCACTTACTCTGTCATCATAACTATTCTAGTGCTTTAAATTGATTAATCATTTGATCCACACAACAACCTCTTGAGGTAAGCTATTTTTATCGCTCTACTTTAGGTGAGTACTGAGGCACTGAGAGGTTAAGTAACTTGCTCAAGGTCACACAGCCATTTTATGGCAGAGTTAAGATTTGAATTCAATTTCTGCAGAGTCCTTATGCTTAATTATTGTACTATATGATCTAACTAACATTTATTAAGAGCTTACTATGTTCCACGTTGCGGTTGGCTTATTTCTCATAACAATTCTATGAGGTCAGCACTATTATTATTCCGTTTTACAGAAAAGAAAACTGAGGTTCAGAGAGGACGAGTAACTTCCTCAAGGTCGCATAGCTAGTAAGGGCCTGTACCCAGGCATTCTGGCTCTAGAGCTGGCTCTCAAAGCCCCCACCTCAGAAGGCAACCATCGAACCATCTAGGAGAAAAAGGGCCAGAGGAGGAGAAAATAATTTCTAAGCATGCACAATCTAAACAGCCCTAATGCTGCAGAAATATTGGGGGTGGGGGACAGGCTGAGTGTGGAGGAGAGGTCGTGAGACTCGTCTAAAAGGTCATGCGAATGACTCAGGGTTCAAGTCTCACTACAGTGGAGGACAGCATCATTTATATTTCTTGACAGGCCTCAAGCTGCAGGAACTCTGAGAAACTCAGATAGCCTGATTTCTTCCGCTCCTGCATCTAGAGACTGGTCTATTAAAAGTCGATGCCCAGATCATACCACAGAGACGAATCCATTTCATTTTCCCGACCCTTCAATCACTGGTTGCCCGCCATCCCCGGGGCACAAGGTGCTGACCCAGAATCTGCAGCCCTACCCTCAGCTTGAACATCCCGGGACACGTGAACAGAGAACCATTGTGAAAAGACGTCTCTAACACTCACTGACTATTTTCTAAAATGTTCTTTCAGCTTCTCCGTGAACATGAACTATCAGGGGAGGACCCAGTAAGGCAAAAACGAGCCGGTATGTAACCTTTTGCTTGGCCATTTTTCTAGTAAATCCCATCAAATGACATTTGTTGTAACTTTCTGAAACACTGGGATCCACATAATTCAGTCTCTGAGCACCTCAGTGTTCAATTTCTAGAAGTAACTGCAAAGGAACTCCATTCTCTATCAAATGACATTCAAGGGGTCTTATCAGCACATTCAAGGCTCGTGTCCTCTCCCATCACCTCTCCTCAGAGCCTGAAGATTTCCCCGAGGCCCCTTCCTTCAGCTGCCCTCCGCCACCACCACAAGCCTGCTACTATCTTCTCAACCCTTGCCTTTTTTCTTTTCTTTTTTTTCTTTTAACCTCGTCTCCTCTCACTCAGCACTTTATTTTGTGGATCAGTTGAATCGCTGGACCCAAGTCCTTTTCTGCCTGCCACTCCAGTTTCCCACTGAATGCCCAAGAAGCTATCTGGAAAACACAGGGCTCTGCCCTTTGGAGGGTTGGGGGCAGGTGAGAGCCGTGAACACCTGCATGGTGATTGGCAGTGTCCCCTCCCTCGTGTGGGACCCTGAGCAGGTGGATACATCTGGAGGCTGCATTTTCCAAGGACCAGCTCCTCCTTCCACCACAGCAACCTTACAAAAGCATCAACCTGATTTTCTCATTTCCCTGCAGAAAATCCTTCAAGGGCTGCCAATTGCTTTGGAGATAAAATCTGATTATCGGCTCACTGGACCCTGTGTGCTTTGCCCACTCACTCTCCTCTGCTGCTTTTCACAGAGTCAACATCCCACCCACCGCCCCCCTTTGCTTGTCTGGGGGACTCAATTCACATAGGCTCCTGCCCTGGAAGGTCTGCCATCGATTCCCCAGACAGGGAGGGGCTGTTTTCCTGGGTTCCCATTACCCACAATACATCCTCGTAGCCCAACATTTATCCCAATGCATTGTAATTCTTTTGCTTCCTGTTTGCCACTCCCAGGAGACATGAGCTGCCTTGAACCCTCTTCCTCTCTGCAGCCTGGCATGTAGCCCAGTGTCCCAACAGATGAGTGAATAAAGAGAAGCCATGTCTCTGTCATAGCTGTCCCTGTGTGAGTTCAGAGGATATGTTCCTTTTTGCTAAGAGTCTGCTGGCTTCGTGGCTGCACCAACCGTCTAGAAAGTTCTTCACTTGTAACATTGGGACTGAATCCTTTTCCAGGCATGCTGGGACTTGATCTGTTCAGTCTGGTGGTCTAAAAGAGACGTTAGGCTGCCAGAGGGAGGAGGCTTGCCCTGAGGGCAGGATAAAGGCATCCAGTAGAGCCCTTTACAGGGCCATAACAAGATCCGCATGCTGTCCCGTGCGTGAAATGAGAATTCATTACAATACAATAATATTAATTATTACTATTAATACTATTAATAAATACAATAGTATTAATACTTAATACTATTAAGTATTAATATTAATTAAGTATTAATATTAATACTTAATACTATTTATACAATAGTATTAAGCTCTTGAAATGCTCGCCGGAAGTTCATACCATTGGTCCTCTCTCCTTCCCTTCCTTCCCTTTTTTTTCTATTTTAACCTTGTTTTATATCCCTATGGGATCCTGACCCGCCCTCCTCTCCTTCCCTAAAGTGATCTACAGCACAGACTGTACTTCCTGTGCTTTAAAACAAGCATTATCACCTCTACCACCCCGCCGACAACTCCTTGACCCCTCCCACCCCCATGACAGGAACAGGACCAGAGATGTCCCCACTCAATATTTTGAAAGACTTTTCTACCTAAAATCAAACCACTTGAGTTAAGTTCCAGCTCCAGGTTCTGCCAGCTTCTTCGAGGGCTCAGGCTGCCACCTGCCTCGGAACCAGTTGGTGACCCTACACCTGGAAAAGTAACATCTTTCTGCACTTCCGGGCCTAGCCATTAGTGATCCTTGGTGACAGCATGAGAGGTTAGCCCTCAGAGAGGAAACCACTTCCACTTCTAAGGATTTGACGTTCCAAAATTTTTCCAGACATGCTTTCATTAAAAACAGTCACAATGGTGATAAATCACCATGAAAACATGTTTTCCATTTTTTATACATGGTTTGGGCCTCTAGGGTCATTTTGGAAGTGTCAATGACTCAACCCATCATCTGCAGAAGACGGATTGGCCTTGGTACTTGTACAAATTCACTGAAGTAAGAACTGGTCATGGAAAGGCCCAGGCACTGGGCCGCAGATTCTCAGAATATAAGTTGCAATTAAGAGCATCACTCTCCAGGAAAACTAGGAAAGCAAGCAATAGGAGGGTTACGTTCAGCAGGTGCCACACAGAAGTGTCTGTGTTCTGGAGCCTTCATGCCAGAAAGGGGCAAACAAAGTTTCCAAGAGAAAGAGAATTCTCAAAAGGAATTTCCTTTTGAGGCACTGGACCAACTCTTTAGAGCTTTAAAGTTTGATCCTTTAAAGGTAGGATCAATACTCACATTTATTCTCAGAGCTATGGACTTCTTCCTCTACCACATATTATGTATCACAAACATATCACACACATCCAAACACACACACATATATATACATACATACAAATATACAAATATATTTTTACTGTACAGGGTTGTTGAGAGGATTAAATAATATTATGTACTTATTTTTTAAATGTTAATATAGTTATCTGGGGGGGTATTTGATGTTTTTGTTTGTTTTAATGGTTTTTAAAATTAAAAACAAATTTAATTGACTTATTTATAAAAATATTGCATTTGACAGAGCCTGAAATATACCTGGTACAGAGAAGGTTTTGTAGAACTACTGAAGGCAGGAGGTTGGATGCCACAATATTAGCATTTTAGGAAAACTCTCTCAAAACTCTGTGGGGGCAGAGAAACCTTCACCAGAAACTCGGAGGCCAGAGGCAAGAAGAGTATGAACCTGCTTGTTAGTGGCTATTGGGGAGCAGAGGGAAATAAGCACCCGTCAAAGCCTCCAGAATTCTGTCCTGATTCCACCAGGAAGTGGTTCTAGACCAGCCGAGAGGCTGGCACAGAGAAGGCATTGGTGGAAGCCATCTGAAGTGAAAATTTGCCAGATGGTTACGGTTGAAGGAATTAGATGAAGAGGTTAGTTCCGGGAGACCAGCAAGGATGTTCAGCAGTGGGGACCGTCATCGGCCCTCGTACCTGGAATGACGTTAGGAAAGGAACGTGGCGAACGCTTGTGAGAGACATTTGGAGAATTGGGTTCAAAGGACTTGGGGATAGACTTGACATGGGGGTGACAGGGAGGGATGATCTATATGATACTTGGGAGTGCACAGACCCGGGTGACTGGGGAGGTGGAGGCCACAGGTAGAAGCCGGAGCTGGAATGAAAATCTTATTTTGGAAGTACAACAGTCAGCGGGAAATTTAGTCTTAAGGGCAATCATCACAGGGGACTGAAAGCAGAAGTTTCTTGGGAATTCCCTGGGGGTCCAATGGTTAAGGCTCTGTGCTTCCACTGCAGGGGACACGGGTTCGATCCCTGGTTGGGGAATTAAGATCCTGCATGCTGCATGGTGTGGCCAAAAATAAATAAAGTGCCGGGATGGACTGATTTTAAAGTTTTTTTTTGTTTTTTTTTTTTAAAAAGAGGCTTCTTAGGTTGGAAGTAATGCAAATGTGTCCTCAGCATCAATTATGAAGTTCCCCATGTCAGATTTCTGAGCTTAACTGGGAATGTGTCTTGGGTCCTGGGCTGAAGAGTCCCCACTGGTTCTTCTTTGGTTTCAAAAGGAATGGCTGGTAGGAGAAAGGGAGACCCAGGATGTCCTAAGCCCGAGCTGGGACAACTTAACATCTTCACAGATTCAGTGAGAGCAAGGTTCCTACCAGATTGGGTTGCCAGCTGCCAGCTCGGAAATCCTGACCTTTCTGAAGACCTGCAGTCTGGCCGGATGTGCTGTCTCTTTTTGATCTGTGTTCAGGAAATGCTGTGCATTCTTCAGCTTGAGGGACAGATTTGGGGATTTTCCTGGCTTTAATCTTTCTTGTGATAACTTGTGGCATTTCGTGCTCTGAGCAGGCAGTAGTGGTGGCAAAGTAAGAAGAGAAGGCTGGTGCTCTCTGCCTAGCAGGGTTTTTTTTTTGCTTACCTATCTCAACAGTGAGACCTGATTGGAAGAGAATTAGGTTTAGTTGACCTACCAGCAGATGGCTGCATAGATGATAATCCTTACACTTATTAAGATCAGTATTATTATTTCTACATGCTGTTTCAGAATGGCTACTATATGCCAGGCAATTTGCTAGCGGTCTTCATACCCCAACTCCTTAACAACAAATTCTGCAGAGAAAATAGTGCTCCTAATTTACAGATGAGCAAAGAGTGGCTCACAGGGGTTCAGTAGCCTCCCAGGTGAGAGGGCATTTACCCCAGCTCTCTCCGGCTCCAAGTCCTATAGCTCCTAGTTAAGAGTCAGTTTTCAACACGACTTTCTGGATCTTGCCTGTGAGATTCCGTGCCATGATTTTTTTTTTTTTTTTAGCAAAGAAGTGTTTTTAATATTTAATTAGTATACATTTATTAAGCACCTATTGGGCATAAAGAACATAAAACATGCTGACTGCTGCTATCAACATTTAATCTGGTTGTAAGGATAGGATATGCACGCACCATAAGTTAAATTCAAAGTTTGTAATATCAAAAGCAGAGTCATCCCATATTGGGAGCCTGTAAAAAAGGCAAAGCTACTGTCTAGAAAATGGTAGGAGCTACTGAGAGATAGATCTGGGCTAAATGTAAGTTTCTAACAGAACTAACTGAAGGTGGGTTGGACCGTCTTATATGGAGGTGAGTTTCATGTCATGCCAGGCATTTAAGCCAATCTGAATAAGCACCTAGCAGGAGTGTTCATAGAGGGCATCATGGCATCGGATGAGTGGTTACCCAAGATGATCTTTAAAATACTCAGACAACTTCACGATGCCTTGATTCTGTGAGTCCTCAGGTCACTGAGCACACATAGGCTCAGAGAGTGACCGGGAAAGAATTGATTGAGGTTGAGGCATGAAAGAAGGAGCAGAAATGGGGGCAGAAGAAGGGAGGGAGGGGGGAGCTCCAGGCAGAGGGGATACGAGGAGATTAATGATGGTCTGGGGCTTTTTCTTATGCATATATTGCAGAAGGAAACGGCATTCTCTCTAACCACATTTAGAGGAAGTTTACGCAGCTGTGATTCTCGGAGCAGATTTGTTGAGTGAGGGGCCCTAGCATCACTTTACATGGGGCTGACTTTGATGATTTGGGTGTATGATGAGCTAGTAGAATTGATTCTTTTCTCCAGGCCTCACAGCCCATTGTTTTATGCCACAGTGCTGCCCTCCCTCTCCCCCGTCCATGCCTGCCCCCCAGACCACAGCCTGGGGTTCTGACAGTTTTCCTCTGTGTGAACAAACCTTTCAAAACCTAAAGGGAGAACAGGATCTTTGACTCTCTCCTGACAAAGGTACAGCAGATCCAGGTGATGCTGCCAAATTGGTACCTACGAGAACATGTCAAGAAAAAAGCAGGGCAGGTAGCTTTTAATATTTACCTGCTACAGGACTAAGGGGGAGAAACGAGAGCCAAATCTTCAGTGATAAAGACGCCTGGGCCCCTTTGGTCAAGAGAAAACCACACGAACCTCATTTCTCCTGAGTGATGTCAGCAGGCTTCATTCTCTTGCAGGTGAGAGATTCATTTATACATTGACTTAGGCCCCGACTTCTGAGAAGCTGTAATTACCAGTAGAGTGGCCAGGCAAAAATAGTCTTGTTTGCTTAAACAGCTGTGATGAAGACCCAGAACTGCTTGTCAGTTTGTGGCCAACTTTCCAGAAATGTCTCTTTAAGATAAGTGCTGTGTGGTGGGCAGTGATTCATGGGAAAGGAGAAGGGAAATCCTGGTTGGTTTGTGCCTCCCAGGCCAGGGATAGGCCTGCGTCTGTGACACTGATGACCCCTGGAAAGTGCTACCTTCCACTGGGGCATCGGTGAGTCAGAAGAACTCAGACAAACAACACCAGGCTGAAGGAGCCTGAGGCAAAGAGAACACATTGAACTGTCTGCAATCAGGTGGTCCAGAGGCAGCAGAGAAGCATGGAAGGGCCTCTAAAATACACACTTACACAGAGTGGGAGGAAACTTCCTGCTCCTCCCGGGTCCCTTGTAGCCTGGGGCAAGCCCACCAGCATCACTTTCCCAAGCCCTGAAGTCCTCAGGTTTGGAGGAGGTGAGGTGGACAGGGCGTGGCCTCTCGACCCCAAATCTTGGGCCCCTGACCCCACCCTACACAAGTCATACTAATCCTGAGCATCTGGGCTTCTTCCCTTAAACTCAGATGCTCTCCCTGGGCGTGACAGGGACTGGAGGCCCAGTGGTGTTTCTGTGTTCTGCTTGCCCATAACACCATGATGTTTTGGGGGTCAGGGCCAAGCCCATGGTCACTGGTAGGTCCAGCCAAGCTCTCTCTATCTTTGAAGTTATTCATTACTGCACGCCCACCCCACCTCCAAAACATCCTTTATTCTCTTTTCCTGAGGAGCACATGGCACCATTAAGGGAGAAATGATTCTACCAGTCACACCGTCAGAGTGAGGTCATGGAAAGAACCCCGTTCTAGAAGTCCAGAGACCCAAGTTCTGGGCCTGTGGACGCCGCCAACAAGCAGCAGGAACTGGGGCGGGTCATTTACTCTTTGGGGGAATCATTTTTCTCATGCCTAAAAGCAGAGATTTCTGGGACTATCTTATAAAGATTCTACTTTGACTCACCTGGGTCGAGGATCCACAATATCTCTGTGCGTAGAACCCCTACGTGTGGATGATCATCAGTCAGGAGTGGGAACCCCTGGAATAGATGATCTCCAAGGGCAAGCCCGTAGCCTTCTGAGTTACTATGGCGTTTTTGAGCCTGCTTTGAAGAACTGACCATTTTCAAGAAGACATTTCTTTCTCTATTCAATGTTCCCGTCCTTTATCAGTCTCTATGGAGAACTGATGCTCAGGCTGAGGGTTATTCTGGAACTCCCTTAGAAGTTGTCAAGAACATAAAAGGTGGCTGAGGGGAAGGGGGTCTTAGGGGCTGGTGCTTTTTTTTTTTTTTTTTTTTTCAGTACGTGGGGCCCTCACTGCTGTGGTCTGTCCCGTTGCGGAGCACAGGCTCCGGACGCGCAGGCTCAGGGGCCATGGCTCACGGGCCCAGCCGCTCCGCGGCACGTGGGATCTTCCCGGACGGGGGCACGGACCCGCGTCCCCTGCATCGGCAGGCGGACCCTCAACCACTGCGCCACCAGGGAAGCCCGAGGCTGGTGCTTTAATTAATATTTGCACAAATGCCATAGACTAGACCTCGCTAAAGTCACAGGAACTGTCCTCTTCGTGGTATTTGAAGCTTTTGGCTCAGCTCCTTGTAGGATCTAAGCGGAGGAACTACCTTGGCTTCCGTGGGGAATGATGACATCCAGGAAGCACCACGTGCTTTTCAGGCACATGCTTGTTCTCCACTTACGTATGTAAAGAGCAGAGAGAGGTGGGCTCACGGGTGGGTGATACCGACGGCCCTCAGGCAGGCATTGAAATCATGCTGGGATCAGACCCCGGGAGGCAATAATGCAGGTGATGGAGCGGGTGACACGAGATTGTTACTGACCTCACTCATCTCAAAAGCAGCTACCGTCCAGGAAATCCTGTTTACATTCATTCCTGGGAGGAGAGTAGACTGACCACAGCAAAGAGGATCCTGGAGCTTCTGAATCCTCCGGAGGGTATAAACACTGCTGCATTACTTTTCAGGAAAAAGAATGTGCTCTAAAACAGAGTTTATAGATATCGTGCAGCCGCCCTCCTTGCAAATGTTCCCAGCAGGCCACATACCATGTCTAGGGTTAGGATCACTCAGATTAAGATTAGCAGTCCTTCCAGGAAGCTTGTTTGCATCACAGAACCGTTTGCAAATCAGAAAGAAAACAGGAAATTTCAAGCAATGCCATAATATCGTGACAAACTGAGATTCCGCACTGGGTTTTAAAAGTAACTGTGTTCTACTTGTAAATGCATTTTTATAAGGAGGAAACATACCGTAAGATGCACTCCTAATTTTAAGAAAATGTGCACAGACATTTTTTACAGTTTGAGTTAATTACAGCAAGTTGAAGGATGCCAAAATGAAATAATCCTCAACAAGGTTGATGGGTAAAACCAAACTCCTAGACAAACATAGTTTACAGCTGTAAGTGGACAAATATTACCATTTTCTACAATGAACATTTATCAGTTGGAGTTTCCCATGGTAAACTTACTCCATTTTAGTGTTTCTCATGAATATTCCTTGGAATATTTAAAACAAATCTTGTGATATTATGGGGGAAATTCTTTGTCTTTTTAGAAAACAGACATAGAATTTTAATGTTATGGTTTTATATATATACATACCTATATATATATGTATCGTACTTCCAGATTTTACTTATATTTTAAAGTAGAAGTCTTGCAGGTATTCACTAATCTTTTCCTTATTTTTTTTTTTTTTTTTTTTGCGGTACGCGGGCCTCTCACTGTTGTGGCCTCTCCCGTCGCGGAGCACAGGCTCCGGACGCGCAGGCTCAGCGGCCATGGCTCACGGGCCCAGCCGCTCCGCGGCACGTGGGATCCTCCCAGACCGGGGCGCGAACCCGGTTCCCCTGCATCGGCAGGCGGACGCGCAACCGCTGCGCCACCAGGGAAGCCCCTATCTTTTCCTTATTTGACTGACAAGATAAAATAAGCCACAACTGGTCTATCTCAAGGCATCTGTATTAAAAATTCTCCTATTTTTTGAAGGTTCTTCATTAGCTACTAACCAAGCCCATGGCTTCTGCTCCAGTTATATATTTCAACCAGGAACGCGCCAAAGATTCTGGCCGTGACAAAAAGGTGAATCTGTGACTCAACTCAGAAATCGCAGGTTTATCAAGAATTGATTGGACATGAATTTATTATGTGCTGGGCTCCATGCCAGATGGAGTGGTTAAGGCCATGAGAAGTGAAAGAATCAGTTCCTGCCCTTGAGAACTTACAACCAACAGCCCAGACATGATGTCATAGTGGTAATTATGCAGGAACGTTCCAATAGATCTATTGTCTGGCTTGCCTGGATTGGGAAGCAGACTCATCTAGAATGCTAGCCGGGCAACCAGTCTTGAGACAATTTGGAAGAACAATGAATTGCTGAAGATCTCTTTTATTTTAATTTCCAATTTGCCAATTTTGCTGTTGTTGAGTACCTAGCATGTGCCGGACACCAGAGATACAGAGTAAGAACAAAGAGCCCACGCTGTGCACACAGGCTAAGAACAAAGGGAATTAACTACATGACTTTTCCCAGAGGTCTTCAAGCCGTGCGTGCGTGCATCCTTCAGCTCTCAAAATACATGCATGACCATTGAATGGTGATCAGAAACATACTGACTCATGCTGCTGAGTCAGGACCATGGCTTTTATTGTCTAGATGGTTGCCAAGCCTCCCTGCGGGGTCTCGCTGCTTCTATTCGTGTCCCATTCGAGTCCATTCTCCATACAGTCACCCTTGGCCCTGGACACCAAGGAGGGTGTGGGAATGCAGAGGACGGACAAGTCCTGAGCTTGGCCTGTGAAGCTCTCAAATGGCCAGAGACCACAGCGCTGATACAAGCTAGATCTGTTGCCTTTCTCCTCTAATATAGCAGAGTAGTAGAGAGGAAGAATCATGAAGGGAGGGCTTGGTGGTGATCAGTAAACACACTTCTTTTTCTCTAAATAAGGTCATTAGAAATTCTTAAAGGCTGATGTGTCTGGCATCCACATGTCCCCGTCATTAGCTTTTTTTTTTTTAATTTTAATTTTTATACTTTTTTATTTATTTAACTGCACCACGTGGCATGCGGGATCTTAGTTCCCCGACCAGGCATCGAACCCATGCCCCCTGCAGTGGAAGCGTGGAGCCCTAACCACTGGACCCCAGGGGACTCCCAAGAAACTTCTGCTTTTTGTTTTATATCGGAGTCTAGTTGATTTACAATGCTGTGTTAGTTTCAGATGTACAGCAAAGTGATTCAGTTATACATGTACATATATCTATTCTTTTTCAGATTCTTTTCCCCTATAGGTTATCACAGAATACTGAGCAGAGTTCCCTGTGCTCCACAGTAGATCCTTGTTGGTTATCTATCTTATATAAAGTAGTGTGCGTCTGCTTATCCCAACCACCTAATTAAAACGTCATTGGCTTTAAGTGCTGAAAGGTCTATCGTGTTCTCTCTCTGCCCGCCACGGTGAGTTCTCACAGCCTTCGTATGCTTTCGTTCTAGTTGCCATGAGCAGTCCTGCAGCCCAAGAGTTCACTGTCGGTGTTGAGGTCAGTTTTGAAGATGCCTCCTTCCTGGAGCCTGGCAAAGCTTACTTGACTAGCCTCAGTTTTCCAGTTGAAGGGGGTGACACTGACCCAGCTACCAACATTTTGAGCATCGAGGTGACCACAGGTGAGTAAAAGACCCATTGCTTGAAATAGGAGGATTGGGCCAATCGGGAGAAACGTTGCTCTGAGCTCCTTCCTGTTAGAGGGGGATGTGGGGTGTGGAGGGGCGTGGCCTGGGGAGAGTTGACCTCAGAGAGGAGGTAATAGGATGGCTGGGTAAGGAAGATTAGACTTACTGACCATGATGCTCATATCTAAGCACCCCAAAATTTTCTCCGTTCCCCTCTTCCTGTGCCTCCCCCACCCACTCTTCCAACAGCTTACCTTATGAACCTTTCAAGAAAGGCATGTTTTTTAATCACATTTTTTAAATTGGAGTATAGTCGATTTACGATGTTAGTTTCTTCTGTACAGCAAAGTGAGTCAGTTATACATACACACATATCCACTCTTTTTTTAGATTCTATTCCCATATCGGTCATGACAAAGCATTGAATAGAGTTTCCTGTGCTATTCAGTAGGTTCTTATTAGTTAGCTGAAAGCCACTTTTAATCATAGTACACAGAACTGAGGATTTTTAAGGCCAATGTGTGTCAAGCACTAAATGCGGTAGGTGGTCCAGGGGTGGTCGCTTCTGCTATCCTCTTAAGGCACATTTGTATTTTACATGGGAGTCAAAAGTTCTGCTAATATCACCTCCACATCCATCTCAAAAATAAGTAAATGAAAAACAACAACAACAAAAATCAAACAACCAAAAAAATGCTTTTCACGTCAGCGGGAGAGAGATTTTGGCAAAGGGGGTCCTGTTGGCTCCCTTCGAATTACCCCCGGCCGATGTTCACCACACGCACTAGCAGCCTTGACTTCCTCCGTTCCTTCCGCCTCACGCCCTCCTGCTGCTGGAGCACAGGACGGGAGCGGTGTCCGAGCATTCCAGGGGACTTGCTTGTCCCTCCTATTTCAGGAACGATTATTTGACGGCTTTCCTTTGGGTGGTCACTCTGGGGGCCTTTGCCTAGATGCCCACCTGCAGAAGAAACAGCTCACAGTGACGTGGCTTTAGTCCAGTTTTAGACATAAATTCCAAGCCCTCTGTTTTCAGAGCATTTTTCAGTGTCAGTTTTTAATGGGATTGGAGTCTGTTTGGGCCGTTCACATTTGACTTGAAATGTAAAAGGCACAAGTTTAGAATTTTTACTTATACTCTATATTTGTTATCTATTGCTGCGTAATAAATTACCCCCAAACTTAGCATCTTAAAACAACAAACTCGGAATTCCCTGGCGATCCAGTGGTTAGGACTCTGCGCTTTCACTGCCGAGGGCCTGGATTTGATCCCGGGTTGGGAAACAAAGATCCCACAAGCCACGCAGCATGGCCAAAAAAAAAAACAAACCCAAAACAAAACAAAACAAAAGCAAAAAATGTTTATTATGTCGCACAGTTTCTGAGGGCCAAAAATCCAGGAAGAGCTTAGCTGGATGGCACTGGCTCTGGGGTCTCTCCTGAGGTGGTAGTCAAGCCGTCAGCCAGAGTTGCAATCATCTGAAGGCTCAACTGAGACTGGAAAACCCACTTTCAGGCTCACGCATGCGGTTGTTGGCAGCCCTCAGCTCCTCACTGGCTATTGGCTAGAGACCTCATTTCCTAATCATGTGGGCCTCTCTATGACATGTCCTCATGCAGTGCAGCTGGCTTCCCCCAGAGCAAGTGATCAGAGAGAGAGAGAGAGAGAACATAACCAAGAGGGAAGCCACAGTGTCTTTTATAACCTAATCTCAGAAGTGATGCACCACCACTTCTTTCTAGATTCTCTTGGTCACACAAACCAACCCTAGTACAACATGAGAGGGAGTTATAAAAGGGTGTGAGTGCCCAGAGGCAGGGATGGGTGGTGCCATCTTGGAGGCTGGCTGCCATACCCTCTAGTCCAGGAATCTGTTTAGCACTTTATCATTGTAGGCAGCCCCTGGGATAGTCAGAGCTGTCATCTTTTAGATGGCCGTGCCTAACAGCAAGGTGACATGTACGGGGATCATGAGACTCTCATGCAGTACTACTGAACTTCCCGGAAGGGCAATATGGAGTGGAGTTAGGGTTTCCTACAAGTATAAGTACTTGTCATCTATAAACACAAAGGCGGTAATTACCTTTTCTTTCCTCATTGTTCTGGTTGATGACAGTCTGCAGACCTACTGGAAGTGAAATCTGGTGCTCCTGTGAGAAAGGCTATAAGTGGCCTCAGGAAAGATGCCTCCACAATCTCACTTGTCAAGGGCATGATGGCTCCCCTTCTGGGCATCATTGCAGTTGCCTTAAGGGACTGCCTCCCAAGGGACCTTTTTGCCAGCTCCAGGGAGGTAAGTAACTGCTCACTGAATGTGTGTTTGTTGAGTGGCTATTTGATATCATCTCAACCAAATGCTTCTCTGTCCTGTGTGTACTCAAATGCTGACATGGGATTTTTAAAATATTGCCCTGTGTTCTTCAGCAGATATTACCCTGCGAATGTCGGTCAGACTCAATGTGGGCTTTCAAGAAGAACTCAGGAACTCTTCCTCTGCCCTCTATAGGTCCTACAAGACTGACTTGGAAACAGCGGTGGGTTTTGGTCCCAGGAGGCTCTTAACCAACAAGCTCTGAGCTGAACTGAATCTATTGCATTTACAGTGGGTCGTTTGCTTGAATCTGTCAGAATTTATGAATCTGAATGTTGAAATTATTTCTATACCTCTGGGATGATGAATTAAGAAGCGCTCAAATCAGACAGTGTTCAGGGGATGATCTGACATCATCTTGACCTATAGGTGGAACTTCCTCCCCGGATAGAATTGATTCACATAAAATTTGGCGGCATCAACTCACAGAAACCTACTGAAAGTTCCAAGAACCTGGTCTAGAAGCACCAGATGGTGCATTTCTATTCATCTTTGCACATCACATGGGTGAAACCCCCTAACATCTTTTGTGCAGACCAGCCCAAGACTGACACACAGGATTCCACACCACTCTACACTGGAGGTCCCAAGGCATTCACACTTAAGGCAGATTTAAACTTACTCATGTAGATAGGTTCATTTGTGTCATATTGTAGATTCCACATAACAGAAACAGACTCACAGACCTAGAGAACAGACTTGTGGTTGCCAAGGGGGAGCGGTGGAAGGGGAGGGAAGGATTGGGAGTTTGGGGTTAGCAGATGCAAACTATTATATAGAGAATGGATAACCAACAAGGTCCTACTGTATAGCACAGGGAACTATATTCAATATCCTGTGATAAACCATAATGAAAAGAATATTGAAAAGAATGTATACTTATGTAAATTTACTCATGCAAAAAAAGAGGCTGTTCTCTCATTGTAAACTGTGTGCCAGACACTATTCTAAGTGCTTTACATTGGATTAATTCATCTAAACCTAAATGCTTTGCTTGAGTCAAGTCATTTGGAATAGAGCTTCTCAACTGGTGTGGTACAAATTGCTACAGGTGGGCTGAGGTAATGACTCCCCTTAACTCTCTGGGCAGCCAACCCTCTGCCTCAAGCCAGGAGCAGCCTCCTGCTTACCCACTCAAATATTACCATTGTTCCTGGGCGCCAGGATGAAACTCTGATACAGAAGAGCTGTAGGATATCTGATTTGCATATCCGACATGTAACAGTTCTGCACAGCGTGAGAATCCTCCTCACGGGCACACATGACACACTAAATTATACACTTTTGAGGAAAAAAGGAGAGTTACATATTAATCTTTGGATCCCACCCATCCAGCTACTTAACACACCACTTTGCACATGGCATCCGCCCTGTAAATATGACTTGATTCAAATTGAATTTCCTGTGGCGTTGGAATTCAGGGAAACAAAAGGAATTAAAAGCATCAGTAAAAAGTCAGGAAGAGAAAAACAAATACCGTATGCTAACACATATATATGGAATCTAAGAAAAAAAAAAAGGTCATGAAGAACCTAGGGTAAGACGGGAATAAAGACACAGACCTACTAGAGAATGGACTTGAGGATATGGGGAGGGGGAAGGGTAAGCTGTGACAAAGTGAGAGAGTGGCACGGACATATATACACTACCAAACGTAAAATAGATAGCTAGTGGGAGGCAGCCGCATAGCACAGGGAGATCAGCTGGGTGCTTTGTGACCACCTAGAGGGGTGGGATAGGGAGGGTGGGAGGGAGGGAGATGCAAGAGGGAGGGGATATGGGGATATATGTATATGTATAGCTGATTCACTTTGTTATACCGCAGAAACTAAGACATCATTATAAAGCAATTATACTCCAATAAAGATGTTAAAAAAAAAACAAAAAAACACTGGCTCAACCAAAGCTGTGATATGTTAAGTGAGGGAGCCGATCCGGCAGTGTGGCAGCCGCAAGAAGGCACCTCGTTTTACAGCAAAGTGAATCAGTTATACATATACATATGTTCCCATATCTCTTCCCTCTTTGTTGTAAAGCAGAAACTAACACACCATTGTAAAACAGTTATACTCCAATAAAGATGTTAAAAAAAAAAAAGAAATGGAAAAACAAACTTCAGTATACCCACAGGATATATTACACAGCCATCAAAATGATATTTACAAAGAAGATATAATAGTATAATAAAATGATCGAAATCAAATAGCTCAGTATAATATGTAGAAAAAACATTATCCATAGAAACAGAAGCATAGAAGGAAATAAATAGTGGCTGTGTAGATGAAGTAAAAAAAAAAAAAAGAAGGCACGTCAAAGATTTCCAGCTACAGGAAATGCAATTGATTGAGGGCCCTGGCTGCTGGCGCATGGCAGTGCTTGCTGCCTGCTGCTAGTGAATGAGCAGGGCGGGTGTGTCTAGCAAACGTGGGACTCCTTTGAAGGCTGTACTGAACCTTCCCAGGCTCAGTCTAGAATGATTTCATCCAGCATCTCCTCCTGTACAATTTCACTCGGATCTGATGGCTCTCCCTGCCTTCCCATTTTTTTCCCCTAGGCATTTCCCTAAGTAAATTTTTTGCACATTTACTCTGGTGTTTGCTTCCTGGAGAACCCAAAATGACCTAGGTAGATAGGAATTACTTCTTCAAAGATCTGCCAGTGCTAGCGCTAACAAAATATACAGGAGAGCATTTTACCCAGGGTCATAAGAAATAGACACTTTTTACCCTGTTTCAAATTGTTGACCCGTCTCTCGGTGGACCTTGATCCGTGACACTTGTCTTGCTTTATTTTCCAGTTCTGGAAGGGTTACAGTATTTTACCAGGCTTCAAACTGGTGACAGTGACAGAGTTCAGGTAAGAATGCTATAACTGGGTCATTTTTATCCAATGGCAGATACCAAAACGTTAGTGAAAAAGCAAAAGCCCGTTAGAAGGGCACCATCTGGTATGCCCAATGGGAGCAGTGGGGTAAAGGTGAAGACAGTGTCAGATTCCCAGGGCTTAAAGTGAAAGGAAATACTGAGAGCAGTAGCTCACTCCTTAGAGATGTACCTACTTAGAAGGACGGTGAGAAAAAGACTTGTGTTCATTCTATGCACGCAAGAATTTTGCAAACAAAGATGTGGGATACGTCTGCCATCTAGGGAAGTCAGAAATACAAAAATGAAATAAAGTCATGCATGCAATGATGCCTTTATTAGTAAAAGTTAGCCAGCTAGCCGTGGCCACAGAGTTGCACACTGTCATGTGAACGCACCCCTGTGGAGTTAGGCACCGGGCAGCCCTAAGTGTGTTTGCACAGTGTTTCAAAAAGTTAGTTGCCGGTTAAAAGCCGAAGAATGTTTACAGAAACATGGAGGATTTTGGCTTCACTGGATATTCAGCATAGCTGGTAACCTGGGCCAGCAGACTGTGTGACAACAGTCTCTACCTTGTGGCTTATATCCTTTGACCCACTTGTAGGATTCAATTCACTCCGCCCCATCTGGCTCTTCCAGTCATTGATGTGACCCATCTGCAGACATTTGAGTGTTCGAGCCCTGCCTCAGGCTTTCAGCTAGAGCTTAGAAACAGGTTGGATTTCAGTGGACGCTTGAAGATAAAGTTCCCAGGCTCTTCCTGCCATTTTGTTTTCTTATGCAAATAAACCATAAGGACTCTTCCGGATCACTTACTGCTTTACTGAACTGAGTGGTCTCCATCCAGGCCTGGAAGTGTGGTTGTGGTGTATGAAGTCACGACAACAGCAGCATCACCCGAATTAATGCGCAAAGCAAACGAGCAAGTAACACAGAACCTCAATCAGACCTACAAGATGGACAGCAGTTCCTTCCAGGTTACTTACAGCAGTAAGTAGAACATCGCTACGTTTTTCCAATATGTAGGTTCTACTGAGATATGGTAACGGCATTTATCATGATGCTTAAACCTGTGAGATCACATTACAGTGTCCTCCGTGGAGAGAGACTCTCCAGTTCCTGGCATAGAGTTTTGGTGCCTTCTCCCCATCTTCGGCCTGTTCAGAGCCTCCTTACACTGCTAATATCACTGCGACTGGAGAAGGTGGGGTGGGGGGGCCCAGGAGGGAGAGATTTTACAAGGGGGCCACAGAGCCACCTGGGTTTACGGATTTTTAAAAATTAACAAACCCCAAACATCCAAAAAAGTAGAACTAACGTTGTGGTGGTGAAAGTGGGGGATATGCGTGAAATGCATTGATATTGACTAGGGGGACCCTTGTTACTTTAGAGCAGTAGTTCTCAAAGTGTGGCCCCCAGACAAGCAGCATCTGGGTACTTGTTAGAAAAGCAAATTCTTGGGGCCACCCCAGACCAACCTGGGCCAATCTGTGTTTCGGCAAACCCTCCAGGTGATTCTGATGCATGGAAAGTTTGAGAAACACTGCTTTGGATCAGACGTAGCAGGGGTAAGAGTCCTGGTATTGTAGATGTTCTCCCTCATTTTACAGATGGGGTATAGAGTTGAGCTCTGTTGTGTAATTAGGTGGGTGGATCGATTGTTTCTTGGGGGATAGAAAGGGGATCCAACTGAGCAGAGATTTGGTGGACCAGCACCGGCCGGTAGGTGTTCTGTCTAACTCAGGTCCGTGGTTCCAGAGTGAAGGTGACTCCTCTTTGGAACAACACAGTTCGCCATGGAGGGGGGGCACTGAAGGGATTGTCTGAGACACAGCTGGAAGGAAAAGTGCCCCTTCTCAGGAGTCAGACCATCCTTACAACAGGTTCATACTCTTTCTCTTTACTTTCGCTGCTAATATTTTTAGACATCAGATCATTTTTAAAAATAAAATATTGAAAGGGATATACACAATGGTAAGAAAGTGCTATAACATGAGAAAGAGAAAAACAGCAAGATAAAAATTCAGAATGAATAAGGCAGCAACCACATAGATGAAAACTGAAAAATTCAAGGCAGGGAAATAAGTGGCCTCCAGGTGCGGACTCACACGGAAGTAATCCCTGCATCGCCAATCCCTTCCTGACCCCTAACCCCATCCCACCAACCGGCGGATGCTTTGGCCTGAAGAAATTGTTTTCTTTATGGTTCTGAGGGCACAGGAGAATAGCAAGCTCTAGCATATATGAGCTTCAATTATGATGAGTCTTTCTCCCAAATTTCAATTGTGTTGAATATAGTCAGCCATTTACAGGAATAAGTATCCAGCAGTTTTCCTGACTAGTGGCTGACAGTCAGTCCAAAACCACAAAAGTGCTCTAGTGTCTGTGGCTTATTCTTCCAAAGAGCCATGAAGTTGTTGTGAATGACACTCGATGCCCCTTTTTGCAAGAGAATCTACATTCATCTCTGTCCTTGATACGCACAGCCTTAGACCAATGACCATGAACTATGTCACATGCAACTCCACCCCCTGGGAGCTTCAATACCAGCCTGCTCTCCATAGGGCTAGTGGGGTTTATCCAGAATACAAGTATCCAAAAAAGTCAAGTAGCTGAGTAGGTTTTTTTTTTTTTTTTAGCTGCGCGGCATGTGGGATCCTAGTTCCCCGACCAGGTATCGAACCCACGCCCCCTGCATTGGAAACGCAGAATATTAACCACTGGACCACCAGGGAAGTCCCTGGGTGGGTTTTTCTTAAATTATAATTTTATCTGGCGGCAGGAGTGTGGGGTGCAGGGGAGAGGAAGAGAAAAAGAAAGAAAAATGCTGAATGAATGAGGTGGTATCAGGAAATTATTTTTAAGTCTTATCTTCATGAAACAGGAAAGGCACATGGCAATCTTCAGATAGTCCCTTTTATTTTGCCATGTATTAATCTTCTGGTGATGTCTGATCAATCAGCAGGGTCCCTTAACCAGAACACCCCTTTCTTTAATCATTCCCAATATATTTATGATCAATTGCATATAACCAGGGAAAACCAGCAGTTTTCCTGATCATTGTAATTAGCAATGGTACTAATGAAAAGCGGGCACTGTTATTGTATCTTTTCTATGTTAAACCCAGTGTGTTACACATTTTTCATCTTCCTGCATCCTGTGAGGTAGATACTATTATCACCATTTTACAGGTGAGGAAATGGAGGCTTAGATTTAAATCATTTGCTCAAGGCCACATAGTAAGTAGTAACGTAAGTTTGTGTGCCTTCCTGGTCAGTTCACTACATGAAATATTCACAGATGGCCTTGCTTCCTAACAGTTGAATGCAATTTTCTGAAATCTTATTTTATCCAGGAGCCTAAAAAACGGGATAAGAAATATTTAGATACCTTGATATTTTGACCAGAACATCATAGCACCCTAAATTAATTGTATGGTATTTTAGTCCCATGCTTACAGTACGAACAGGGTATGGCGTGAGCATAGAGAACCATCCAAAAGAGGAGTTGCCAAACCTCCCTCCCCAGCTCCTCTGATTTTCTCAACACATGGAGGTCATGAAGGACATAGCACAGCTTAGAGGGAAAAATCTGCATGTTGTGTAAACAAGGGACAGCCATAAAAACACACGCAAGGGCTTCCCTGGTGGCGCAGTGGTTGCGCGTCCGCCTGCCGATGCA